>NW_026893807.1:0-372138 GCF_032452875.1 Bos javanicus
ACTGATCACGTGGCTGATCACACATGTATCACGTGACTGATCATGCACTGATCACGTGGCTGATCATGCACTGATCACGTGGCTGATCATGCACTGATGACGTGGATATCATGCACTGATCATGTGGCTGATCACACACGTATCACATGACTGATCATGCACTGATCACGTGGCTATCATGCACTGATCACGTGGCTGTCATGCACTGATGACGTGGATATCATGCACTGATCATGTGGCTGATCACACACCTATCACATGACTGATCATGCACTGATCACGTGGCTATCATGCACTGATCACGTGGCTATCATGCACTGATCATGTGGCTGATCAGGCAATGTTCACGTAGCTACCATGTACTGGTCACGTGACTGACCATGCACTGATCACGTAATTGATCCTGCACTGATCACGTGGATCATCATGCACTGATCACGTGGCTGATCACACATGTATCACGTGGCTGATCATACACTGATCACCTAACTGATCATGCACTGATCACGTGACTGATCATGCACTGATCACGTGGCTATCATGCACTGATCACTTGGCTGGACATACACTGATCACGTGCCTGGTCATGCACTGATCACGTGGCTGATCACACATGTATCACGTGACTGATCATGCACTGATCACGTGGCTCTCATGCACTGATCACGTGGCTGTCATGCACTGATGACGTGGATATCATGCACTGATCATGTGGCTGATCACACACGTATCACATGACTGATCATGCACTGATCACGTGGCTATCATGCACTGATCACGTGGCTATCATGCACTGATCATGTGGCTGATCAGGCAATGTTCACGTAGCTACCATGTACTGGTCACGTGACTGATCATGCACTGATCACGTAATTGATCCTGCACTGATCACGTGCCTGGTCATGCACTGATCACGTGGCTGATCACACATGTATCACGTGACTGATCATGCACTGATCACGTGGCTCTCATGCACTGATCACGTGGCTGTCATGCACTGATGACGTGGATATCATGCACTGATCATGTGGCTGATCACACACGTATCACATGAGTGATCATGCACTGATCACGTGGCTATCATGCACTGATCACGTGGCTATCATGCACTGATCATGTGGCTGATCAGGCAATGTTCACGTACCTACCATGTACTGGTCACGTGACTGATCATGCACTGATCACGTAATTGATCCTGCACTGATCACGTGGCTATCATGCACTGATCATGTGGCTAATCAGGCAATGATCACGTAGCTACCATGTACTGGTCACGTGACTGATGATGCACTGATCACGTAATTGACCATGCACTGATCATGTGGCTGATCATGCACTGATCACGTGGCTGATCATACACTGATCACATAACTGATCATGCACTGATCACGTGACTGATCATGCACTGATCACGTGGCTCTCATGCACTGATCACGTGGCTGTCATGCACTGATGACGTGGATATCATGCACTGATCATGTGGCTGATCACACACGTATCACATGACTGATCATGCACTGATCACGTGGCTATCATGCACTGATCACGTGGCTATCATGCACTGATCATGTGGCTGATCAGGCAATGTTCACGTAGCTACCATGTACTGGTCACGTGACTGATCATGCACTGATCACGTAATTGATCCTGCACTGATCACGTGGCTCATCATGCACTGATCACGTGGCTGATCACACATGTATCACGTGACTGATCATGCACTTATCACGTGGCTCTCATGCACTGATCACCTGTCTGTCATGCACTGATCACGTGAATATCATGCACTGATCACGTGGCTGATCACACACGTATCACATGACTGATCATGCACTGATCACGTGGCTATCATGCACTGATCACGTGGTTATCATGCACTGATCATGTGGCTGATCAGGCAATGATCACGTAGCTACCATGTACTGGTCACGTGACTGATGATGCACTGATCACGTAATTGACCATGCACTGATCATGTGGCTGATCATGCACTGATCACGTGGCTGATCATACACTGATCACATAACTGATCATGCACTGATCACGTGACTGATCATGCACTGATCACGTGGCTATCATGCACTGATCACTTGGCTGGACATACACTGATCACGTGCCTGGTCATGCACTGATCACGTGGCTGATCATGCACTGATCACGTGACTGATCATGCACTGATCTCGTGTCTGGTCATGCACTGATCACGTGGCTATCATGCACTGATCACTAGGCTATCATGCACTGATCATGTGGCTGATCAGGCAATGATCACGTAGCTACCATGTACTGGTCACATGACTGATCATGCACTGATCACGTAATTGACCATGCACTGATCACGTGACTGATCATGCAGTGATCACGTGGCTATCATGAACTACTCACGTGGCTGATCCTGCAATGATTATGTAGCTACCATGTACAGGTCACGTGAATGATCATACACCCATCAGGTGACTGATCATGCACTGATCACGTGGCTATCATGCACTGATCACGAGACTGATCATGCACTGTTCACGTCTATATCATGCACTGATCACATGACTGCCCGTGCACTGATCACGTGGATGATCATACACTAATCTTGTGACAGATCATGCACTGATCACGTGGCTGATCATGCACTGATACCGTGACTGAGCATGGACTGATCACATGACTATCAAGTAGTGATCACGTGACTTAATGGTGCTGAACATGTGACTGATCATGCGCTGATCATGTTTGCTATCATACACTGATCATGTGCCTCTGGAGGCAATAAACAAAGAGCTGAGTAGGCACGAATCAAACAGTCAGCAGGCAATAATCATGGAACTCAGGTGTGAGGAATCATGCTGCTCAGCTGGCAATAATCAAGCAGCTGAGCAGGCAGGAATTACGCAGCTCAGCTGGCAATTGTCAAGCAGATGAGCAGACAGTAATCACGCAGCTCAGCAGGCCCAGATCACGTGACTGAGCATGCACTGTTCACGTGGCTGATCATACACTGATCACGTGATGATCATGCACGGATCACTTGGATATCATGCACTGATCACGTGGCTGATCATACACTGTTCACGTGTCTGACCATGCACTGATCACGTGGCTGATCATACACTGCTCACGTAACTGATCATGCACTGATCACGTGGCTATCATGCACTGATCACGTGGCTGAACATGCAATGTTCACGTGGCTGATCACACACCTGTCACGTGACATATCATGCACTGATCCCGTGGCACTCATGCACTGATCACGTGGCTGATCATACTCTGCTCACGTAACTCATGCACACACCACGTGGCTATCATGCACTGCTCACGTGGCTCGTCATGGAATGAGCACGTAGCAACCGTATACTGGTAAGGTGACTGATCATGCAAAGATCCCGGAAATGATCATGAACTGTTCACGTGACTGATCATGTACTGATCACGTGACTGATCATGCACTGACCACGTGGCTATCATGCTCTGCTCACGTGGCTGATCATGCAACGATCACGTAGCAACCATGTAGTGGTCACGTGACTGATCATGCACTGATCACGTAATTGATCCTGCACTGATCACGTGGCTCATCATGCACTGATCACGTGGCTGATCACACATGTATCACGTGACTGATCATGCACTGATCACGTGGCTATCATGCACTGATCACGTGGCTGTCATGCACTGATCACGTGGATATCATGCACTGATCATGTGGCTGATCACACACGTATCTCATGACTGATCATGCACTGATCACGTGGCTATCATGCACTGATCACGTGGCTATCATGCAATGATCATGTGGCTGATCAGGCCATGATCACGTAGCTACCATGTACTGGTCACGTGACTGATCATGCACTGATCACGTAATTGATCATGCACTGATCATGTGGCTGATCATGCACTGATCACGTGGCTGATCATACACTGATCACATAACTGATCATGCACTGATCACGTGACTGATCATGCACTTATCACGTGGCTATCATGCACTGATCACTTGGCTGGACATACACTGATCATGTGCCTGGTCATGCACTGATCACGTGGCTGATCATGCACTGATCAGGTGGCTCTCATGCACTGATCACGTGGCTGTCATGCACTGATCACGTGGATATCATGCACTGATCACGTGGCTGATCACACACGTATCACATGACTGATCATGCACTGATCACGTGGCTATCATGCACTGATCATGTGCCTGATCAGACCATGATCACGTAGCTACCATGCACTGGTCACGTGACTGATCATGCACTGATCATGTGACTGATCATGCAGTGATCACGTGGCTATCATGAACTACTCACGTGGCTGATCATGCAATGATCATGTAGCTACCATGTACAGGTCACGTGAATGATCATACACCCATCAGGTGACTGATCATGCACTGATCACGTGGCTATCATGCACTGATCACGAGACCGATCATGCACTGTTCACGTCTATATCATGCACTGATCACATGACTGCCCGTGCACTGATCACGTGGATGATCATACACTAATCTTGTGACAGATCATGCACTGATCACGTGGCTGATCATGCACTGATACCGTGACTGAGCATGGACTGATCACATGACTATCATGTAGTGATCACGTGACTTAATGGCGCTGATCATGTGACTGGTCATGCGCTGATCATGTTTGCTAACATACACTGATCATGTGCCTCTGGAGGCAATAAACAAAGAGCTGAGTAGGCACGAATCAAACAGTCAGCAGGCAATAATCATGGAACTCAGCTGTGAGGAATCATGCTGCTCAGCTGGCAATAATCAAGCAGCTGAGCAGGCAGGAATTACGCAGCACAGCTGGCAATTGTCAAGCAGATGACAGGCAAGAATCGTGCAGCTCAGCTGGCAATTGTCAAGCAGATGAGCAGACAGTAATCACGCAGCTCAGCAGGCCCAGATCACGTGACTGAGCATGCACTGTTCACGTGGCTGATCATACACTGATCACGTGATGATCATGCACTGATCACTTGGATATCATGCACTGATCACGTGGCTGATCATACACTGTTCACGTGTCTGACCATGCACTGATCACGTGGCTGATCATACACTGCTCACGTAACTGATCATGCACTGATCACGTGGCTATCATGCACTGATCACGTGGCTGAACATGCAATGTTCACATGGCTGATCACACACCTGTCACGTGACATATCATGCACTGATCCCGTGGCACTCATGCACTGATCACGTGGCTGATTATACTCTGCTCACGTAACTCATGCACACATCACGTGGCTATCATGCACTGCTCACGTGGCTCGTCATGGAATGAGCACGTAGCAACCATATACTGGTAACGTGACTGATCATGCAAAGATCACGAAAATGATCATGCACTGTTCACGTCACTGATCATGTACTGATCACGTGACTGATCATGCACTGACCACGTGGCTATCATGCTCTGTTCACGTGGCTGATCATGCAACGATCACGTAGCAACCATGTAGTGGTCACGTGACTGATCATGCACTGATCACGTAATTGATCCTGCACTGATCACGTGGCTCATCATGCACTGATCACGTGGCTGATCATACACTGATCACATAACTGATCATGTACTGATCACGTGACTGATCATGCACTGATCACGTGGCTATCATGCACTGATCACTTGGCTGGACATACACTGATCACGTGCCTGGTCATGCACTGATAACGTGGCTGATCATGCACTGATCACGTGGCTGATCATACACTGTTCACGTGTCTCACCATGCACTGATCACGTGGCTGATCATACACTGCTCACGTAACTGATCATGCACTGATCACGTGGCTATCATGCACTGATCACGTGGCTGAACATGCAATGTTCACGTGGCTGATCACACACCTGTCACGTGACATATCATGCACTGATCCCGTGGCACTCATGCACTGATCACGTGGCTGATCATACTCTGCTCACGTAACTCATGCACACATCACGTGGCTATCATGCACTGCTCACGTGGCTCGTCATGGAATGATCACGTAACAACCATATACTGGTAACGTGACTGATCATGCAAAGATCACGTAAATGATCATGCACTGTTCACGTGACTGATCATGCCCTGACCACGTGGCTATCATGCTCTGCTCACGTGGCTGATCATGGAATGATCACCTAGCAACCATGTACTGGTTACGTGACTGATCATGCACTGATCACGTAATTGATCCTGCACTGATCACGTGGCTCTCATGCACTGATCACGGGGCTGTCATGCACTGATGACGTGGATATCATGCACTGATCATGTGGCTGATCACACACGTATCACATGACTGATCATGCACTGATCACGTGGCTATCATGCACTGATCACGTGGCTATCATGCACTGATCATGTGGCTGATCATGCAATGTTCACGTAGCTACCATGTACTGGTCACGTGACTGATCATGCACTGATCACGTAATTGATCCTGCACTGATCACGTGGCTCATCATGCACTGATCACGTGGCTGATCACACATGTATCACGTGACTGATCATGCACTGATCACGTGGCTCTCATGCACTGATCACCTGGCTGTCATGCACTGAACACGTGGACATCATGCACTGCTCACGTGGCTGATCATGCCATGATCAGGCAGCTACCATGTACTGGTCACATGACTGATCATGCACTGATCACGTGACTGATCATGCAGTGATCACGTGGCTATCATGCACTACTCACGTGGCTGATCATGCAATGATCATATAGCTACCATGTACAGGTCACGTGAATGATCATACACCCTTCAGGTGACTGATCATGCACTGATCACGTGGCTATCATGCACTGATCACGAGACTGATCATGCATTGTTCACGTCTATATCATGCACTGATCACATGACTGCCCGTGCACTGATCACGTGGATGATCATACACTAATCTTGTGACAGATCATGCACTGATCACGTGGCTGATCATGCACTGATACCGTGACTGAGCATGGACTGATCACATGACTATCATGTAGTGATCACGTGACTTAATGTCTCTGATCATGTGACTGATCATGCGCTGATCATGTTTGCTATCATACACTGATCATGTGCCTCTGGAGGCAATAAACAAAGAGCTGAGTAGGCAGGAATCAAACAGTCAGCAGGCAATAATCATGGAACTCAGGTGTGAGGAATCATGCTGCTCAGCTGGCAATAATCAAGCAGCTGAGCAGGCAGGAATTACGCAGCTCAGCTGGCAATTGTCAAGCAGATGAGCAGACAGTAATCACGCAGCTCAGCAGGCCCAGATCACGTGACTGAGCATGCACTGTTCACGTGGCTGATCATACACTGATCACGTGATGATCATGCACGGATCACTTGGATATCATGCACTGATCACGTGGCTGATGATACACTGTTCACGTGTCTGACCATGCACTGATCACGTGGCTGATCATACACTGCTCACGTAACTGATCATGCACTGATCACGTGGCTATCATGCACTGATCACGTGGCTGAACATGCACTGTTCACGTGGCTGATCACACACCTGTCACGTGACATATCATGCACTGATCACGTGGCACTCATGCACTGATCACGTGGCTGATCATACTCTGCTCACGTAACTCATGCACACATCACGTGGCTATCATGCACTGCTCACGTGGCTCGTCATGGAATGATCACGTAACAACCATATACTGGTAACGTGACTGATCATGCAAAGATCACGTAAATGATCATGCACTGTTCACGTGACTGATCATGTACTGATCACGTGACTGATCATGCACTGATCACGTGGCTATCATGCACTGATTACTTGGCTGGTCATACACTGATCACATGACTAATCATGCACTGTTCACGTGACTGATCATGTACAGATCACGTGAATAATCATAAAGTGATCACGTGGCTCGTCATGCAATGATCACGAGGCTGATCACACATGTATCACGTGACTGATCATGTACAGATCACGTAAATAATCATGAAGTGATCACATGCCTATCCTGCACTGATCACGTGGCTATCATGCACTGATCATGTGGCTGATCACACACGTATCACGTGACTGATCATGCACTGATCACGTGGCTATCATGCACTGATCACGTGGCTATCATGCACTTATCACGTGGCTCATCATGCAATGATCACGTAGCTACCATGCACTGGTCACGTGACTGATCATGCACTGATCACGTGACTGATCATGCAGTGATCACGTGGCTATCATGAACTACTCACGTGGCTGATCATGCAATGATCATGTAGCTACCATGTACAGGTCACGTGAATGATCATACACCCATCAGCTGACTGATCATGCACTGATCACGTGGCTATCATGCACTGATCACGAGACTGATCATGCACTGTTCACGTCTATATCATGCACTGATCACATGACTGCCCGTGCACTGATCACGTGGATGATCATACACTAATCTTCTGACAGATCATCACTGATCACGTGGCTGATCATGCACTGATACCGTGACTGAGCATGGACTGATCACATGACTATCATGTAGTGATCACGTGACTTAATGGTGCTGATCATGTGACTGGTCATGCGCTGATCATGTTTGCTATCATACACTCATCATGTGCCTCTGGAGGCAATAAACAAAGAGCTGAGTAGGCACGAATCAAACAGTCAGCAGGCAATAATCATGGAACTCAGGTGTGAGGAATCATGCTGCTCAGCTGGCAATAATTAAGCAGCTGAGCAGGCAGGAATTACGCAGCACAGCTGGCAATTGTCAAGCAGATGACAGGCAGGAATCGTGCAGCTCAGCTGGCAATTGTCAAGCAGATGAACAGACAGTAATCACGCAGCTAAGCAGGCCCAGATCACGTGACTGAGCATGCACTGTTCACGTGGCTGATCATACACTGATCACGTGATGATCATGCACTGATCACTTGGATATCATGCACTGATCACGTGGCTGATCATACACTGTTCACGTGTCTGACCATGCACTAATCACGTGGCTGATCATACACTGCTCACGTAACTGATCATGCACTGATCACGTGGCTATCATGCACTGATCACGTGGCTGAACATGCACTGTTCACGTGGCTGATCACACACCTGTCACGTGACATATCATGCACTGATCACGTGGCACTCATGCACTGATCACGTGGCTGATCATACTCTGCTCACGTAACTCATGCACACATCACGTGGCTATCATGCACTGCTCACGTGGCTCGTCATGGAATGATCACGTAACAACCATATACTGGTAACGTGACTGATCATGCAAAGATCACGTAAATGATCATGCACTGTTCACGTGACTGATCATGTACTGATCACGTGACTGATCATGCACTGACCACGTGGCTATCATGCTCTGCTCACGTGGCTGATCATGGAACGATCACCTAGCAACCATGTACTGGTCACGTGACTGATCATGCACTGATCACGTAATTGATCCTGCACTGATCACGTGGCTCATCATGCACTGATCACGTGGCTGATCACACATGTATCACGTAACTGATCATGCACTGATCACGTGGCTCTCATGCACTGATCACGTGGCTGTCATGCACTGATGACGTGGATATCATGCACTGATCATGTGGCTGATCACACACGTATCACATGACTGATCATGCACTGATCACGTGGCTATCATGCACTGATCACGTGGCTATCATGCACTGATCATGTGGCTGATCAGGCAATGTTCACGTAGCTACCATGTACTGGTCACGTGACTGATCATGCACTGATCACGTAATTGATCCTGCACTGATCACGTGGCTCATCATGCACTGATCACGTGGCTGATCACACATGTATCACGTGACTGATCATGCACTGATCACGTGGCTCTCATGCACTGATCACCTGGCTGTCATGCACTGATCACGTGGATATCATGCACTGATCACGTGGCTGATCACACACGTATCACATGACTGATCATGCACTGAATACGTGGCTATCATGCACTGATCACGTGGCTATCATGCACTGATCATGTGGCTGATCAGGCAATGATCACGTAGCTACCATGTACTGGTCACGTGACTGATGATGCACTGATCACGTAATTGACCGTGCACTGATCATGTGGCTGATCATGCACTGATCACGTGGCATCATACACTGATCACATAACTGATCATGCACTGATCACGTGACTGATCATGCACTGATCACGTGGCTATCATGCACTGATCACTTGGCTGGACATACACTGATCACGTGCCTGGTCATGCACTGATCACGTGGCTGATCATGCACTGATCACGTGACTGATCATGCACTGATCTCGTGTCTGATCATGCACTGATCACGTGGCTATCATGCACTGCTCACGTGGCTGATCATGCCATGATCAGGCAGCTACCATGTACTGGTCACATGACTGATCATGCACTGATCACGTGACTGATCATGCAGTGATCACGTGGCTATCATGCACTACTCACGTGGCTGATCATGCAATGATCATATAGCTACCATGTACAGGTCACGTGAATGATCATACACCCATCAGGTGACTGATCATGCACTGATCACGTGGCTATCATGCACGGATCACGAGACTGATCATGCACTGTTCACGTCTATATCATGCACTGATCACATGACTGCCCGTGCACTGATCACGTGGATGATCATACACTAATCTTGTGACAGATCATGCACTGATCACGTGGCTGATCATGCACTGATACCGTGACTGAGCATGGACTGATCACATGACTATCATGTAGTGATCACGTGACTTAATGGCGCTGATCATGTGACTGATCATGCGCTGATCATGTTTGCTATCATACACTGATCATGTGCCTCTGGAGGCAATAAACAAAGATCTGAGTAGGCACGAATCAAACAGTCAGCAGGCAATAATCATGGAACTCAGGTGTGAGGAATCATGCTGCTCAGCTGGCAATAATCAAGCAGCTGAGCAGACAGGAATTACGCAGCACAGCTGGCAATTGTCAAGCAGATGACAGGCAGGAATCGTGCAGCTCAGCTGGCAATTGTCAAGCAGATGAGCAGACAGTAATCATGCAGCTCAGCAGGCCCAGATCACGTGACTGAGCATGCACTGTTCACGTGGCTGATCATACACTGATCACGTGATGATCATGCACGGATCACTGGATATCATGCACTAATCACGTGGCTGATCATACACTGTTCATGTGTCTGACCATGCACTGATCACGTGGCTGATCATACACTGCTCATGTAACTGATCATGCACTGATCACGTGGCTATCATGCACTGATCACGTGGCTGAACATGCACTGTTCACGTGGCTGATCACACACCTGTCACGTGACATATCATGCACTGCTCACGTGGCTCGTCATGGAATGATCACGTAGCAACCATATACTGGTAACGTGACTGATCATGCAAAGATCACGTAAATGATCATGCATTGTTCACGTCACTGATCATGTACTGATCACGAGACTGATCATGCACTGAACACGTGGCTATCATGCTGTGCTCATGTGGCTGATCATGCAACGATCACGTAGCAACCATGTAGTGGTCACATGACTGATCATGCACTGATCACGTAATTGATCCTGCACTGATCACGTGGCTCATCATGCACTGATCACGTGGCTGATCACACATGTATCACGTGACTGATCATGCACTGATCACGTGGCTCTCATGCACTGATCACGTGGCTGTCATGCACTGATCCCGTGGATATCATGCACTGATGACGTGGCTGATCACACACATATCACATGACTGATCATGCACTGATCACGTGACTGTTCATGCACTGATCACGTGGCTATCAAGCACTGATCATGTGGCTGATCAGGCAATGATCACGTAGCTACCATGTACTGGTCACGTGACTGATCATGCACTGATCACGTAATTGATCATGCAATGATCATGTGGCTGATCATGCACTGATCACGTGGCTGGTCATACACTGATCACGTGACTGATCATGCACTGATCACGTGGCTATCATGCACTGATCACTTGGCTGGACATACACTGATCACGTGCCTGGTCATGCACTGATCACGTGGCTGATCATGCACTGATCAGGTGGCTCTCATGCACTGATCACGTGGCTGTCATGCACTGATCACGTGGATATCATGCACTGATCACGTGGCTGATCACACACGTATCACATGACTGATCATTCACTGATCACGTGGCTATCATGCACTGATCACGTGGCTATCATGCACTGATCATGTGGCTGATCAGGCCATGATCACGTAGCTACCATGTACTGGTCACGTGACTGATCATGCACTGATCACGTAATTGATCATACACTGATCATGTGGCTGATCATGCACTAATCACGTGGCTGATCATACACTGATCACATAACTGATCATGCACTGATCACGTGATTGATCATGCACTGATCACGTGGCTATCATGCACTGATCACTTGGCTGGACATACACTGATCACGTGCCTGGTCATGCACTGATCACGTGGCTGATCATGCACTGATCACGTGACTTATCATGCACTGATCTCGTGTCTGATCATGCACTGATCACGTGGCTATCATGCACTGCTCACGTGGCTGATCATGCCATGATCACGCAGCTACCATGTACAGGTCACGTGAATGATCATACACCCATCAGCTGACTGATCATGCACTGATCACGTGGCTATCATGCACTGATCACGAGACTGATCATGCACTGTTCACGTCTATATCATGCACTGACCACATGACTGCCCGTGCACTGATCACGTGGATGATCATACACTAATCTTGTGACAGATCATGCACTGATCACGTGGCTGATCATGCACTGATACCGTGACTGAGCATGGACTGATCCCATGACTATCATGTAGTGATCACGTGACTTAATGGTGCTGATCATGTGACTGGTCATGCGCTGATCATGTTTGCTATCATACACTCATCATGTGCCTCTGGAGGCAATAAACAAAGAGCTGAGTAGGCACGAATCAAACAGTCAGCAGGCAATAATCATGGAACTCAGGTGTGAGGAATCATGCTGCTCAGCTGGCAATAATTAAGCAGCTGAGCAGGCAGGAATTACGCAGCACAGCTGGCAATTGTCAAGCAGATGACAGGCAGGAATCGTGCAGCTCAGCTGGCAATTGTCAAGCAGATGAACAGACAGTAATCACGCAGCTAAGCAGGCCCAGATCACGTGACTGAGCATGCACTGTTCACGTGGCTGATCATACACTGATCACGTGATGATCATGCACTGATCACTTGGATATCATGCACTGATCACGTGGCTGATCATACACTGTTCACGTGTCTGACCATGCACTGATCACGTGGCTGATCATACACTGCTCACGTAACTGATCATGCACTGATCACGTGGCTATCATGCACTGATCACGTGGCTGAACATGCACTGTTCACGTGGCTGATCACACACCTGTCACGTGACATATCATGCACTGATCACGTGGCACTCATGCACTGATCACGTGGCTGATCATACTCTGCTTACGTAACTCATGCACACATCACGTGGCTATCATGCACTGCTCACGTGGCTCGTCATGGAATGATCACGTAACAACCATATACTGGTAACGTGACTGATCATGCAAAGATCACGTAAATGATCATGCACTGTTCACGTTTCTGATCATGTACAGATCACGTGACTGATCATGCACTGACCACGTGGCTATCATGCTCTGCTCACGTGGCTGATCATGGAACGATCACCTAGCAACCATGTACTGGTCACGTGACTGATCATGCACTGATCACGTAATTGATCCTGCACTGATCACGTGGCTAATCATGCACTGATCACGTGGCTGATCACACATGTATCACGTGACTGATCATGCACTGATCACGTGGCTCTCATGCACTGATCACGTGGCTGTCATGCACTGATGACGTGGATATCATGCACTGATCATGTTGCTGATCACACACGTATCACATGACTGATCATGCACTGATCACGTGGCTATCATGCACTGATCACGTGGCTATCATGCACTGATCATGTGGCTGATCAGGCAATGTTCACGTAGCTACCATGTACTGGTCAAGTGACTGATCATGCACTGATCACGTAATTGATCCTGCACTGATCACGTGGCTCATCATGCACTGATCACGTGGCTGATCACACATGTATCACGTGACTGATCATGCACTGATCACGTGGCTCTCATGCACTGATCACCTGGCTGTCATGCACTGATCACGTGGATATCATGCACTGATCACGTGGCTGATCACACACGTATCACATGACTGATCATGCACTGATCACGTGGCTATCATGCACTGATCACGTGGCTATCATGCACTGATCATGTGACTGATCAGGCAATGATCACGTAGCTACCATGTACTGGTCACGTGACTGATGATGCACTGATCACGTAATTGACCGTGCACTGATCTTGTGGCTGATCATGCACTGATCACGTGGCTGATCATACACTGATCACATAACTGATCATGCACTGATCACGTGACTGATCATGCACTGATCACGTGGCTATCATGCACTGATCACTTGGCTGGACATACACTGATCACGTGCCTGGTCATGCACTGATCACGTGGCTGATCATGCACTGATCACGTGACTGATCATGCACTGATCTCGTGTCTGATCATGCACTGATCACGTGGCTATCATGCACTGCTCACGTGGCTGATCATGCCATGATCAGGCAGCTACCATGTACTGGTCACATGACTGATCATGCACTGATCACGTGACTGATCATGCAGTGATCACGTGGCTATCATGCACTACTCACGTGGCTGATCATGCAATGATCATATAGCTACCATGTACAGGTCACGTGAATGATCATACACCCATCAGGTGACTGATCATGCACTGATCACGTGGCTATCATGCACTGATCACGAGACTGATCATGCACTGTTCACGTCTATATCATGCACTGATCACATGACTGCCCGTGCACTGATCACGTGGATGATCATACACTAATCTTGTGACAGATCATGCACTGATCACGTGGCTGATCATGCACTGATCACGTGACTGATCATGCACTGATCACGTGACTGATCATGCACTGATCACGTGGCTATCATGCACTGATCACTTGGCTGGTCATACACTGATCACGTGGCTGATCATGCACTTATACCGTGACTGAGCATGGACTGATCACATGACTATCATGTAGTGATCACGTGACTTCATGGCGCTGATCATGTGACTGAGCATGCACTGTTCACGTGGCTGATCAAACACTGATCACGTGATTAATCATGCACTGATCACTTGGATATCGTGCACTGATCACGTGGCTGATCATACACTGTTCACGTGTCTGACCATGCACTGATCACGTGGCTGATCATACACTGCTCACGTAACTGATCATGCACTAATCACGTGGCTATCATGCACTGAATACGTAGCTGAACATGCACTGTTCACGTGGCTGATCACACTCCTGTCACGTGACATATCATGCACTGATCACGTGGCACTCATGCACTGATCACGTGGCTGATCATACTCTGCTCACGTAACTCATCATGGACACATCAAGTTTCTCTCATGTACTGCTCACGTGGCTCGTCACGGAATGATCATGTAGCTACCATATACTGGTCACGTGACTGATCATGCGCAGATCACGTAAATGATCATGCACTGTTCACGTGCCTGATCATGTACTGATTACGTGACTGATCATGCACTCAACACGTGGCTGATCATGCACGTATCACGTAATTGATCATGCACTGATAATGTGGCTGATCATGCACTGATCACGTGGCTGATCATCCACTGATCACGTGACTGATCATGCACTGATCACGTGAGTGATCATGCACTGATCACGTGGCTATCATGCACTGATCACTTGGCTGGTCATACACTGATCACGTGGCTGATCATGCACTGATACCGTGACTGAGCATGGACTGATCCCATGACTATCATGTAGTGATCACGTGACTTAATGGCGCTGATCATGTGACTGATCATGTGCTGATCATGTTTGCTATCATACACTGATCATGTACCTCTGGAGACAATAAACAAAGAGCTGAGTAGGCACGAATCAAACAGTCAGCAGGCAATAATCATGGAACTCAGCTGTGAGGAATCATGCTGCTCAGCTGGCAATAATCAAGCAGCTGAGCAGGCAGGAATTACGCAACACAGCTGGCAGTTGTCAAGCAGATGACAGGCAGGAATCACGCAGCTCAGCAGGCCCAGATCACGTGACTGAGCATGCACTGTTCACGTGGCTGATCATACACTGATCACGTGATGATCATGCACTGATCACTTGGATATCATGCACTGATCACGTGGCTGATCATACACTGTTCACGTGTCTGACCATGCACTGATCACGTGGCTGATCATACACTGCTCACGTAACTGATCATGCACTGATCACTTGGCTATCATGCACTGATCACGTGGCTGAACATGCAATGTTCACGTGGCTGATCACACACCTGTCACGTGACATATCATGCACTGATCCCGTGGCACTCCTGCACTGATCACGTGGCTGATCAAACTCTGCTCACGTAACTCATGCACACATCACGTGGCTATCATGCACTGCTCACGTGGCTCGTCATGGAATGAGCACGTAGCAACCATATACTGGTAACGTGACTGATCATGCAAAGATCACGTAAATGATCATGCAGTGTTCACGTCACTGATCATGTACTGATCACGTGACTGATCATGCACTGACCACGTGGCTATCATGTTCTGCTCACGTGGCTGATCATGCAACGATCACGTAGCAACCATGTAGTGGTCACGTGACTGATCATGCACTGATCACGTAATTGATCCTGCACTGATCACGTGGCTCATCATGCACTGATCACGGGGCTGATCACACATGTATCACGTGACTGATCATGCACTGATCACGTGGCTCTCATGCACTGATCACGTGGCTGTCATGCACTGATCACATGACTGATCATGCACTGATCACGTGGCTATCATGCACTGATCACGTGGCTATCATGCACTGATCATGTGGCTGATCAGGCAATGATCACGTAGCTACCATGTACTGGTCACGTGACTGATCATGCACTGATCACGTAATTGATCATGCACTGATCATGTGGCTGATCATGCACTGATCACGTGGCTGATCATACACTGATCACATAACTGATCATGCACTGATCACGTGACTGATCATGCACTGATCACGTGGCTATCATTCACTGATCACTTGGCTGGACATACACTGATCACGTGCCTGGTCATGCACTGATAACGTGGCTGATCATGCACTGATCACGTGACTGATCATGCACTGATCTCGTGTCTGATCATGCACTGATCACGTGGCTATCATGCACTGCTCACGTGGCTGATCATGCCATGATCACGCAGCTACCATGTACTGGTCACATGACTGATCATGCACTGATCACGTGACTGATCTTGCAGTGATCACGTGGCTATCATGAACTACTCACGTGGCTGATCATGCAATGATCATGTAGCTACCATGTACAGGTCACGTGAATGATCATACACCCATCAGGTGACTGATCATGCACTGATCACGTGGCTATCATGCACTGATCACGAGACTGATCATGCACTTTTCACGTCTATATCATGCACTGATCACATGACTGCCCGTGCACTGATCACGTGGATGATCATACACTAATCTTGTGACAGATCATGCACTGATCACGTGGCTGATCATGCACTGATCACGTGACTGAGCATGGACTGATCACATGACTGATCATGTAGTGATCACGTGACTTAATGGCGCTGATCATGTGACTGGTCATGCGCTGATCATGTTTGCTATCATACACTGATCATGTGCCTCTGGAGGCAATAAACAAAGAGCTGAGTAGGCACGAATCAAACAGATCAGCAGGCAATAATCATGGAACTCAGGTGTGAGGAATCATGCTGCTCAGCTGGCAATAATCAAGCAGCTGAGCAGGCAGGAATTACGCAGCACAGCTGGCAATTGTCAAGCAGATGACAGGCAGGAATCGTGCAGCTCAGCTGGCAATCGTCAAGCAGATGAGCAGACAGTAATCACGCAGCTCAGCAGGCCAAGATCACGTGACTGATCATGCACTGATCACGTGGCTGATGATGCACTGATCACGTGACTGATCATGCACTGATCTCGTGTCTGATCATGTACTGATCACGTGGCTATCATGCACTGCTCACGTGGCTGATCATGCGATGATCATGCAGCTACCATGTACTGGTCACATGACTGATCATGCACTGATCACGTGACTGATCATGCAGTGATCACATGGCTATCATGCACTACTCACGTGGCTGATCATGCAATGATCATGTAGCTACCATGTACAGGTCACGTGAATGATCATACACCCATCAGGTGACTGATCATGCACTGATCACGTGGCTATCATGCACTGATGTGGCTGATCATGCACTGATCACGTGGCTGATCATCCACTGATCACGTGACTATATCATGCACTGATCACGTGACTGATCATGCACTGATCACGTGGATGATCATACACTAATCACTTGGCTGGTCATACACTGATCACGTGGCTGATCATGCACTGATACCGTGACTGAGCATGGACTGATCACATGACTATCATGTAGTGATCACGTGACTTAATGGCGCTGATCATGTGACTGGTCATGCGCTGAACATGTTTGCTATCATACACTCATCATGTGCCTCTGGAGGCAATAAACAAAGAGCTGAGTAGGCACGAATCAAACAGTCAGCAGGCAATAATCATGGAACTCAGGTGTGAGGAATCATGCTGCTCAGCTGGCAATAATTAAGCAGCTGAGCAGGCAGGAATTACGCAGCACAGCTGGCAATTGTCAAGCAGATGACAGGCAGGAATCGTGCAGCTCAGCTGGCAATTGTCAAGCAGATGAACAGACAGTAATCACGCAGCTAAGCAGGCCCAGATCACGTGACTGAGCATGCACTGTTCACGTGGCTGATCATACACTGATCACGTGATGATCATGCACTGATCACTTGGATATCATGCACTGATCACGTGGCTGATCATACACTGTTCACGTGTCTGACCATGCACTGATCACGTGGCTGATCATACACTGCTCACGTAACTGATCATGCACTGATCACGTGGCTATCATGCACTGATCACGTGGCTGAACATGCACTGTTCACGTGGCTGATCACACACCTGTCACGTCACATATCATGCACTGATCACGTGGCACTCATGCACTGATCACGTGGCTGATCATACTCTGCTCACGTAACTCATGCACACATCACGTGGCTATCATGCACTGCTCACGTGGCTCGTCATGGAATGATCACGTAACAACCATATACTGGTAACGTGACTGATCATGCAAAGATCACGTAAATGATCATGCACTGTTCACGTGACTGATCATGTACTGATCACGTGACTGATCATGCACTGACCACGTGGCTATCATGCTCTGCTCACGTGGCTGATCATGGAACGATCACCTAGCAACCATGTACTGGTCACGTGACTGATCATGCACTGATCACGTAATTGATCCTGCACTGATCACGTGGCTCATCATGCACTGATCACGTGGCTGATCACACATGTATCACGTGACTGATCATGCACTGATCACGTGGCTCTCATGCACTGATCACGTGGCTGTCATGCACTGATGACGTGGATATCATGCACTGATCATGTGGCTGATCACACACGTATCACATGACTGATCATGCACTGATCACGTGGCTATCATGCACTGATCACGTGGCTATCATGCACTGATCATGTGGCTGATAAGGCAATGTTCACGTAGCTACCATGTACTGGTCACGTGACTGATCATGCACTGATCACGTAATTGATCCTGCACTGATCACGTGGCTCATCATGCACTGATCACGTGGCTGATCACACATGTATCACGTGACTGATCATGCACTGATCACGTGGCTCTCATGCACTGATCACCTGGCTGACATGCACTGATCACGTGGATATCATGCACTGATCACGTGGCTGATCACACACGTATCACATGACTGATCATGCACTGATCACGTGGCTATCATGCACTGATCACGTGGCTATCATGCACTGATCATGTGGCTGATCAGGCAATGATCACGTAGCTACCATGTACTGGTCACGTGACCGATGATGCACTGATCACGTAATTGACCGTGCACTGATCATGTGGCTGATCATGCACTGATCACGTGGCATCCTACACTGATCACATAACTGATCATGCACTGATCACGTGACTGATCATGCACTGATCACGTGGCTATCATGCACTGATCACTTGGCTGGACATACACTGATCACGTGCCTGGTCATGCACTGATCACGTGGCTGATCATGCACTGATCACGTGACTGATCATGCACTGATCTCGTGTCTGATCATGCACTGATCACGTGACTGATCATGCAGTGATCACGTGGCTATCATGCAGTGATCACGTGGCTATCATGCACTACTCACGTGGCTGATCATGCAATGATCATATAGCTACCATGTACAGGTCACGTGAATGATCATACACCCATCAGGTGACTGATCATGCACTGATCACGTGGCTATCATGCACTGATCACGAGACTGATCATGCACTGTTCACGTCTATATCATGCACTGATCACATGACTGCCCGTGCACTGATCACGTGGATGATCATACACTAATCTTGTGACAGATCATGCACTGATCACGTGGCTGATCATGCACTGATACCGTGACTGAGCATGGACTGATCACATGACTATCATGTAGTGATCACGTGACTTAATGGCGCTGATCATGTGACTGATCATGCGCTGATCATGTTTGCTATCATACACTGATCATGTGCCTCTGGAGGCAATAAACAAAGATCTGAGTAGGCACGAATCAAACAGTCAGCAGGCAATAATCATGGAACTCAGGTGTGAGGAATCATGCTGCTCAGCTGGCAATAATCAAGCAGCTGAGCAGACAGGAATTACGCAGCACAGCTGGCAATTGTCAAGCAGATGACAGGCAGGAATCGTGCAGCTCAGCTGGCAATTGTCAAGCAGATGAGCAGACAGTAATCATGCAGCTCAGCAGGCCCAGATCACGTGACTGAGCATGCACTGTTCACGTGGCTGATCATACACTGATCACGTGATGATCATGCACGGATCACTGGATATCATGCACTGATCACGTGGCTGATCATACACTGTTCATGTGTCTGACCATGCACTGATCACGTGGCTGATCATACACTGCTCATGTAACTGATCATGCACTGATCACGTGGCTATCATGCACTGATCACGTGGCTGAACATGCACTGTTCACGTGGCTGATCACACACCTGTCACGTGACATATCATGCACTGCTCACGTGGCTCGTCATGGAATGATCACGTAGCAACCATATACTGGTAACGTGACTGATCATGCAAAGATCACGTAAATGATCATGCATTGTTCACGTCACTGATCATGTACTGATCACGTGACTG
Organism: Bos javanicus; assembly: GCF_032452875.1. NCBI lineage: Eukaryota > Metazoa > Chordata > Mammalia > Artiodactyla > Bovidae > Bos > Bos javanicus. Next base: position 21,500 of record NW_026893807.1, read on the forward strand.
ATCATGCACTGAACACGTGGCTATCATGCTCTGCTCATGTGGCTGATCATGCAACGATCACGTAGCAACCATGTAGTGGTCACGTGACTGATCATGCACTGATCACGTAATTGATCCTGCACTGATCACGTGGCTCATCATGCACTGATCACGTGGCTGATCACACATGTATCACGTGACTGATCATGCACTGATCACGTGGCTCTCATGCACTGATCACGTGGCTGTCATGCACTGATCCCGTGGATATCATGCACTGATGACGTGGCTGATCACACACATATCACATGACTGATCATGCACTGATCACGTGACTGTTCATGCACTGATCACGTGGCTATCATGCACTGATCATGTGGCTGATCAGGCAATGATCACGTAGCTACCATGTACTGGTCACGTGACTGATCATGCACTGATCACGTAATTGATCATGCAATGATCATGTGGCTGATCATGCACTGATCACGTGGCTGGTCATACACTGATCACGTGACTGATCATGCACTGATCACGTGGCTATCATGCACTGATCACTTGGCTGGACATACACTGATCACGTGCCTGGTCATGCACTGATCACGTGGCTGATCATGCACTGATCAGGTGGCTCTCATGCACTGATCACGTGGCTGTCATGCACTGATCACGTGGATATCATGCACTGATCACGTGGCTGATCACACACGTATCACATGACTGATCATTCACTGATCACGTGGCTATCATGCACTGATCACGTGGCTATCATGCACTGATCATGTGGCTGATCAGGCCATGATCACGTAGCTACCATGTACTGGTCACGTGACTGATCATGCACTGATCACGTAATTGATCATACACTGATCATGTGGCTGATCATGCACTAATCACGTGGCTGATCATACACTGATCACATAACTGATCATGCACTGATCACGTGATTGATCATGCACTGATCACGTGGCTATCATGCACTGATCACTTGGCTGGACATACACTGATCACGTGCCTGGTCATGCACTGATCACGTGGCTGATCATGCACTGATCACGTGACTTATCATGCACTGATCTCGTGTCTGATCATGCACTGATCACGTGGCTATCATGCACTGCTCACGTGGCTGATCATGCCATGATCACGCAGCTACCATGTACAGGTCACGTGAATGATCATACACCCATCAGCTGACTGATCATGCACTGATCACGTGGCTATCATGCACTGATCACGAGACTGATCATGCACTGTTCACGTCTATATCATGCACTGACCACATGACTGCCCGTGCAATGATCACGTGGATGATCATACACTAATCTTGTGACAGATCATGCACTGATCACGTGGCTGATCATGCACTGATACCGTGACTGAGCATGGACTGATCACATGACTATCATGTAGTGATCACGTGACTTAATGGTGCTGATCATGTGACTGGTCATGCGCTGATCATGTTTGCTATCATACACTCATCATGTGCCTCTGGAGGCAATAAACAAAGAGCTGAGTAGGCACGAATCAAACAGTCAGCAGGCAATAATCATGGAACTCAGGTGTGAGGAATCATGCTGCTCAGCTGGCAATAATTAAGCAGCTGAGCAGGCAGGAATTACGCAGCACAGCTGGCAATTGTCAAGCAGATGACAGGCAGGAATCGTGCAGCTCAGCTGGCAATTGTCAAGCAGATGAACAGACAGTAATCACGCAGCTAAGCAGGCCCAGATCACGTGACTGAGCATGCACTGTTCACGTGGCTGATCATACACTGATCACGTGATGATCATGCACTGATCACTTGGATATCATGCACTGATCACGTGGCTGATCATACACTGTTCACGTGTCTGACCATGCACTGATCACGTGGCTGATCATACACTGCTCACGTAACTGATCATGCACTGATCACGTGGCTATCATGCACTGATCACGTGGCTGAACATGCACTGTTCACGTGGCTGATCACACACCTGTCACGTGACATATCATGCACTGATCACGTGGCACTCATGCACTGATCACGTGGCTGATCATACTCTGCTCACGTAACTCATGCACACATCACGTGGCTATCATGCACTGCTCACGTGGCTCGTCATGGAATGATCACGTAACAACCATATACTGGTAACGTGACTGATCATGCAAAGATCACGTAAATGATCATGCACTGTTCACGTGACTGATCATGTACAGATCACGTGACTGATCATGCACTGACCACGTGGCTATCATGCTCTGCTCACGTGGCTGATCATGGAACGATCACCTAGCAACCATGTACTGGTCACGTGACTGATCATGCACTGATCACGTAATTGATCCTGCACTGATCACGTGGCTAATCATGCACTGATCACGTGGCTGATCACACATGTATCACGTGACTGATCATGCACTGATCACGTGGCTCTCATGCACTGATCACGTGGCTGTCATGCACTGATGACGTGGATATCATGCACTGATCATGTGGCTGATCACACACGTATCACATGACTGATCATGCACTGATCACGTGGCTATCATGCACTGATCACGTGGCTATCATGCACTGATCATGGGGCTGATCAGGCAATGTTCACGTAGCTACCATGTACTGGTCACGTGACTGATCATGCACTGATCACGTAATTGATCCTGCACTGATCACGTGGCTCATCATGCACTGATCACGTGGCTGATCACACATGTATCACGTGACTGATCATGCACTGATCACGTGGCTCTCATGCACTGATCACCTGGCTGTCATGCACTGATCACGTGGATATCATGCACTGATCACGTGGCTGATCACACACGTATCACATGACTGATCATGCACTGATCACGTGGCTATCATGCACTGATCACGTGGCTATCATGCACTGATCATGTGACTGATCAGGCAATGATCACGTAGCTACCATGTACTGGTCACGTGACTGATGATGCACTGATCACGTAATTGACCGTGCACTGATCTTGTGGCTGATCATGCACTGATCACGTGGCTGATCATACACTGATCACATAACTGATCATGCACTGATCACGTGACTGATCATGCACTGATCACGTGGCTATCATGCACTGATCACTTGGCTGGACATACACTGATCACGTGCCTGGTCATGCACTGATCACGTGGCTGATCATGCACTGATCACGTGACTGATCATGCACTGATCTCGTGTCTGATCATGCACTGATCACGTGGCTATCATGCACTGCTCACGTGGCTGATCATGCCATGATCAGGCAGCTACCATGTACTGGTCACATGACTGATCATGCACTGATCACGTGACTGATCATGCAGTGATCACGTGGCTATCATGCACTACTCACGTGGCTGATCATGCAATGATCATATAGCTACCATGTACAGGTCACGTGAATGATCATACACCCATCAGGTGACTGATCATGCACTGATCACGTGGCTATCATGCACTGATCACGTGACTGATCATGCACTGTTCACGTCTATATCATGCACTGATCACATGACTGCCCGTGCACTGATCACGTGGATGATCATACACTAATCTTGTGACAGATCATGCACTGATCACGTGGCTGATCATGCACTGATCACGTGACTGATCATGCACTGATCACGTGACTGATCATGCACTGATCACGTGGCTATCATGCACTGATCACTTGGCTGGTCATACACTGATCACGTGGCTGATCATGCACTTATACCGTGACTGAGCATGGACTGATCACATGACTATCATGTAGTGATCACGTGACTTCATGGCGCTGATCATGTGACTGAGCATGCACTGTTCACGTGGCTGATCAAACACTGATCACGTGATTAATCATGCACTGATCACTTGGATATCGTGCACTGATCACGTGGCTGATCATACACTGTTCACGTGTCTGACCATGCACTGATCACGTGGCTGATCATACACTGCTCACGTAACTGATCATGCACTAATCACGTGGCTATCATGCACTGAATACGTAGCTGAACATGCACTGTTCACGTGGCTGATCACACTCCTGTCACGTGACATATCATGCACTGATCACGTGGCACTCATGCACTGATCACGTGGCTGATCATACTCTGCTCACGTAACTCATCATGGACACATCAAGTTTCTCTCATGTACTGCTCACGTGGCTCGTCACGGAATGATCATGTAGCTACCATATACTGGTCACGTGACTGATCATGCGCAGATCACGTAAATGATCATGCACTGTTCACGTGCCTGATCATGTACTGATTACGTGACTGATCATGCACTCAACACGTGGCTGATCATGCACGTATCACGTAATTGATCATGCACTGATAATGTGGCTGATCATGCACTGATCACGTGGCTGATCATCCACTGATCACGTGACTGATCATGCACTGATCACGTGAGTGATCATGCACTGATCACGTGGCTATCATGCACTGATCACTTGGACTGGTCATACACTGATCACGTGGCTGATCATGCACTGATACCGTGACTGAGCATGGACTGATCCCATGACTATCATGTAGTGATCACGTGACTTAATGGCGCTGATCATGTGACTGATCATGTGCTGATCATGTTTGCTATCATACACTGATCATGTACCTCTGGAGACAATAAACAAAGAGCTGAGTAGGCACGAATCAAACAGTCAGCAGGCAATAATCATGGAACTCAGCTGTGAGGAATCATGCTGCTCAGCTGGCAATAATCAAGCAGCTGAGCAGGCAGGAATTACGCAACACAGCTGGCAGTTGTCAAGCAGATGACAGGCAGGAATCACGCAGCTCAGCAGGCCCAGATCACGTGACTGAGCATGCACTGTTCACGTGGCTGATCATACACTGATCACGTGATGATCATGCACTGATCACTTGGATATCATGCACTGATCACGTGGCTGATCATACACTGTTCACGTGTCTGACCATGCACTGATCACGTGGCTGATCATACACTGCTCACGTAACTGATCATGCACTGATCACTTGGCTATCATGCACTGATCACGTGGCTGAACATGCAATGTTCACGTGGCTGATCACACACCTGTCACGTGACATATCATGCACTGATCCCGTGGCACTCCTGCACTGATCACGTGGCTGATCAAACTCTGCTCACGTAACTCATGCACACATCACGTGGCTATCATGCACTGCTCACGTGGCTCGTCATGGAATGAGCACGTAGCAACCATATACTGGTAACGTGACTGATCATGCAAAGATCACGTAAATGATCATGCAGTGTTCACGTCACTGATCATGTACTGATCACGTGACTGATCATGCACTGACCACGTGGCTATCATGTTCTGCTCACGTGGCTGATCATGCAACGATCACGTAGCAACCATGTAGTGGTCACGTGACTGATCATGCACTGATCACGTAATTGATCCTGCACTGATCACGTGGCTCATCATGCACTGATCACGGGGCTGATCACACATGTATCACGTGACTGATCATGCACTGATCACGTGGCTCTCATGCACTGATCACGTGGCTGTCATGCACTGATCACGTGGCTGATCACACACGTATCACATGACTGATCATGCACTGATCACGTGGCTATCATGCACTGATCACGTGGCTATCATGCACTGATCATGTGGCTGATCAGGCAATGATCACGTAGCTACCATGTACTGGTCACGTGACTGATCATGCACTGATCACGTAATTGATCATGCACTGATCATGTAGCTGATCATGCACTGATCACGTGGCTGATCATACACTGATCACATAACTGATCATGCACTGATCACGTGACTGATCATGCACTGATCACGTGGCTATCATTCACTGATCACTTGGCTGGACATACACTGATCACGTGCCTGGTCATGCACTGATAACGTGGCTGATCATGCACTGATCACGTGACTGATCATGCACTGATCTCGTGTCTGATCATGCACTGATCACGTGGCTATCATGCACTGCTCACGTGGCTGATCATGCCATGATCACGCAGCTACCATGTACTGGTCACATGACTGATCATGCACTGATCACGTGACTGATCTTGCAGTGATCACGTGGCTATCATGAACTACTCACGTGGCTGATCATGCAATGATCATGTAGCTACCATGTACAGGTCACGTGAATGATCATACACCCATCAGGTGACTGATCATGCACTGATCACGTGGCTATCATGCACTGATCACGAGACTGATCATGCACTTTTCACGTCTATATCATGCACTGATCACATGACTGCCCGTGCACTGATCACGTGGATGATCATACACTAATCTTGTGACAGATCATGCACTGATCACGTGGCTGATCATGCACTGATACCGTGACTGAGCATGGACTGATCACATGACTATCATGTAGTGATCACGTGACTTAATGGCGCTGATCATGTGACTGGTCATGCGCTGATCATGTTTGCTATCATACACTGATCATGTGCCTCTGGAGGCAATAAACAAAGAGCTGAGTAGGCACGAATCAAACAGTCAGCAGGCAATAATCATGGAACTCAGGTGTGAGGAATCATGCTGCTCAGCTGGCAATAATCAAGCAGCTGAGCAGGCAGGAATTACGCAGCAAAGCTGGCAATTGTCAAGCAGATGACAGGCAGGAATCGTGCAGCTCAGCTGGCAATCGTCAAGCAGATGAGCAGACAGTAATCACGCAGCTCAGCAGGCCAAGATCACGTGACTGAGCATGCACTGATCACGTGGCTGATGATGCACTGATCACGTGACTGATCATGCACTTATCTCGTGTCTGATCATGTACTGATCACGTGGCTATCATGCACTGCTCACGTGGCTGATCATGCGATGATCACGCAGCTACCATGTACTGGTCACATGACTGATCATGCACTGATCACGTGACTGATCATGCAGTGATCACATGGCTATCATGCACTACTCACGTGGCTGATCATGCAATGATCATGTAGCTACCATGTACAGGTCACGTGAATGATCATACACCCATCAGGTGACTGATCATGCACTGATCACGTAATTGATCATGCACTGATAATGTGGCTGATCATGCACTGATCACGTGGCTGATCATCCACTGATCACGTGACTGATCATGCACTGATCACGTGACTGATCATGCACTGATCACGTGGCTATCATGCACTGATCACTTGGCTGGTCATACACTGATCACGTGGCTGATCATGCACTGATACCGTGACTGAGCATGGACTGATCACATGACTATCATGTAGTGATCACGTGACTTAATGGCGCTGATCATGTGACTGATCATGTGCTGAACATGTTTGCTATCATACACTGATCATGTGCCTCTGGAGGCAATAAACAAAGAGCTGAGTAGGCACGAATCAAACAGTCAGCAGGCAATAATCATGGAACTCAGCTGTGAGGAATCATGCTGCTCAGCTGGCAATAATCAAGCAGCTGAGCAGGCAGGAATTACGCAGCACAGCTGGCAATTGTCAAGCAGATGACAGGCAGGAATCGTGCAGCTCAGCTGGCAATCGTCAAGCAGATGAGCAGACAGTAATCACGCAGCTCAGCAGGCCCAGATCACGTGACTGAGCATGCACTGTTCACGTGGCTGATGATGCACTGATCACGTGATTGATCATGCACTGATCACTTGGATATCATGCACTGATCACGTGGCTGATCATACACTGTTCACGTGGCTGACCATGTACTGATCACGTGGCTGATCATACACTGCTCACGTAACTGATCATGCACTGATCACGTGGCTATCATGCACTGAATACGTGACTGAACATGCACTGTTCACCTGTTTGATCACACACCTGTCACGTGACTTATCATGCACTGATCACGTGGCACTCATGCACTGTTCACGTGACTGATCATGCACTGACCACGTGGCTATCATGCTCTGCTCACGTGGCTGATCATGGAATGATCACCTAGCAACCATGTACTGGTCACGTGACTGATCATGCACTGATCACGTAATTGATCCTGCACTGATCACGTGGCTCATCATGCACTGATCACTGGGCTGATCACACATGTATCACGTGACTGATCATGCACTGATCACGTGGCTTCATGCACTGATGACGTGGCTATCATGCACTGATCATGTGGCTGATCACACACGTATCACATGACTGATCATGCACTGATCACGTGGCTATCATGCACTGATCACGTGGCTATCATGCACTGATCATGTGGCTGATCAGGCAATGTTCACGTAGCTACCATGTACTGGTCACGTGACTGATCATGCACTGATCACGTAATTGATCCTGCACTGATCACAAGGCTCATCATGCACTGATCACGTGGCTGATCACACATGTATCACGTGACTGATCATGCACTGATCACGTGGCTCTCATGCACTGATCACCTGGCTGTCATGCACTGATCACGTGGACATCATGCACTGCTCACGTGGCTGATCATGCACTGATCAGGCAGCTACCATGTACTGGTCACATGACTGATCATGCACTGATCACGTGGCTGATCATGCAGTGATCACGTGGCTATCATGCACTACTCACGTGGCTGCTCATGCACTGATACCGTGACTGAGCATGGACTGATCACATGACTATCATGTAGTGATCACGTGACTTAATGGCGCTGATCATGTGACTGATCATGCGCTGATCATGTTTGCTATCATACACTGATCATGTGCCTCTGGAGGCAATAAACAAAGAGCTGAGTAGGCACGAATCAAACAGTCAGCAGGCAATAATCATGGAACTCAGGTGTGAGGAATCATGCTGCTCAGCTGGCAATAATCAAGCAGCTGAGCAGGCAGGAATTACGCAGCTCAGCTGGCAATTGTCAAGCAGATGAGCAGACAGTAATCACGCAGCTCAGCAGGCCCAGATCACGTGACTGAGCATGCACTGTTCACGTGGCTGATCATACACTGATCACGTGATGATCATGCACGGATCACTTGGATATCATGCACTGATCACGTGGCTGATCATACACTGTTCACGTGTCTGACCATGCACTGATCACGTGGCTGATCATACACTGCTCATGTAACTGATCATGCACTGATCACGTGGCTATCATGCACTGATCACGTGGCTGAACACGCACTGTTCACGTGGCTGATCACACACCTGTCACGTGACATATCATGCACTGATCACGTGGCACTCATGCACTAATCACGTGGCTGATCATACTCTGCTCACGTAACTCATCATGGACACATCAAGTTTCTATCATGTACTGCTCACGTGGCTCGTCACGGAATGATCACGTAGCTACCATATACTGGTCACGTGACTGATCATGCACAGATCACGTAAATGATCATGCACTGTTCACGTGCCTGATCATGTACTGATCACGTGACTGATCATGCACTGATCACGTGGCTGATCATGCACTGATCACGTAATTGATCATGCACTTATCATTTGGCTGATCATGCACTGATCACGTGGCTGATCATACACTGATCACGTGACTGATCATGCACTGATCACATGACTGATCATGCACTGATCACGTGGCTATCATGCACTGATCACTTGGCTGGTCATACACTGATCACATGACTAATCATGCACTGTTCACGTGACTGATCATGCACAGATCACGTGAATATCATGCAGTGATCACGTGGCTATCATGCACTGATCACGTGGCTGATCACATGTATCACGTGACTGATCATGTACTGATCACGTAACTAATCATGAAGTGATCACATGACTATCCTGCAGTGATCACGTGGCTATCATGCACTACTCACGTGGCTGTTCATGCAATGATCATGTAGCTACCATGTACAGGTCACGTGAATGGTCATACACCCATCAGGGGACTGATCATGCACTGATCACGTAATTGATCATGCACTGATAATGTGGCTGATCATGCACTGATCACGTGGCTTATCATCCACTGATCACGTGACTGATCATGCACTGATCACGTGGCTATCATGCACTGATCTTTTGGCTGGTCATACACTGATCACGTGGCTGATCATGCACTCATACCGTGACTGAGCATGGACTGATCACATGACTATCATGTAGTGATCACGTGACTTAAAGGCGCTGATCATGTGACTGATCATGTGCTGAACATGTTTGCTATCATACACTGATCATGTGCCTCTGGAGGCAATAAACAAAGAGCTGAGTAGGCACGAATCAAACAGTCAGCAGGCAATAATCATGGAACTCAGGTGTCAGGAATCATGCTGCTCAGCTGGCAATAATCAAGCAGCTGAGCAGGCAGGAATTACGCAGCACAGCTGGCAATTGTCAAGCAGATGACAGGCAGGAATCGTGCAGCTCAGCTGGCAATTGTCAAGCAGATGAGCAGACAGTAATCACGCAGCTCAGCAGGCCCTGATCACGTGACTGAGCATGCACTGTTCACGTGGCTGATCAAACACTGATCACGTGATGATCATGCACTGATCACTTGGATATCATGCACTTATCACGGGGCTGATCATACACTGTTCACGTGGCTGACCATGTACTGATCACGTGGCTGATCATACACTGCTCACGTAACTGATCATGCACTGATCACGTGGCTATCATGCACTGAATACGTGGCTGAACATGTACTGTTCACGTGGCTGATCACACACCTGTCACGTGACATATCATGCACTGATCACGTGGCACTCATGCACTGATCACGTGGCTGATCATACTCTGCTCACGTAACTCATCATGGACACATCAAGTTTCTATCATGTACTGCTCACGTGGCTCGTCACGGAATGATCATGTAGCTACCATATACTGGTCACGTGACTGATCATGCACAGATCACGTAAATGATCATGCACTGTTCACATGCCTGATCATGCACTGATCACGTGGCTGATCATGCACTGATCACGTGGCTGATCATGCACTGATCACGTGATTGATCATGCACTTATCATTTGGCTGATCATGCACTGATCACGTGGCTGATCATACACTGATCACGTGACTGATCATGCACTGATCACGTGACTGATCATGCACTGATCACGTGGCTATCATGCACTGATCACTTGGCTGGTCATACACTGATCACATGACTGGTCATACACTGATCACATGTCTGATCATGCACTGTTCACGTGACTGATCATGTACAGATCACGTGAATAATCATGAAGTGATCACGTGGCTCATCATGCACTGATCACGTGGCTGATCACACATGTATCACGTGACTGATCATGCACTGATCACGTGGCTATCATGCACAGATCATGTGGCTATCATGCACTGATCACGTGGCTGATCACGCAATGATCACGTAGCTACCATGTACTGGTCATGTGACTGATCATGCACTGATCATGTAATTGATCCTGCACTGATCACATGGCTCATCACGCACTGATCCGGTGGCTGATCACACACGTATCACGTGACTGATCATGTACAGATCACGTAAATAATCATGAAGTGATCACGTGGCTGATCCTGCACTGATCACGTGGCTAACATGCACTGATCACGTGGCTGATCACGCACGTATCACGTGACTGATCATGCACTGATCATGTGGCTATCATGCACTGATCACGTGGCTATCATGCACTGATCACGTGGCTCATCATGCAATGATCACGTAGCTACCATGCACTGGTCACGTGACTGATCATGCACTGATCATGTGACTGATCATGCAGTGATCACGTGGCTATCATGAACTACTCACGTGGCTGATCATGCAATGATCATGTAGCTACCATGTACAGGTCACGTGACTGATCATACACCCATCATGTGACTGATCATGCACTGATCACGTGGCTATCATGCACTGATCCCGAGACTGATCATGCACTGTTCACGTCTATATCATGCACTGATCACATGACTGCCCGTGCACTGATCACGTGGAGGATCATACACTAATCTTGTGACAGATCATGCACTGATCACGTGGCTGATCATGCACTGATCACGTGGCTGATCATGCACTGATCACGTGACTGATCATGCACTGATCACGTGGCTATCATGCACTGATCACTTGGCTGGTCATACACTGATCACGTGGCTGATCATGCACTTATACCGTGACTGAGCATGGACTGATCACATGACTATCATGTAGTGATCACGTGACTTCATGGCGCTGATCACGTGACTGAGCATGCAGTGTTCACGTGGCTGATCAAACACTGATCACGTGATTAATCATGCACTGATCACTTGGATATCGTGCACTGATCACGTGGCTGATCATACACTGTTCACGTGTCTGACCATGCACTGATCACGTGGCTGATCATACACTGCTCACGTAACTGATCATGCACTAATCACGTGGCTATCATGCACTGATCACGTGGCTGATCATGCACTGATACCGTGACTGAGCATGGACTGATCACATGACTATCATGTAGTGATCACGTGACTTAATGGCGCTGATCATGTGACTGGTCATGCGCTGATCATGTTTGCTATCATACACTGATCATGTGCCTCTGGAGGCAATAAACAAAGAGCTGAGTAGGCACGAATCAAACAGTCAGCAGGCAATAATCATGGAACTCAGGTGTGAGGAATCATGCGGATCAGCTGGCAATAATCAAGCAGCTGAGCAGGCAGGAATTACGCAGCACAGCTGGCAATTGTCAAGCAGATGACAGGCAGGAATCGTGCAGCTCAGCTGGTAATTGTCAAGCAGATGAGCAGACAGTAATCACGCAGCTCAGCAGGCCCTGATCACGTGACTGAGCATGCACTGTTCATGTGGCTGATCAAACACTGATCACGTGATTGATCATGAACTGATCACTTGGATATCGTGCACTGATCACGTGGCTGATCATACACTGTTCACGTGTCTGACCATGCACTGATCACGTGGCTGATCAGACACTGCTCACGTAACTTATCATGCACTAATCACGTGGCTATCATGCACTGAATACGTGGCTGAACATGCACTGTTCACGTGGCTGATCACACACCTGTCACGTGACATATCATTCACTGATCACGTGGCACTCATGCACTGATCACGTGGCTGATCATACTCTGCTCACGTAACTCATCATGGACACATCAAATTTCTCTCATGTACTGCTCACGTGGCTCGTCACGGAATGATCATGTAGCTACCATATAATGGTCACGTGACTGATCATGCACAGATCACGTAAATGATCATGAACTGTTCACGTGCCTGATCATGTACTGATCACGTGACTGATCATGCACTGATCACGTGGCTGATCATGCACTGATCACGTAATTGATCATGCACTGATAATGTGGCTGATCATGCACTGATCACGTGGCTGATCATCCACTGATCACGTGACTGATCATGCACTGATCACGTGACTGATCATGCACTGATCACGTGGCTATCATGCACTGATCACTTGGCTGGTCATACACTGATCACGTGGCTGATCATGCACTGATACCGTGTCTGAGCATGGACTGATCCCATTAATATCATGTAGTGATCACGTGACTTAATGGCGCTGATCATGTGACTGGTCATGCGCTGATCATGTTTGCTTTGATACACTGATCATGTGCCTCTGGATGCAATAAACAAAGAGCTGAGTAGGCACGAATCAAACAGTCAGCAGGCAATAATCATGGAACTCAGGTGTGAGGAATCATGCTGCTCAGCTGGCAATAATCAAGCAGCTGAGCAGGCAGGAATTACGCAGCACAGCTGGCAATTGTCAAGCAGATGACAGGCAGGAATTGTGCAGCTCAGCTGGCAATTGTCAAGCAGATGAGCAGACAGTAATCACGGAGCTCAGCAGGCCCAGATCACGTGACTGAGCATGCACTGTTCACGTGGCTGAACATACACTGATCACGTGATGATCATACACTGCTCACGTAACTGATCATGCACTGATCACGTGGCTATCATGCACTGATCACGTGGCTGAACATGCAATGTTCACGTGGCTGATCACACACCTGTCACGTGACATATCATGCACTGATCACGTGGCACTCATGCACTGATCACGTGGCTGATCATACTCTGCTCACGTAACTCATGCACACATCACGTGGCTATCATGCACTGCTCATGTGGCTCGTCATGGAATGATCACGTAGCAAACATATACTGGTAACGTGACTGATCATGCAAAGATCACGTAAATGATCATGCACTGTTCACGTCACTGATCATGTACTGATCACGTGACTGATCATGCACTGACCACGTGGCTATCATGCTCTGCTCACGTGGCTGATCATGCAACGATCACGTAGCAACCATGTAGTGGTCACGTGACTGATCATGCACTGATCACGTAATTGATCCTGCACAGATCACGTGGCTCATCATGCACTGATCACGTGGCTGATCACACATGTATCACGTGACTGATCATGCACTGATCACGTGGCTCTCATGCACTGATCACGTGGCTGTCATGCACTGATCACGTGGATATCATGCACTGATCACGTGACTGTTCATGCACTGATCACGTGGCTATCATACACTGATCATGTGGCTGATCAGGCAGTGATCACGTAGCTACCATGTACTGGTCACGTAACTGATCATGCACTGAGCACGTAATTGATCATGCACTGATCATGTGGCTGATCATGCACTGATCACGTGGCTGATCATACACTGATCAGATAACTGACCATGCACTGATCACGTGACTGATCATGCACTGATCACGTGGCTATCATGCACTGATCACTTGGCTGGACATACACTGATCACGTGCCTGGTCATGCACTGATCACGTGGCTGATCATGCCATGATCACGCAGCTACCATGTACTGGTCACATGACTGATCATGCACTGATCACGTGACTGATCTTGCAGTGATCACGTGGCTATCATGAACTACTCACGTGGCTGATCATGCAATGATCATGTAGCTACCATGTACAGGTCACGTGAATGATCATACAGCCATCAGGTGACTGATCATGCACTGATCACGTGGCTATCATGCACTGATCACGAGACTGATCATGCACTGTTCACGTCTATATCATGCACTGATCACATGACTGCCCGTGCACTGATCACGTGGATGATCATACACTAATCTTGTGACAGATCATGCACTGATCACGTGGCTGATCATGCACTGATACCGTGACTGAGCATGGACTGATCACATGACTATCATGTAGTGATCACGTGACTTAATGGCGCTGATCATGTGACTGGTCATGCGCTAATCATGTTTGCTATCATACACTGATCATGTGCCTCTGGAGGCAATAAACAAAGAGCTGAGTAGGCACGAATCAAACAGTCAGCAGGCAATAATCATGGAACTCAGGTGTGAGGAATCATGCTGCTCAGCTGGCAATAATCAAGCAGCTGAGCAGGCAGGAATTACGCAGCACAACTGGCAATTGTCAAGCAGATGACAGGCAGGAATCGTGCAGCTCAGCTGTCAATCGTCAAGCAGATGAACAGACAGTAATCACGCAGCTCAGCAGGCCCAGATCACGTGACTGAGCATGCACTGATCACGTGGCTGATGATGCACTGATCACGTGACTGATCATGCACTGATCTCGTGTCTGATCATGTACTGATCACGTGGCTATCATGCACGGCTCACGTGGCTGATCATGCGATGATCACGCAGCTACCATGTACTGCTCACATGACTAATCATGCACTGATCACGTGACTGATCATGCAGTGATCACATGGCTATCATGCACTACTCACGTGGCTGATCATGCAATGATCATGTAGCTACCATGTACAGGTCACGTGAATGATCATACACCCATCAGGTGACTGATCATGCACTGATCACGTAATTGATCATGCACTGATAATGTGGCTGATCATGCACTGATCACGTGGCTGATCATCCACTGATCACGTGACTGATCATGCACTGATCACGTGACTGATCATGCACTGATCACGTGGCTGATCATGCACTGATACCGTGACTGAGCATGGACTGATCACATGACTATCATGTAGTGATCACGTGACTTAATGACGCTGATCATGTGACTGATCATACGCTGAACATGTTTGCTATCATACACTGATCATGTGCCTCTGGAGGCAAAAAACAAAGAGCTGAGTAGGCACGAATCAAACAGTCAGCAGGCAATAATCATGGAACTCAGCTGTGAGGAATCATGCTGCTCAGCTGGCAATAATCAAGCAGGTGAGCAGGAAGGAATTACACAGCACAGCTGGCAATTGTCAAGCAGATGACAGGCAGGAATCGTGCAGCTCAGCTGGTAATTGTCAAGCAGATGAGCAGACAGTAATCACGCAGCTCAGCAGGCCCTGATCACGTGACTGAGCATGCACTGTTCATGTGGCTGATCAAACACTGATCACGTGATTGATCATGCACTGATCACTTGGATATCATGCACTGATCACGTGGCTGATCATACACTGTTCACGTGGCTGACCATGCCCTGATCACGTGGCTGATCATACACTGCTCACGTAACTGATCATGCACTGATCACGTGGCTATCATGCACTGAATACGTGGCTGAACATGCACTGTTCACGTGGCTGATCACACACCTGTCACGTGACATATCATGCACTGATCACGTGGCACTCATGCACTGATCACGTGGCTGATCATACTCTGCTCACGTAACTCATCATGGACACATCAAGTTTCTATCATGTACTGCTCACGTGGCTCGTCACGGAATGATCATGTAGCTACAATATACTGGTCACGTGACTGATCGTGCAAAGATCACGTAAATGATCATGCACTGTTCACGTGCCTGATCATGTACTGATCACGTGACTGATCATGCACTGATCACGTGGCTGATCATGCACTGATCACGTAATTGATCATGCACTTATCATTTGGCTGATCATGCACTGATCACGTGGCTGATCATACACTGATCACGTGACTGATCATGCACTGATCACGTGACTGATCATGCACTGATCACGTGGCTATCATGCACTGATCACTTGGCTGGTCATACACTGATCACATGACTGATCATGCACTGTTCACGTGACTGATCATGTACAGATCACGTGAATAATCATGAAGTGATCACGTGGCTCATCATGCTCTGCTCACGTGGCTATCATGCTCTGCTCACGTGGCTGATCATGAAACGATCAGGTAGCAGCCATGTAGTGGTCACGTGACTGATCATGCACTGATCACGTAATTGATCCTGCACTGATCACGTGGCTCATCATGCACTGATCTCGTGACTGATCACACATGTATCACGTGACTGATCATGCACTGATCACGTGGCTCTCATGCACTGATCACGTGGCTGTCATGCACTGATCACGTGGATATCATGCACTGATCACGTGGCTGATCACACACGTATCACATGACTGATCATGCACTGATCACGTGGCTATCATGCACTGATCCCGTGGCTATCATGCACTGATCATGTGGCTGATCAGGCAATGATCACGTAGCTACCATGTACTGGTCACGTGACTGATCATGCACTGATCACGTAATTGATCATGCACTGATCATGTGGCTGATCATGCACTGATCACGTGGCTGATAATTCACTGATCACATAACTGATCATGCACTGATCACGTGACTGATCATGCACTGATCACGTGGCTATCATGCACTGATCACTTGGCTGGACATACACTAATCACGTGCCTGTTCATGCACTGATAACATGGCTGATCATGCACTGATCACGTGACTGATCATGCACTGATCTCCTATCTGATCATGCACTGATCACGTGGCTATCATGCACTGCTCACGTGGCTGATCATGCCATGATCACGCAGCTACCATGTACTGGTCACATGACTGATCATGCACTGATCACGTGACTGATCTTGCAGTGATCACGTGGCTATCATGAACTACTCACGTGGCTGATCATGCAATGATCATGTAGCTACCATGTACAGGTCACGTGAATGATCATACACCCATCAGGTGACTGATCATGCACTAATCACGTGGCTATCATGCACTGATCACGAGACTGATCATGCACTACTCACGTCTATATCATGCACTGATCACATGACTGCCCGTGCACTGATCACGTGGATGATCATACACTAATCTTGTGACAGATCATGCACTGATCACGTGGCTGATCATGCACTGATACCGTGACTCAGCATGGACTGATCACATGACTATCATGTAGTGATCACGTGACTTAATGGCGCTGATCATGTGACTGATCATGCGCTGATCATGTTTGCTATCATACACTGATCATGTGCCTCTGGAGGCAATAAACAAAGAGCTGAGTAGGCACGAATCAAACAGTCAGCAGGCAATACTCATGGAACTCAGGTGTGAGGAATCATGCTGCTCAGCTGGCAATAATCAAGCAGCTGAGCAGGCAGGAATTACGCAGCACAGCTGGCATTGTCAAGCAGATGACAGGCAGGAATCGTGCAGCTCAGCTGGCAATTGTCAAGCAGATGAGCAGACAGTAATCACGCAGCTCAGCAGGCCCAGATCACGTGACTGAGCATGCACTGTTCACGTGGCTGATCATGCACTGATCACCTGATGATCATGCACTGAACACTTGGATATCATGCACTGATCACGTGGCTGATCATACACTGTTCACGTGTCTGACCATGCACTGATCACGTGGCTGATCATACACTGCTCACGTAACTGATCATGCACTGATCACGTGGCTATCATGCAGTGATCACGTGGCTGAACATGCAATGTTCACGTGGCTGATCACACACCTGTCACGTGACATATCATGCACTGATCCCGTGGCACTCAAGCACTGATCACGTGGCTGATCATACTCTGCTCACATAACTCATGCACACATCACGTGGCTATCATGCACTGATCACGTGGCTCGTCATGGAATGATCACGTAGCAACCATATACTGGTAACGTGACTGATCATGCAAAGATCCCGTAAATGATCATGAACTGTTCACGTGACTGATCATGTACTGATCACGTGACTGATCATGCACTGACCACGTGGCTATCATGCTCTGCTCATGTGGCTGATCATGCAACGATAACGTAGCAACCATGTAGTGGTCACGTGACTGATCATGCACTGATCACGTAATTGATCCTGCACTGATCACGTGGCTCATCATGCACTGATCACGTGGCTGATCACACATGTATCACGTGACTGATCATGCACTGATAACGTGGCTCTCATGCACTGATCACGTGGCTGTCATGCACTGATCACGTGGATATCATGCACTGATCACGTGGCTGATCACACACGTATCACATGACTGATCATGCACTGATCACGTGGCTATCATGCACTGATCACGTGGCTATCATGCACTGATCATGTGGCTGATCAGGCCATGATCACGTAGCTACCATGTACTGGTCACGTGACTGATCATGCACTGATCACGTAATTGATCATGCACTGATCATGTGGCTGATCATGCACTGATCACGTGGCTGATCATACACTGATCACATAACTGATCATGCAATGATCACGTGACTGATCATGCACTGATCACGTGGCTATCATGCACTGATCACGTGGCTATCATGCACTGATCATGTGGCTGATCAGGCCATGATCATGTAGCTACCATGTACTGGTCACGTGACTGATCATGCACTGATCACGTAATTGATCATGCACTGATCATGTGGCTGATCACGCACTGATCACGTGGCTGATCATGCACTGATCACTTGGCTGGACATACACTGATCACGTGCCTGGTCATGCACTGATCACGTGGCTATCATGCACTGATCACTTGGCTGGACATACACTGATCACGGCCTGGTCATGCACTGATCACGTGGCTGATCATGCACTGATCACGTGACTGATCATGCACTGATCTCGTGTCTGATCATGCACTGATCACGTGGCTATCATGCACTGATCACGTGGCTATCATGCACTGATCATGTGGCTGATCAGGCCATGATCACGTAGCTACCATGTACTGGTCACGTGACTGATCCTGCACTGATCACGTAATTGATCATGCACTGATCATGTGGCTGATCATGCACTGATCACGTGGCTGAACATACTCTGTTCACATAACTGATCATGCACTGATCACGTGACTGACCATGCACTGATCACGTGGCTATCATGCACTGATCACGTGGCTATCATGCACTGATCATGTGGCTGATCAGGCCATGATCATGTAGCTACCATGTACTGGTCACGTGACTGATCATGCACTGATCACGTAATTGATCATGCACTGATCATGTGGCTGATCATGCACTGATCACGTGGCTGATCATGCACTGATCACTTGGCTGGACATACACTGATCACGTACCTGGTCATGCACTGATCACGTGGCTATCATGCACTGTTCACTTGGCTGGACATACACTGATCACGGCCTGGTCATGCACTGATCACGTGGCTGATCATGCACTGATCACGTGACTGAGCATGCACTGTTCACGTGGCTGATCAAACACTGATCACGTGATTGATCATGCACTGATCACTTGGATATCATGCACTGATCACGTGGCTGATCATACACTGTTCACGTGTCTGACCATGCACTGATCACGTGGCTGATCATACACTGCTCACGTAACTGATCATGCACTGATCACGTGGCTATCATGCACTGATCACGTGTCTGAACATGCACTGTTCACGTGGCTGATCACACACCTGTCACGTGACATATCATGCACTGATCACGTGGCACTCATGCACTGATCACGTGGCTGATCATACTCTGCTCACATAACTCATGCACACATCACGTGGCTATCATGCACTCCTCACGTGGCTCGTCATGGAATGATCACGTAGCAACCATATACTGGTAACGTGACTGATCATGCAAAGATCACGTAAATGATCATGCACTGTTCACGTGACTGATCATGTACTGATCACGTGACTGATCATGTACTGACCACGTGGCTATCATGCTCTGCTCACGTGGCTGATCATGCAACGATCACGTTGCAACCATGTAGTTGTCACGTGACTCATCATGCACTGATCACATAATTGATCCTGCACTGATCACGTGGCTCATCATGCACTGATCACGTGGCTGTCATGCACTGATCACGTGGATATCATGCACTGATCACATGGCTGATCACACACGTATCACATGACTGATCATGCACTGATCACGTGGCTACCATGCACTGATCACGTGGCTATTATGCACTGATCATGTGGCTGATTAGGCAATGATCACGTAGCTACCATGTACTGGTCACGTGACTGATCATGCACTGTTCACGTAATTGATCATGCACTGATCACGTGACTGATCATGCACTGATCACGTGGCTATCATGCACTGATCACTTGGCTGGACATACACTGATCACGTGCCTGGTCATGCACTGATCACGTGGCTGATCATGCACTGATCACGTGACTGATCATGCACTGATCTCGTGTCTGATCATGCACTGATCACGTGGCTATCATGCACTGCTCACGTGGCTGATCATGCCATGATCACGCAGCTACCATGTACTGGTCACATGACTGATCATGCACTGATCACGTGACTGATCATGCACTGATCACGTGGCTATCATGCACTACTCACGTGGCTGATCATGCAATGATCATGTAGCTACCATGTACAGGTCACGTGAATGATCATACACCCATCAGGTGACTGATCATGCACTGATCACGTGGCTATCATGCACTGATCACGAGACTGATCATGCACTGTTCACGTCTATATCATGCACTGATCACTGACTGCCCATGCACTGATCACGTGGATGATCATACACTAATCTTGTGACAGATCATGCACTGATCACGTGGCTGATCATGCACTGATACCGTGACTGAGCATGGACTGATCACATGACTATCATGTAGTGATCACGTGACTTAATGGCGCTGATCATGTGACTGATCATGCGCTGATCATGTTTGCTATCATACACTGATCATGTGCCTCTGGAGGCAATAAACAAAGAGCTGAGTAGGCACGAATCAAACAGTCAGCAGGCAATAATCATGGAACTCAGGTGTGAGGAATCATGCTGCTCAGCTGGCAATAATCAAGCAGCTGAGCAGGCAGGAATTATGCAGCACAGCTGGCAATTGTCAAGCAGATGACAGGCAGGAATCATGCAGCTCAGCTGGCAATTGTCAAGCAGATGAGCAGACAGTAATCACGCAGCTCAGCAGGCCCTGATCACGTGACTGAGCATGCACTGATCACGTGGCTGATCATGCACTGATCACGTGACTGATCATGCACTGATCACGTGACTGATCATGCACTGATCACGTGGCTATCATGCACTGCTCACGTGGCTGATCATGCATGATCACGCAGCTACCATGTACTGGTCACATGACTGATCATGCACTGATCACGTGACTGATCATGCACTGATCACGTGGCTGATCATGCACTGTTCACGTGGCTGATCATACAATGATCATGTAGCTACCATGTACAGGTCACGTGAATGATCATACACCCATCAGGTGACTGATCATGCACTGATCACGTAACTGATCATGCACTGATCACGTGGCTGATCATGCACTGATCACGTGGCTGATCATGCACTGATCACGTGACTGATCATGCACTGATCACGTGACTGATCATGCACTGATCACGTGGCTATCATGCACTGATCACGTGGCTGATCATGCACTGATCACGTGGCTGATCATGCACTGATACCGTGACTGAGCATGGACTGATCACATGACTATCATGTAGTGATCACGTGACTTAATGGCGCTGATCATGTGACTGATCATGCGCTGATCATGTTTGCTATCATACACTGATCATGTGCCTCTGGAGGCAATAAACAAAGAGCTGAGTAGGCACGAATCAAACAGTCAGCAGGCAATAATCATGGAACTCAGCTGTGAGGAATCATGCTGCTCAGCTGGCAATAATCAAGCAGATGAGCAGGCAGGAATTACGCAGCACAGCTGGCAATTGTCAAGCAGATGACAGGCAGGAATCGTGCAGCTCAGCTGGCAATTGTCAAGCAGATGAGCAGACAGTAATCACGCAGCTCAGCAGGCCCTGATCACGTGACTGAGCATGCACTGTTCACGTGGCTGATCATACACTGAACACGTGATTGATCATGCACTGATCACGTGGCTGATCATACACTGTTCACGTGTCTGACCATGCACTGATCACGTGGCTGATCATACACTGCTCACGTAACTGATCATGCACTGATCACGTGGCTATCATGCACTGATCACGTGGCTGAACATGCACTGTTCACGTGGCTGATCACACACCTGTCACGTGACATATCATGCACTGATCACGTGGCACTCATGCACTGATCACGTGGCTGATCATACTCTGCTCACGTAACTCATCATGCACACTTCACGTGGCTATCATGCACTGCTCACGTGGCTCGTCATGGAATGATCACGTAGCTACCATATACTGGTCACGTGACTGATCATGCACAGATCACGTAAATGATCATGCACTGTTCACGTGACTGATCATGTACTGATCACGTGACTGATCATGCACTGATCACGTGGCTATCATGCACTGATCACGTGGCTGATCATGCACTGATCACGTGACTGATCATGCACTGATCACGTGGCTGATCATGCACTGATCACGTAATTGATCATGCACTGATCACGTGGCTGATCATGCACTGATCACGTGGCTGATCATGCACTGATCACGTGACTGATCATGCACTGATCACGTGACTGATCATGCACTGATCACGTGGCTATCATGCACTGATCACGTGGCTGATCATGCACTGATCACGTGACTGATCATGCACTGATCACGTGACTGATCATGCACTGATCACGTGAATGATCATGCACTGATCACGTGGCTGATCATGCACTGATCACGTGGCTGATCACACATGATCACGTGACTGATCATGCACTGATCACGTGACTGATCATGCACTGATCACGTGGCTATCATGCACTGATCACGTGGCTATCATGCACTGATCACGTGGCTGATCACACACGATCACGTGACTGATCATGCACTGATCACGTGGCTATCATGCACTGATCACGTGGCTATCATGCACTGATCACGTGGCTGATCATGCACTGATCACGTAGCTCATGCACTGATCACGTGACTGATCATGCACTGATCACGTAATTGATCATGCACTGATCACGTGGCTGATCATGCACTGATCACGTGGCTGATCATGCACTGATCACGTGATGATCATGCACTGATCACGTGGATATCATGCACTGATCACGTGGCTGATCATGCACTGATCACGTGTCTGATCATGCACTGATCACGTGGCTGATCATGCACTGATCACGTAACTGATCATGCACTGATCACGTGGCTATCATGCACTGATCACGTGGCTGATCATGCACTGATCACGTGGCTGATCACACACTGTCACGTGACATATCATGCACTGATCACGTGGCACTCATGCACTGATCACGTGGCTGATCATACACTGCTCACGTAACTCATGCACTGATCACGTGGCTATCATGCACTGATCACGTGGCTGATCATGCAATGATCACGTAGCAACCATATACTGGTCACGTGACTGATCATGCACTGATCACGTAAATGATCATGCACTGATCACGTGACTGATCATGCACTGATCACGTGACTGATCATGCACTGATCACGTGGCTATCATGCACTGCTCACGTGGCTGATCATGCAACGATCACGTAGCAACCATGTACTGGTCACGTGACTGATCATGCACTGATCACGTAATTGATCATGCACTGATCACGTGGCTGATCATGCACTGATCACGTGGCTGATCATGCACTGATCACGTGGCTGATCATGCACTGATCACGTGGCTGTCATGCACTGATCACGTGGATATCATGCACGGATCACGTGGCTGATCACACACGTATCACGTGACTGATCATGCACTGATCACGTGGCTATCATGCACTGATCACGTGACTATCATGCACTGATCACGTGGCTGATCATGCAATGATCACGTAGCTACCATGCACTGGTCACGTGACTGATCATGCACTGATCACGTAATTGATCATGCACTGATCACGTGGCTGATCATGCACTGATCACGTGGCTGATCACACATGATCACGTGACTGATCATGCACTGATCACGTGGCTCTCATGCACTGATCACGTGGCTGTCATGCACTGATCACGTGGATATCATGCACTGATCACGTGGCTGATCACACACGTATCACGTGACTGATCATGCACTGATCACGTGGCTATCATGCACTGATCACGTGGCTATCATGCACTGATCACGTGGCTGATCATGCAATGATCACGTAGCTACCATGTACTGGTCACGTGACTGATCATGCACTGATCACGTAATTGATCATGCACTGATCACGTGGCTGATCATGCACTGATCACGTGGCTGATCATACACTGATCACGTAACTGATCATGCACTGATCACGTGACTGATCATGCACTGATCACGTGGCTATCATGCACTGATCACGTGGCTGATCATACACTGATCACGTGCCTGATCATGCACTGATCACGTGGCTGATCATGCACTGATCACGTGACTGATCATGCACTGATCACGTGGCTGATCATGCACTGATCACGTGGCTATCATGCACTGATCACGTGGCTGATCATGCACGATCACGTAGCAACCATGTACTGGTCACGTGACTGATCATGCACTGATCACGTAATTGATCATGCACTGATCACGTGGCTGATCATGCACTGATCACGTGATGATCATGCACTGATCACGTGGCTATCATGCACTGATCACGTGGCTGATCATGCACTGATCACGTGGATCATGCACTGATCACGTGGCTGATCATGCACTGATCACGTGACTGATCATGCACTGATCACGTGGCTATCATGCACTGATCACGTGGCTGATCATGCACTGATCACGTGGCTGATCATGCACTGATCACGTGACTATCATGCACTGATCACGTGGCATCATGCACTGATCACGTGGCTGATCATGCACTGATCACGTAACTGATCATGCACACATCACGTGCTATCATGCACTGCTCACGTGGCTGATCATGCAATGATCATGTAGCTACCATATACTGGTCACGTGACTGATCATGCACTGATCACGTAACTGATCATGCACTGATCACGTGCCTGATCATGTACTGATCACGTGACTGATCATGCACTGATCACGTGGCTGATCATGCACTGATCACGTAACTGATCATGCACTGATCACGTGGCTGATCATGCACTGATCACGTGGCTGATCATGCACTGATCACGTGACTGATCATGCACTGATCACGTGACTGATCATGCACTGATCACGTGGCTATCATGCACTGATCACGTGGCTGATCATGCACTGATACCGTGACTGAGCATGGACTGATCACATGACTATCATGTAGTGATCACGTGACTTAATGGCGCTGATCATGTGACTGATCATGCGCTGATCATGTTTGCTATCATACACTGATCATGTGCCTCTGGAGGCAATAAACAAAGAGCTGAGTAGGCACGAATCAAACAGTCAGCAGGCAATAATCATGGAACTCAGGTGTGAGGAATCATGCTGCTCAGCTGGCAATAATCAAGCAGCTGAGCAGGCAGGAATTACGCAGCACAGCTGGCAATTGTCAAGCAGATGACAGGCAGGAATCGTGCAGCTCAGCTGGCAATTGTCAAGCAGATGAGCAGACAGTAATCACGCAGCTCAGCAGGCCCAGATCACGTGACTGAGCATGCACTGTTCACGTGGCTGATCATACACTGATCACGTGATGATCATGCACTGATCACTTGGATATCATGCACTGATCACGTGGCTGATCATACACTGTTCACGTGTCTGACCATGCACTGATCACGTGGCTGATCATACACTGCTCACGTAACTGATCATGCACTGATCACGTGGCTATCATGCACTGATCACGTGGCTGAACATGCACTGTTCACGTGGCTGATCACACACCTGTCACGTGACATATCATGCACTGATCACGTGGCACTCATGCACTGATCACGTGGCTGATCATACTCTGCTCACGTAACTCATGCACTGATCACGTGGCTATCATGCACTGCTCACGTGGCTGATCATGGAATGATCACGTAGCAACCATATACTGGTCACGTGACTGATCATGCACTGATCACGTAAATGATCATGCACTGTTCACGTGACTGATCATGTACTGATCACGTGACTGATCATGCACTGATCACGTGGCTATCATGCTCTGCTCACGTGGCTGATCATGCAACGATCACCTAGCAACCATGTACTGGTCACGTGACTGATCATGCACTGATCACGTAATTGATCATGCACTGATCACGTGGCTGATCATGCACTGATCACGTGGCTGATCATACTCTGCTCACGTAACTCATGCACTGATCACGTGGCTGTCATGCACTGATCACGTGGATATCATGCACTGATCATGTGGCTGATCACACACGTATCACATGACTGATCATGCACTGATCACGTGGCTATCATGCACTGATCACGTGGCTATCATGCACTGATCACGTGGCTTATCATGCAATGATCACGTAGCTACCATGTACTGGTCACGTGACTGATCATGCACTGATCACGTAATTGATCATGCACTGATCACGTGGCTGATCATGCACTGATCACGTGGCTGATCACACATGATCACGTGACTGATCATGCACTGATCACGTGGCTCATGCACTGATCACGTGGCTGTCATGCACTGATCACGTGGATATCATGCACTGATCACGTGGCTGATCACACACTGTATCACGTGACTGATCATGCACTGATCACGTGGCTATCATGCACTGATCACGTGGCTATCATGCACTGATCACGTGGCTGATCATGCAATGATCACGTAGCTACCATGTACTGGTCACGTGACTGATCATGCACTGATCACGTAATTGATCATGCACTGATCACGTGGCTGATCATGCACTGATCACGTGGCTGATCATGCACTGATCACGTAACTGATCATGCACTGATCACGTGACTGATCATGCACTGATCACGTGGCTATCATGCACTGATCACGTGGCTGATCATACACTGATCACGTGCCTGATCATGCACTGATCACGTGGCTGATCATGCACTGATCACGTGACTGATCATGCACTGATCACGTGGCTGATCATGCACTGATCACGTGGCTATCATGCACTGATCACGTGGCTGATCATGCACGATCACGTAGCAACCATGTACTGGTCACGTGACTGATCATGCACTGATCACGTACTGATCATGCACTGATCACGTGGCTGATCATGCACTGATCACGTGATGATCATGCACTGATCACGTGGATATCATGCACTGATCACGTGGCTGATCATGCACTGATCACGTGTCTGATCATGCACTGATCACGTGGCTGATCATGCACTGATCACGTAACTGATCATGCACTGATCACGTGGCTATCATGCACTGATCACGTGGCTGATCATGCACTGATCACGTGGCTGATCACACACTGATCACGTGACTATCATGCACTGATCACGTGGCACTCATGCACTGATCACGTGGCTGATCATGCACTGATCACGTGACTGATCATGCACACATCACGTGGCTATCATGCACTGCTCACGTGGCTGATCATGGAATGATCATGTAGCTACCATGTACTGGTCACGTGACTGATCATGCACTGATCACGTAACTGATCATGCACTGATCACGTGGCTGATCATGCACTGATCACGTGACTGATCATGCACTGATCACGTGGCTGATCATGCACTGATCACGTGGCTGATCATGCACTGATCACGTGGCTGATCATGCACTGATCACGTGGCTGATCATGCACTGATCACGTGACTGATCATGCACTGATCACGTGACTGATCATGCACTGATCACGTGGCTATCATGCACTGATCACGTGGCTGATCATGCACTGATACCGTGACTGAGCATGGACTGATCACATGACTATCATGTAGTGATCACGTGACTTAATGGCGCTGATCATGTGACTGATCATGCGCTGATCATGTTTGCTATCATACACTGATCATGTGCCTCTGGAGGCAATAAACAAAGAGCTGAGTAGGCACGAATCAAACAGTCAGCAGGCAATAATCATGGAACTCAGGTGTGAGGAATCATGCTGCTCAGCTGGCAATAATCAAGCAGCTGAGCAGGCAGGAATTACGCAGCACAGCTGGCAATTGTCAAGCAGATGACAGGCAGGAATCGTGCAGCTCAGCTGGCAATTGTCAAGCAGATGAGCAGACAGTAATCACGCAGCTCAGCAGGCCCAGATCACGTGACTGAGCATGCACTGTTCACGTGGCTGATCATACACTGATCACGTGATGATCATGCACTGATCACTTGGATATCATGCACTGATCACGTGGCTGATCATACACTGTTCACGTGTCTGACCATGCACTGATCACGTGGCTGATCATACACTGCTCACGTAACTGATCATGCACTGATCACGTGGCTATCATGCACTGATCACGTGGCTGAACATGCACTGTTCACGTGGCTGATCACACACCTGTCACGTGACATATCATGCACTGATCACGTGGCACTCATGCACTGATCACGTGGCTGATCATACTCTGCTCACGTAACTCATGCACACATCACGTGGCTATCATGCACTGCTCACGTGGCTCGTCATGGAATGATCACGTAGCAACCATATACTGGTCACGTGACTGATCATGCACAGATCACGTAAATGATCATGCACTGTTCACGTGACTGATCATGTACTGATCACGTGACTGATCATGCACTGATCACGTGGCTATCATGCACTGCTCACGTGGCTGTTCATGGAACGATCACGTAGCAACCATGTACTGGTCACGTGACTGATCATGCACTGATCACGTAATTGATCATGCACTGATCACGTGGCTGATCATGCACTGATCACGTGGCTGATCATGCACTGATCACGTGGCTGATCATGCACTGATCACGTGGCAGTCATGCACTGATCACGTGGATATCATGCACTGATCACGTGGCTGATCACACACGTATCACATGACTGATCATGCACTGATCACGTGGCTATCATGCACTGATCACGTGGCTATCATGCACTGATCACGTGGCTGATCATGCAATGATCACGTAGCTACCATGTACTGGTCACGTGACTGATCATGCACTGATCACGTAATTGATCATGCACTGATCACGTGGCTGATCATGCACTGATCACGTGGCTGATCACACATGATCACGTGACTGATCATGCACTGATCACGTGGCTATCATGCACTGATCACGTGGCTGATCATGCACTGATCACGTGGCTATCATGCACTGATCACGTGGCTGATCACACACTGATCACGTGACTGATCATGCACTGATCACGTGGCTGATCATGCACTGATCACGTGGCTATCATGCACTGATCACGTGGCTGATCATGCAATGATCACGTAGCTACCATGTACTGGTCACGTGACTGATCATGCACTGATCACGTGATTGATCATGCACTGATCACGTGGCTGATCATGCACTGATCACGTGGCTGATCATGCACTGATCACGTAACTGATCATGCACTGATCACGTGACTGATCATGCACTGATCACGTGGCTATCATGCACTGATCACGTGGCTGATCATGCACTGATCACGTGCCTGATCATGCACTGATCACGTGGCTGATCATGCACTGATCACGTGACTGATCATGCACTGATCACGTGGCTGATCATGCACTGATCACGTGGCTATCATGCACTGATCACGTGGCTGATCATGCACTGATCACGTAGCTATCATGCACTGATCACGTGACTGATCATGCACTGATCACGTGACTGATCATGCACTGATCACGTGGCTGATCATGCACTGATCACGTGATGATCATGCACTGATCACGTGGATATCATGCACTGATCACGTGGCTGATCATGCACTGATCACGTGTCTGATCATGCACTGATCACGTGGCTGATCATGCACTGATCACGTAACTGATCATGCACTGATCACGTGGCTATCATGCACTGATCACGTGGCTGATCATGCACTGATCACGTGGCTGATCACACACTGATCACGTGACTATCATGCACTGATCACGTGGCATCATGCACTGATCACGTGGCTGATCATGCACTGATCACGTGACTGATCATGCACTGATCACGTGGCTATCATGCACTGCTCACGTGGCTGATCATGCAATGATCACGTAGCTACCATGTACTGGTCACGTGACTGATCATGCACTGATCACGTGACTGATCATGCACTGATCACGTGGCTGATCATGCACTGATCACGTGACTGATCATGCACTGATCACGTGGCTGATCATGCACTGATCACGTAACTGATCATGCACTGATCACGTGGCTGATCATGCACTGATCACGTGGCTGATCATGCACTGATCACGTGACTGATCATGCACTGATCACGTGACTGATCATGCACTGATCACGTGGCTGATCATGCACTGATCACGTGGCTGATCATGCACTGATACCGTGACTGAGCATGGACTGATCACATGACTATCATGTAGTGATCACGTGACTTAATGGCGCTGATCATGTGACTGATCATGCGCTGATCATGTTTGCTATCATACACTGATCATGTGCCTCTGGAGGCAATAAACAAAGAGCTGAGTAGGCACGAATCAAACAGTCAGCAGGCAATAATCATGGAACTCAGGTGTGAGGAATCATGCTGCTCAGCTGGCAATAATCAAGCAGCTGAGCAGGCAGGAATTACGCAGCACAGCTGGCAATTGTCAAGCAGATGACAGGCAGGAATCGTGCAGCTCAGCTGGCAATTGTCAAGCAGATGAGCAGACAGTAATCACGCAGCTCAGCAGGCCCAGATCACGTGACTGAGCATGCACTGTTCACGTGGCTGATCATACACTGATCACGTGATGATCATGCACTGATCACTTGGATATCATGCACTGATCACGTGGCTGATCATACACTGTTCACGTGTCTGACCATGCACTGATCACGTGGCTGATCATACACTGCTCACGTAACTGATCATGCACTGATCACGTGGCTATCATGCACTGATCACGTGGCTGAACATGCACTGTTCACGTGGCTGATCACACACCTGTCACGTGACATATCATGCACTGATCACGTGGCACTCATGCACTGATCACGTGGCTGATCATACTCTGCTCACGTAACTCATGCACAGATCACGTGGCTATCATGCACTGCTCATGTGGCTCATCATGGAATGATCACGTAACAACCATATACTGGTCACGTGACTGATCATGCACTGATCACGTAAATGATCATGCACTGTTCACGTGACTGATCATGTACTGATCACGTGACTGATCATGCACTGACCACGTGGCTATCATGCTCTGCTCACGTGGCTGATCATGAACGATCACCTAGCAACCATGTACTGGTCACGTGACTGATGATGCACTGATCACGTAATTGACCATGCACTGATCATGTGGCTGATCATGCACTGATCACGTGGCTGATCATGCACTGATCACGTGGCTCTCATGCACTGATCACGTGGCTGTCATGCACTGATGACG
Source organism: Bos javanicus (assembly GCF_032452875.1). NCBI lineage: Eukaryota > Metazoa > Chordata > Mammalia > Artiodactyla > Bovidae > Bos > Bos javanicus. The sequence goes on from NW_026893807.1 coordinate 54,044, forward strand.
TGGATATCATGCACTGATCATGTGGCTGATCACACCCGTATCACATGACTGATCATGCACTGATCACGTGACTATCATGCACTGATCATGTGGCTGATCAGGCAATGTTCACGTAGCTACCATGTACTGGTCACGTGACTGATCATGCACTGATCACGTAATTGATCATGCACTGATCACGTGGCTCATCATGCACTGATCACGTGGCTGATCACACATGTATCACGTGACTGATCATGCACTGATCACGTGGCTCTCATGCACTGATCACCTGGCTGTCATGCACTGATCACATGGATATCATGCACTGATCACGTGGCTGATCACAAACATATCACATGACTGATCATGCACTGATCACGTGGCTGATCATGCACTGATCACGTGGCTATCATGCACTGATCATGTGGCTGATCAGGCCATGATCACTTAGCTACCATGTACTGGTCACGTGACTGATCATGCACTGATCACGTAATTGACCGTGCACTGATCATGTGGCTGATCATGCACTGATCACGTGGCTGATCATACACTGATCACGTAACTGATCATGCACTGATCACGTGACTGATCATGCACTGATCACGTGGCTATCATGCACTGATCACTTGGCTGGACATACAGTGATCACGTGCCTGGTCATGCACTGATCACGTGGCTGATCATGCACTGATCACGTGACTGATCATGCACTGATCTCGTGTCTGATCATGCACTGACCACGTGGCTATCATGCACTGATCACGTGGCTGATCATGCACCGATCACGTAGCAACCATGTACTGGTCACGTGACTGATCATGCACTGATCACGTAATTGATCCTGCACTGATCACGTGGCTCATCATGCACTGATCACGTGATGATCATGCACTGATCACTTGGATATCATGCACTGATCACGTGGCTGATCATACACTATTCACGTGTCTGACCATGCACTGATCACGTGGCTGATCATGCACTGATCACGTGACTGATCATGCACTGATCACGTGGCTATCATGCACTGAATACGTGGCTGAACATGCACTGTTCACGTGGCTGATCACACACCTGATCACGTGACTATCATGCACTGATCACGTGGCACTCATGCACTGATCACGTGGCTGATCATACTCTGCTCACGTAACTCATCATGGACACATCACTTTCTATCATGCACTGCTCATGTGGCTCGTCACGGAATGATCATGTAGCTACCATATACTGGTCACGTGACTGATCATGCACAGATCACGTAAATGACCATGCACTGATCACGTGCCTGATCATGTACTGATCACGTGACTGATCATGCACTGATCACGTGGCTGATCATGCACTGATCACGTAATTGATCATGCACTTATTATTTGGCTGATCATGCACTGATCAGGTGGCTGATCATACACTGATCACGTGACTGATCATGCACTGATCACATGACTGATCATGCACTGATCACGTGGCTATCATGCACTGATCACTTGGCTGGTCATACACTGATCACATGACTGCACGTGCACTGTTCACGTGACTGATCATACACTAATTTTGTGACAGATCATGCACTGATCACGTGGCTGATCATGCACTGATACCGTGACTGAGCATGGACTGATCCCATGAATATCATGTAGTGATCACGTGACTTAATGGCGCTGATCATGTGACTGATCATGCGCTGATCATGTTTGCTATCATACAGTGATCATGTGCCTCTGGAGGCAATAAACAAAGAGCTGAGTAGGCACGAATCAAACAGTCAGCAGGCAATAATCATGGAACTCAGGTGTGAGGAATCATGCTGCTCAGCTGGCAATAATCAAGCAGCTGAGCAGGCAGGAATTACGCAGCACAGCTGGCAATTGTCAAGCAGATGACAGGCAGGAATCGTGCAGCTCAGCTGGCAATTGTCAAGCAGATGAGCAGACAGTAATCACGCAGCTCAGCAGGCCCAGATCACGTGACTGAGCATGCACTGTTCACGTGGCTGATCATACACTGATCACGTGATGATCATGCACTGATCACTTGGATATCATGCACTGATCACGTGGCTGATCATACACTGTTCACGTGTCTGACCATGCACTGATCACGTGGCTGATCATACACTGCTCACGTAACTGATCATGCACTGATCACGTGGCTATCATGCACTGATCACGTGGCTGAACATGCAATGTTCACGTGGCTGATCACACACCTGTCACGTGACATATCATGCACTGATCCCGTGGCACTCATGCACTGATCACGTGGCTGATCATACTCTGCTCACGTAACTCATGCACACATCACGTGGCTATCATGCACTGCTCACGTGGCTCGTCATGGAATGAGCACGTAGCTACCATATACTGGTAACGTGACTGATCATGCAAGATCACGTAAATGATCATGCACTGTTCACGTCACTGATCATGTACTGATCACGTGACTGATCATGCACTGACCACGTGGCTATCATGCACTGCTCACGTGGCTGATCATGCACCGATCACATAGCAACCATGTAGTGGTCACGTGACTGATCATGCACTGATCACGTAATTGATCATGCACAGATCACGTGGCTCATCATGCACTGATCACGTGGCTGATCACACATGTATCACGTGACTGATCATGCACTGATCACGTGGCTGTCATGCACTGATCACGTGGATATCATGCACTGATCACGTGGCTGATCAAACACGTATCACATGACTGATCATGCACTGATCACGTGACTGTTCATGCACTGATCACGTGGCTGATCATGCACTGTTCACGTGGATATCATGCACTGATCACATGGCTGATCACGCACTTATCACGTGACTGATCATGCACTGATCACGTAATTGATCATGCACTGATCATGTGGCTGCTCATGCACTGATCACGTGGCTGATCATTCACTGATCACGTGGCTGATCATGCACTGATCACGTGACTGATCATGCACTGATCACGTGGCTATCATGCACTGATCACTTGGCTGGACATACACTGATCACGTGCCTGGTCATGCACTGATAACGTGGCTGATCATGCACTGATCACGTGACTGATCATGCACTGATCTCGTGTCTGATCATGCACTGATCACGTGGCTATCATGCACTGCTCACGTGGCTGATCATGCCATGATCACGCAGCTACCATGTAATGGTCACATGACTGATCATGCACTGATCACGTGACTGATCTTGCAGTGATCACGTGGCTATCATGATCTACTCACGTGGCTGATCATGCAATGATCATGTAGCTACCATGTACAGGTCACGTGAATTATCATACACCCATCAGGTGACTGATCATGCACTGATCACGTGGCTATCATGCACTGATCACGAGACTGATCATGCACTGTTCACGTCTATATCATGCACTGATCACATGACTGCCCGTGCACTGATCACGTGGATGATCATACACTAATCTTGTGACAGATCATGCACTGATCACGTGGCTGATCATGCACTGATACCTTGACTGAGCATGGACTGATCACATGACTATCATGTAGTGATCACGTGACTTAATGGCGCTGATCATGTGACTGGTCATGCGCTGATCATGTTTGCTATCATACACTGATCATGTGCCTCTGGAGGCAATAAACAAAGAGCTGAGTAGGCACGAATCAAACAGTCAGCAGGCAATAATCATGGAACTCAGGTGTGAGGAATCATGCGGCTCAGCTGGCAATAATCAAGCAGCTGAGTAGGCAGGAATTACGCAGCACAACTGGCAATTGTCAAGCAGATGACAGGCAGGAATCATGCAGCACAGCTGTCAATCGTCAAGCAGATGAGCAGACAGTAATCACGCAGCTCAGCAGGCCCAGATCACGTGACTGAGCATGCACTGATCACGTGGCTGATGATGCACTGATCACGTGACTGATCATGCACTGATCTCGTGTCTGATCATGTACTGATCACGTGGCTATCATGCACTGCTCACGTGGCTGATCATGCGATGATCACGCAGCTACCATGTACTGCTCACATGACTGATCATGCACTGATCACGTGACTGATCATGCAGTGATCACGAGGCTATCATGCACTACTCACGTGGCTGATCATGCAATGATCATGTAGCTACCATGTACAGGTCTCGTGAATGATCATACACCCATCAGGTGACTGATCATGCACTGATCACGTAATTGATCATGCACTGATAATGTGGCTGATCATGCACTGATCACGTGGCTGATCATGCACTGATCACGTGACTGATCATGCACTGATCACGTGGCTGATCATCCACTGATCACGTGACTGATCATGCACTGATCACGTGACTGATCATGCACTGATCACGTGGCTATCATGCACTGATCACTTGGCTGGTCATACACTGATCACGTGGCTGATCATGCACTGATACCGTGACTGAGCATGGACTGATCACATGACTATCATGTAGTGATCACGTGACTTCATGGCGCTGATCATGTGACTGATCATGTGCTGATCATGTTTGCTATCATACACTGATCATGTGCCTCTGGAGACAATAAACAAAGAGCTGAGTAGGCACGAATCAAACAGTCAGCAAGCAATAATCATGGAACTCAGCTGTGAGGAATCATGCTGCTCAGCTGGCAATAATCAAGCAGATGAGCAGGCTGGAATTACGCAGCACAGCTGGCAATTGTCAAGCAGATGAGCAGACAGTAATCACGCAGCTCAGCAGGCCCTGATCACGTGACTGAGCATGCACTGTTCACGTGGCTGATCAAACACTGATCACGTGATTGATCATGCACTGATCACTTGGATATCATGCACTGATCACGGGGCTGATCATACACTGTTCACGTGTCTGACCATGCACTGAACACGTGGCTGATCATACACTGCTTACGTAACTGATCATGCACTGATCACGTGGCTATCATGCACTGAATACGTGGCTGAACATGCACTGTTCACTTGGTTGATCACACACCTGTCACGTGACATATCATGCACTGATCACGTGGCACTCATGCACTGATCACGTGGCTGATCATACTCTGCTCACATAACTCATCATGGACACATCAAGTTTCTATCATGTACTGCTCACGTGGCTCGTCACGTAATGATTATGTAGCTATCATATACTGGTCACGTGACTGATCATGCACAGATAACGTAAATGATCATGCACTGTTCACGTGCCTGATCATGTACTGATCACGTGACTGATCATGCACTGATCACGTGGCTGATCATGCACTGATCACGTAATTGATCATGCACTTATCATTTGGCTGATCATGCACTGATCACGTGGCTGATCATGCACTGATCACGTGACTGATCATGCACTGATCACGTGACTGATCATGCACTGATCACGTGGCTATCATGCACTGATCACGAGACTGATCATGCACTGTTCACGTCTATATCATGCACTGATCACATGACTGCCCGTGCACTGATCACGTGGATGATCATACCCTAATCTTGTGACAGATCATGCTCTGATCACGTGGCTGATCATGCACTGATACCGTGACTGAGCATGGACTGATCACATGACTATCATGTAGTGATCACGTGACTTAATGGCTCTGATCATGTGACTGATCATGCGCTGATCATGTTTGCTATCATACACTGATCATGTGCCTCTGGAGGCAATAAACAAAGAGCTGAGTAGGCACGAATCATACAGTCAGCAGGCAATAGTCATGGAACTCAGCTGTGAGGAATCATGCTGCTCAGCTGGCAATAATCAAGCAGCTGAGCAGGCAGGAATTACGCAGCACAGCTGGCAATTGTCAAGCAGATGACAGGCAGGAATCGTGCAGATCAGCTGGCAATTGTCAAGCAGATGAGCAGACAGTAATCACGCAGCTCAGCAGGCCCTGATCACGTGACTGAGCATGCACTGTTCACGTGGCTGATCACACACTGATCACGTGATTGATCATGCACTGATCACTTGGATATCATGCACTGTTCACGTGGCTGACCATGTACTGATCACGTGGCTGATCATACACTGCTCACGTAACTGATCATGCACTGATCACGTGGCTATCATGCACTGAATACGTGGCTGAACATGCACTGTTCACGTGGTTGATCACACACCTGTCACGTGACATATCATACACTGATCACGTGGCACTCATGCACTGATCACGTGGCTGATCATACTCTGCTCACGTAACTCATCATGGACACATCAAGTTTCTATCATGTACTGCTCACGTGGCTCGTCACGGAATGATCATGTAGCTACCATATACTGGTCACGTGACTGATCATGCACAGATCACGTAAATGATCATGCACTGTTCACGTGCCTGATCATGTACTGATCACGTGACTGATCATGCACTGATCACGTGGCTGATCATGCACTGATCACGTAATTGATCATGCACTTATCATTTGGCTGATCATGCACTGATCACGTGGCTGATCATACACTGATCAGGTGACTGATCATGCACTGATCACGTGACTGATCATGCACTGATCACGTGGCTATCATGCACTGATCACTTGGCTGGTCATACACTGATCACATGACTGGTCATACACTGATCACATGTCTGATCATGCACTGTTCACGTGACTGATCATGTACAGATCACGTGAATAATCATGAAGTGATCACGTGGCTCATCATGCACTGATCACGTGGCTGATCATGCATGTATCACGTGACTGATCATGCACTGATCACGTGTCTCTCATGCACAGATCATGTGGCTATCATGCACTGCTCATGTGGCTGATCACGCAATGATCACGCAGCTACCATGTACTGGTCACATGACTGATCATGCACTGATCACGTGACTGATCATGCAGTGATCACGTGGCTATCATGCACTACTCACGTGGCTGATCATGCAATGATCATGTAGCTACCATGTACAGGTCACGTGAATGATCATACACCCATCAGGTGACTGATAATGCACTGATCACGTAATTGATCATGCACTGATAATGTGGCTGATCATGCACTTATCACGTGGCTGATCATCCACTGATCACGTGACTGATCATGCACTGATCACGTGACTGATCATGCACTGATCACGTGGCTATCATGCACTGATCACTTGGCTGGTCATACACTGATCACGTGGCTGATCATGCACTGATACCGTGACTGAGCATGGACTGATCACATGACTATCATGTAGTGATCACGTGACTTCATGGCGCTGATCATGTGACTGATCATGTGCTGATCATGTTTGCTATCATACACTGATCATGTGCCTCTGGAGACAATAAACAAAGAGCTGAGTAGGCACGAATCAAACAGTCAGCAAGCAATAATCATGGAACTCAGCTGTGAGGAATCATGCTGCTCAGCTGGCAATAATCAAGCAGATGAGCAGGCTGGAATTACGCAGCACAGCTGGCAATTGTCAAGCAGATGAGCAGACAGTAATCACGCAGCTCAGCAGGCCCTGATCACGTGACTGAGCATGCACTGTTCACGTGGCTGATCAAACACTGATCACGTGATTGATCATGCACTGATCACTTGGATATCATGCACTGATCACGGGGCTGATCATACACTGTTCACGTGTCTGACCATGCACTGAACACGTGGCTGATCATACACTGCTTACGTAACTGATCATGCACTGATCACGTGGCTATCATGCACTGAATACGTGGCTGAACATGCACTGTTCACGTGGTTGATCACACACCTGTCACGTGACATATCATGCACTGATCACGTGGCACTCATGCACTGATCACGTGGCTGATCATACTCTGCTCACATAACTCATCATGGACACATCAAGTTTCTATCATGTACTGCTCACGTGGCTCGTCACGTAATGATTATGTAGCTATCATATACTGGTCACGTGACTGATCATGCACAGATAACGTAAATGATCATGCACTGTTCACGTGCCTGATCATGTACTGATCACGTGACTGATCATGCACTGATCACGTGGCTGATCATGCACTGATCACGTAATTGATCATGCACTTATCATTTGGCTGATCATGCACTGATCACGTGGCTGATCATGCACTGATCACGTGACTGATCATGCACTGATCACGTGACTGATCATGCACTGATCACGTGGCTATCATGCACTGATCACGAGACTGATCATGCACTGTTCACGTCTATATCATGCACTGATCACATGACTGCCCGTGCACTGATCACGTGGATGATCATACCCTAATCTTGTGACAGATCATGCACTGATCACGTGGCTGATCATGCACTGATACCGTGACTGAGCATGGACTGATCACATGACTATCATGTAGTGATCACGTGACTTAATGGCTCTGATCATGTGACTGATCATGCGCTGATCATGTTTGCTATCATACACTGATCATGTGCCTCTGGAGGCAATAAACAAAGAGCTGAGTAGGCACGAATCATACAGTCAGCAGGCAATAATCATGGAACTCAGCTGTGAGGAATCATGCTGCTCAGCTGGCAATAATCAAGCAGCTGAGCAGGCAGGAATTACGCAGCACAGCTGGCAATTGTCAAGCAGATGACAGGCAGGAATCGTGCAGATCAGCTGGCAATTGTCAAGCAGATGAGCAGACAGTAATCACGCAGCTCAGCAGGCCCTGATCACGTGACTGAGCATGCACTGTTCACGTGGCTGATCAAACACTGATCACGTGATTGATCATGCACTGATCACTTGGATATCATGCACTTATCACGGGGCTGATCATACACTGTTCACGTGGCTGACCATGTACTGATCACGTGGCTGATCATACACTGCTCACGTAACTGATCATGCACTGATCACGTGGCTATCATGCACTGAATACGTGGCTGAACATGCACTGTTCACGTGGTTGATCACACACCTGTCACGTGACATATCATGCACTGATCACGTGGCACTCATGCACTGATCACGTGGCTGATCATACTCTGCTCACGTAACTCATCATGGACACATCAAGTTTCTATCATGTACTGCTCACGTGGCTCGTCACGGAATGATCATGTAGCTACCATATACTGGTCACGTGACTGATCATGCACAGATCACGTAAATGATCATGCACTGTTCACGTGCCTGATCATGTACTGATCACGTGACTGATCATGCACTGATCACGTGGTTGATCATGCACTGATCACGTAATTGATCATGCACTTATCATTTGGCTGATCATGCACTGATCACGTGGCTGATCATACACTGATCAGGTGACTGATCATGCACTGATCACGTGACTGATCATGCACTGATCACGTGGCTATCATGCACTGATCACTTGGCTGGTCATACACTGATCACATGACTGGTCATACACTGATCACATGTCTGATCATGCACTGTTCACGTGACTGATCATGTACAGATCACGTGAATAATCATGAAGTGATCACGTGGCTCATCATGCACTGATCACGTGGCTGATCACACATGTATCACGTGACTGATCATGCACTGATCACGTGGCTCTCCTGCACAGATCATGTGGCTATCATGCACTGATCATGTGGCTGATCACGCAATGATCACGTAGCTACCATGTACTGGTAATGTGACTGATCATGCACTGATCACGTAATTGATCCTGCACTGATCACATGGCTCATCACGCACTGATCCGGTGGCTGATCACACACGTATCACGTGACTGATCATGTACAGATCACGTAAATAATCATGCAGTGATCACGTGTCTATCCTGCACTGATCACGTGGATAACATGCACTGATCACGTGGCTGATCACACACGTATCACGTGACTGATCATGCACTGATCACGTGGCTATCATGCACTGATCACGTGGCTATCATGCACTGATCACGTGGCTCATCATGCAATGATCACGTAGCTACCATGCACTGGTCACATGACTGATCATGCACTGATCACGTGACTGATCATGCAGTGATCACGTGGCTATCATGAACTACTCACGTGGCTGATCATGCAATGATCATGTAGCTACCATGTACAGGTCACGTGAATGATCATACACCCATCAGGTGACTGATCATGCACTGATCACGTAGCTATCATGCACTGATCACGAGACTGATCATGCAGTGTTCACGTCTATATCATGCACTGATCACATGACTGCCCGTGCACTGATCACGTGGAGGATCATACACTAATCTTGTGACAGATCATGCACTGATCACGTGGCTGATCATGCACTGATACCGTGACTGAGCATGGACTGATCACATGACTATAATGTAGTGATCACATGACTTAATGGCGCTGATCATGTGACTGATCATGCGCTGATCATGTTTGCTATCATACACTGATCATGTGCCTCTGGAGGCAATAAACAAAGAGCTGAGTAGGCACGAATCAAACAGTCAGCACGCAATAATCATGGAACTCAGGTGTGAGGAATCATGCGGATCAGCTGGCAATAATCAAGCAGCTGAGCAGGCAGGAATTACGTAGCACAGCTGGCAATTGTCAAGCAGATGACAGGCAGGAATCGTGCAGCTCAGCTGGCAATTGTCAAGCAGATAAGCAGACAGTAATCACGCAGCTCAGCAGGCCCTGATCACATGACTGAGCATGCACTGTTCATGTGGCTGATAAAACACTGATCACGTGATTGATGATGCACTGATCACTTGGATATCATGCACTGATCACGTGGCTGATCATACACTGTTCACGTGTCTGACCATGCACTGATCACGTGGCTGATCATACACTGCTCACGTAACTGATCATGCACTAATCACGTGGCTATCATGCACTGAATACGTGGCTGAACATGCACTGTTCACGTGGCTGATCACACACCTGTCACGTGACATATCATGCACTGATCACGTGGCACTCATGCACTGATCACGTGGCTGATCATACTCTGCTCACGTAACTCATCATGGACACATCAAGTTTCTCTCATGTACTGCTCACGTGGCTCGTCACGGAATGATCATGTAGCTACCATATACTGGTCACATGACTGATCATGCACAGATCACGTAAATGATCATGCACTGTTCACGTGCCTGATCATGTACTGATCACGTGACTGATCATGCACTGATCACGTGGCTGATCATGCACTGATCACGTAACTGATCATGCACTGATAATGTGGCTGATCATGCACTGATCACGTGGCTGATCATCCACTGATCACGTGACTGATCATGCACTGATCACGTGACTGATCATGCACTGATCACGTGGCTATCATGCACTGATCACTTGGCTGGTCATACACTGATCACGTGGCTGATCATGCACTGATACCGTGTCTGAGCATGGACTGATCACATGAATATCATGTAGTGATCACGTGACTTAATGGCGCTGATCATGTGACTGGTCATGCGCTGATCATGTTTGCTATCATACACTGATCATGTGCCTCTGGAGGCAATAAACAAAGAGCTGAGTAGGCACGAATCAAACAGTCAGCAGGCAATAATCATGGAACTCAGGTGTGAGGAATCATGCTGCTCAGCTGGCAATAATCAAGCAGCTGAGCAGGCAGGAATTACGCAGCACAGCTGGCAATTGTCAAGCAGATGACAGGCAGGAATCGTCCAGCTCAGCTGGCAATTGTCAAGCAGATGAGCAGACAGTAATCACGCAGCTCAGCAGGCCCAGATCACGTGACTGAGCATGCACTGTTCACGTGGCTGATCATACACTGATCACCTGATGATCATGCACTGATCACTTGGATATCATGCACTGATCACGTGGCTGATCATACACTGTTCACGTGTCTGACCATGCACTGATCACCTGGCTGATCATACACTGCTCACGTAACTGATCATGCACTGATCACGTGGCTATCATGCACTGATCACGTGGCTGAACATGCAATGTTCACGTGGCTGATCACACACCTGTCACGTGACATATCATGCACTGATCACGTGGCACTCATGCACTGATCACGTGGCTGATCATACTCTGCTCACGTAACTCATGCACACATCACGTGGCTATCATGCACTGCTCACGTGGCTCGTCATGGAATGATCACGTAGCAACCATATACTGGTCACGTGACTGATCATGCAAAGATCACGTAAATGATCATGCACTGTTCACGTGACTGATCATGCACTGATCACGTGACTGATCATGCACTGATCACGTGGCTATCATGCACTGCTCACGTGGCTGATCATGCAACGATCACGTAGCAACCATGTACTGGTCACGTGACTGATCATGCACTGATCACGTAATTGATCCTGCACAGATCACGTGGCTCATCATGCACTGATCACGTGGCTGATCACACATGTATCACGTGACTGATCATGCACTGATCACGTGGCTCTCATGCACTGATCACGTGGCTGTCATGCACTGATCACGTGGATATCATGCACTGATCACGTGGCTGATCACACACGTATCACATGACTGATCATGCACTGATCACGTGGTGATCATGCACTGATCACGTGGCTATCATGCACTGATCACGTGGCTGATCATGCAATGATCACGTAGCTACCATGTACTGGTCACGTGACTGATCATGCACTGATCACGTAATTGATCATGCACTGATCATGTGGCTGATCATGCACTGATCACGTGGCTGATCATGCACTGATCACATAACTGATCATGCACTGATCACGTGACTGATCATGCACTGATCACGTGGCTATCATGCACTGATCACTTGGCTGACATACACTGATCACGTGCCTGGTCATGCACTGATCACGTGGCTGATCATGCACTGATCACGTGACTGATCATGCACTGATCACGTGTCTGATCATGCACTGATCACGTGGCTATCATGCACTGCTCACGTGGCTGATCATGCCATGATCACGCAGCTACCATGTACTGGTCACATGACTGATCATGCACTGATCACGTGACTGATCATGCAGTGATCACGTGGCTATCATGCACTACTCACGTGGCTGATCATGCAATGATCATGTAGCTACCATGTACAGGTCACGTGAATGATCATACACCCATCAGGTGACTGATCATGCACTGATCACGTGGCTATCATGCACTGATCACGAGACTGATCATGCACTGATCACGTCTATATCATGCACTGATCACATGACTGCCCGTGCACTGATCACGTGGATGATCATACACTAATCTTGTGACAGATCATGCACTGATCACGTGGCTGATCATGCACTGATACCGTGACTGAGCATGGACTGATCACATGACTATCATGTAGTGATCACGTGACTTAATGGCGCTGATCATGTGACTGATCATGCGCTGATCATGTTTGCTATCATACACTGATCATGTGCCTCTGGAGGCAATAAACAAAGAGCTGAGTAGGCACGAATCAAACAGTCAGCAGGCAATAATCATGGAACTCAGCTGTGAGGAATCATGCTGCTCAGCTGGCAATAATCAAGCAGCTGAGCAGGCAGGAATTACGCAGCACAGCTGGCAATTGTCAAGCAGATGACAGGCAGGAATCGTGCAGCTCAGCTGGCAATTGTCAAGCAGATGAGCAGACAGTAATCACGCAGCTCAGCAGGCCCTGATCACGTGACTGAGCATGCACTGTTCACGTGGCTGATCATACACTGATCACGTGATTGATCATGCACTGATCACTTGGATATCATGCACTGATCACGTGGCTGATCATACACTGTTCACGTGTCTGACCATGCACTGATCACGTGGCTGATCATACACTGCTCACGTAACTGATCATGCACTGATCACGTGGCTATCATGCACTGATCACGTGGCTGAACATGCACTGTTCACGTGGCTGATCACACACCTGTCACGTGACATATCATGCACTGATCACGTGGCACTCATGCACTGATCACGTGGCTGATCATACTCTGCTCACGTAACTCATCATGCACACATCACGTGGCTATCATGCACTGCTCACGTGGCTCGTCATGGAATGATCACGTAGCTACCATATACTGGTCACGTGACTGATCATGCACAGATCACGTAAATGATCATGCACTGTTCACGTGACTGATCATGTACTGATCACGTGACTGATCATGCACTGATCACGTGGCTGATCATGCACTGATCACGTAACTGATCATGCACTGATCACGTGGCTGATCATGCACTGATCACGTGGCTGATCATGCACTGATCACGTGACTGATCATGCACTGATCACGTGACTGATCATGCACTGATCACGTGGCTATCATGCACTGATCACGTGGCTGATCATGCACTGATCACGTGACTGATCATGCACTGATCACGTGGCTGATCATGCACTGATCACGTGACTGATCATGCACTGATCACGTGGCTGATCATGCACTGATCACGTGGCTGATCATGCACTGATCACGTGGCTGATCACACATGTATCACGTGACTGATCATGCACTGATCACGTGGCTATCATGCACTGATCACGTGGCTATCATGCACTGATCACGTGGCTGATCATGCAATGATCACGTAGCTACCATGTACTGGTCACGTGACTGATCATGCACTGATCACGTAATTGATCATGCACTGATCACGTGGCTGATCATGCACTGATCACGTGGCTGATCACACACTGATCACGTGACTGATCATGCACTGATCACGTGACTGATCATGCACTGATCACGTGGCTATCATGCACTGATCACGTGGATATCATGCACTGATCACGTGGCTGATCACACACTGATCACGTGACTGATCATGCACTGATCACGTGGCTGATCATGCACTGATCACGTGGCTATCATGCACTGATCACGTGGCTGATCATGCACTGATCACGTAGCTACCATGCACTGGTCACGTGACTGATCATGCACTGATCACGTGACTGATCATGCACTGATCACGTGGCTATCATGCACTACTCACGTGGCTGATCATGCAATGATCATGTAGCTACCATGTACAGGTCACGTGAATGATCATACACCCATCAGGTGACTGATCATGCACTGATCACGTGGCTATCATGCACTGATCACGAGACTGATCATGCACTGATCACGTCTATATCATGCACTGATCACATGACTGCCCATGCACTGATCACGTGGATGATCATACACTAATCTTGTGACAGATCATGCACTGATCACGTGGCTGATCATGCACTGATACCGTGACTGAGCATGGACTGATCACATGACTATCATGTAGTGATCACGTGACTTAATGGCGCTGATCATGTGACTGATCATGCGCTGATCATGTTTGCTATCATACACTGATCATGTGCCTCTGGAGGCAATAAACAAAGAGCTGAGTAGGCACGAATCAAACAGTCAGCAGGCAATAATCATGGAACTCAGGTGTGAGGAATCATGCTGCTCAGCTGGCAATAATCAAGCAGCTGAGCAGGCAGGAATTACGCAGCACAGCTGGCAATTGTCAAGCAGATGACAGGCAGGAATCGTGCAGCTCAGCTGGCAATTGTCAAGCAGATGAGCAGACAGTAATCACGCAGCTCAGCAGGCCCTGATCACGTGACTGAGCATGCACTGTTCACGTGGCTGATCATACACTGATCACGTGATTGATCATGCACTGATCACTTGGATATCATGCACTGATCACGTGGCTGATCATACACTGTTCACGTGTCTGACCATGCACTGATCACGTGGCTGATCATACACTGCTCACGTAACTGATCATGCACTGATCACGTGGCTATCATGCACTGATACGTGGCTGAACATGCACTGATCACGTGGCTGATCATGCACTGATCACGTGGCTGATCATGCACTGATCACGTGGCTGATCATGCACTGATCACGTGGCTGATCATGCACTGATCACGTGACTGATCATGCACTGATCACGTGTCTGATCATGCACTGATCACGTGGCTATCATGCACTGATCACGTGGCTGATCATGCATGATCACGTAGCTATCATGCACTGGTCACGTGACTGATCATGCACTGATCACGTGACTGATCATGCACTGATCACGTGGCTATCATGCACTGATCACGTGGCTGATCATGCACTGATCACGTAGCTACATGTACTGGTCACGTGACTGATCATGCACTGATCACGTGACTGATCATGCACTGATCACGTGGCTATCATGCACTGATCACGTGACTGATCATGCACTGATCACGTCTATATCATGCACTGATCACGTGACTGATCATGCACTGATCACGTGGCTGATCATGCACTGATCACGTGACTGATCATGCACTGATCACGTGACTGATCATGCACTGATCACGTGACTGATCATGCACTGATCACGTGGCTATCATGCACTACTCACGTGGCTGATCATGCAATGATCATGTAGCTACCATGTACAGGTCACGTGAATGATCATACACCCATCAGGTGACTGATCATGCACTGATCACGTGATTGATCATGCACTGATCACGTGGCTGATCATGCACTGATCACGTGGCTGATCATGCACTGATCACGTGACTGATCATGCACTGATCACGTGGCTGATCATGCACTGATACCGTGACTGAGCATGGACTGATCACATGACTATCATGTAGTGATCACGTGACTTAATGGCGCTGATCATGTGACTGATCATGCGCTGATCATGTTTGCTATCATACACTGATCATGTGCCTCTGGAGGCAAAAAACAAAGAGCTGAGTAGGCACGAATCAAACAGTCAGCAGGCAATAATCATGGAACTCAGCTGTGAGGAATCATGCTGCTCAGCTGGCAATAATCAAGCAGCTGAGCAGGCAGGAATTACGCAGCACAGCTGGCAATTGTCAAGCAGATGACAGGCAGGAATCGTGCAGCTCAGCTGGCAATTGTCAAGCAGATGAGCAGACAGTAATCACGCAGCTCAGCAGGCCCAGATCACGTGACTGAGCATGCACTGTTCACGTGGCTGATCATACACTGATCACGTGATGATCATGCACTGATCACTTGGATATCATGCACTGATCACGTGGCTGATCATACACTGTTCACGTGTCTGACCATGCACTGATCACGTGGCTGATCATACACTGCTCACGTAACTGATCATGCACTGATCACGTGGCTATCATGCACTGATCACGTGGCTGAACATGCAATGTTCACGTGGCTGATCACACACCTGTCACGTGACATATCATGCACTGATCCCGTGGCACTCATGCACTGATCACGTGGCTGATCATACTCTGCTCACGTAACTCATGCACACATCACGTGGCTATCATGCACTGCTCACGTGGCTCGTCATGGAATGAGCACGTAGCAACCATATACTGGTCACGTGACTGATCATGCAAAGATCACGTAAATGATCATGCACTGTTCACGTCACTGATCATGTACTGATCACGTGACTGATCATGCACTGATCACGTGGCTATCATGCTCTGCTCACGTGGCTGATCATGCAACGATCACGTAGCAACATTGTACTGGTCACGTGACTGATCATGCACTGATCACGTAATTGATCATGCACTGATCACGTGGCTCATCATGCACTGATCACGTGGCTGATCGCACATGTATCACGTGACTGATCATGCACTGATCACGTGGCTCTCATGCACTGATCACGTGGCTATCATGCACTGATCACGTGGCTGATCATGCAATGATCACGTAGCTACCATGTACTGATCACGTGACTGATCATGCACTGATCACGTAATTGATCATGCACTGATCATGTGGCTGATCATGCACTGATCACGTGGCTGATCATACACTGATCACGTAACTGATCATGCACTGATCACGTGACTGATCATGCACTGATCACGTGGCTATCATGCACTGATCACGTGGCTGACATACACTGATCACGTGCCTGGTCATGCACTGATCACGTGGCTGATCATGCACTGATCACGTGACTGATCATGCACTGATCACGTGTCTGATCATGCACTGATCACGTGGCTATCATGCACTGCTCACGTGGCTGATCATGCCATGATCACGCAGCTACCATGTACTGGTCACATGACTGATCATGCACTGATCACGTGACTGATCATGCAGTGATCACGTGGCTATCATGCACTACTCACGTGGCTGATCATGCAATGATCATGTAGCTACCATGTACAGGTCACGTGAATGATCATACACCCATCAGGTGACTGATCATGCACTGATCACGTGGCTATCATGCACTGATCACGAGACTGATCATGCACTGATCACGTCTATATCATGCACTGATCACATGACTGCCCATGCACTGATCACGTGGATGATCATACACTAATCTTGTGACAGATCATGCACTGATCACGTGGCTGATCATGCACTGATACCGTGACTGAGCATGGACTGATCACATGACTATCATGTAGTGATCACGTGACTTAATGGCGCTGATCATGTGACTGGTCATGCACTGATCATGTTTGCTATCATACACTGATCATGTGCCTCTGGAGGCAATAAACAAAGAGCTGAGTAGGCACGAATCAAACAGTCAGCAGGCAATAATCATGGAACTCAGGTGTGAGGAATCATGCTGCTCAGCTGGTAATAATCAAGCAGCTGAGCAGGCAGAAATTACGCAGCACAGCTGGCAATTGTCAAGCAGATGACAGGCAGGAATCGTGCAGCTCAGCTGGCAATCGTCAAGCAGATGAGCAGACAGTAATCACGCAGCTCAGCAGGCCCAGATCACGTGACTGAGCATGCACTGATCACGTGGCTGATCATGCACTGATCACGTGACTGATCATGCACTGATCACGTGGCTGATCATGCACTGATCACGTGGCTGATCATGCACTGATCACGTGGCTGATCATGCACTGATCACGTGGCTATCATGCACTGATCACGTGACTGATCATGCACTGATCACGTGACTGATCATGCACTGATCACGTGGCTATCATGCACTGATCACGTGGCTGATCATGCACTGATCACGTAGCTATCATGCACTGATCACGTGAATGATCATGCACTGATCACGTGACTGATCATGCACTGATCACGTAACTGATCATGCACTGATCACGTGGCTGATCATGCACTGATCACGTGGCTGATCATGCACTGATCACGTGACTGATCATGCACTGATCACGTGACTGATCATGCACTGATCACGTGATGATCATGCACTGATCACGTGGATATCATGCACTGATCACGTGGCTGATCATGCACTGATCACGTGACTGATCATGCACTGATCACGTGGCTGATCATGCACTGATCACGTGACTGATCATGCACTGATCACGTGGCTATCATGCACTGATCACGTGGCTGATCATGCACTGATCACGTGGCTGATCACACACTGATCACGTGACTATCATGCACTGATCACGTGGCACTCATGCACTGATC
This sequence comes from Bos javanicus, assembly GCF_032452875.1. Lineage (NCBI taxonomy): Eukaryota > Metazoa > Chordata > Mammalia > Artiodactyla > Bovidae > Bos > Bos javanicus. The sequence continues at coordinate 73,318 of NW_026893807.1, forward strand.
ACGTGGCTGATCATGCACTGATCACGTAACTCATGCACTGATCACGTGGCTATCATGCACTGATCACGTGGCTGTCATGCACTGATCACGTGGCTATCATGCACTGATCACGTGACTGATCATGCACTGATCACGTGGCTGATCATGCACTGATCACGTGACTGATCATGCACTGATCACGTGACTGATCATGCACTGATCACGTGGCTATCATGCACTGATCACGTGGCTGATCATGCAATGATCACGTAGCTACCATGTACTGGTCACGTGACTGATCATGCACTGATCACGTAATTGATCATGCACTGATCACGTGGCTGATCATGCACTGATCACGTGGCTGATCACACATGATCACGTGACTGATCATGCACTGATCACGTGGCTATCATGCACTGATCACGTGGCTGATCATGCACTGATCACGTGGATATCATGCACTGATCACGTGGCTGATCACACACTATCACATGACTGATCATGCACTGATCACGTGGCTGATCATGCACTGATACCGTGACTGAGCATGGACTGATCACATGACTATCATGTAGTGATCACGTGACTTAATGGCGCTGATCATGTGACTGATCATGCGCTGATCATGTTTGCTATCATGCACTGATCATGTGCCTCTGGAGGCAATAAACAAAGAGCTGAGTAGGCACGAATCAAACAGTCAGCAGGCAATAAACATGGAACTCAGCTGTGAGGAATCATGCTGCTCAGCTGGCAATAATCAAGCAGCTGAGCAGGCAGGAATTACGCAGCACAGCTGGCAATTGTCAAGCAGATGACAGGCAGGAATCGTGCAGCTCAGCTGGCAATTGTCAAGCAGATGAGCAGACAGTAATCACGCAGCTCAGCAGGCCCAGATCACGTGACTGAGCATGCACTGTTCACGTGGCTGATCATACACTGATCACGTGATGATCATGCACTGATCACTTGGATATCATGCACTGATCACGTGGCTGATCATACACTGTTCACGTGTCTGACCATGCACTGATCACGTGGCTGATCATACACTGCTCACGTAACTGATCATGCACTGATCACGTGGCTATCATGCACTGATCACGTGTCTGAACATGCACTGTTCACGTGGCTGATCACACACCTGTCACGTGACATATCATGCACTGATCACGTGGCACTCATGCACTGATCACGTGGCTGATCATACTCTGCTCACGTAACTCATGCACACATCACGTGGCTATCATGCACTGCTCACGTGGCTCGTCATGGAATGATCACGTAGCAACCATATACTGGTCACGTGACTGATCATGCACAGATCACGTAAATGATCATGCACTGTTCACGTGACTGATCATGTACTGATCACGTGACTGATCATGCACTGATCACGTGGCTATCATGCTCTGCTCACGTGGCTGATCATGCAACGATCACGTTGCAACCATGTACTGGTCACGTGACTGATCATGCACTGATCACGTAATTGATCATGCACTGATCACGTGGCTCATCATGCACTGATCACGTGGCTGATCACACATGTATCACGTGACTGATCATGCACTGATCACGTGGCTATCATGCACTGATCACGTGGCTGTCATGCACTGATCACGTGGATATCATGCACTGATCACGTGGCTGATCACACATGTATCACGTGACTGATCATGCACTGATCACGTGGCTATCATGCACTGATCACGTGGCTATCATGCACTGATCACGTGGCTGATCATGCAATGATCACGTAGCTATCATGCACTGGTCACGTGACTGATCATGCACTGATCACGTAACTGATCATGCACTGATCACGTGACTGATCATGCACTGATCACGTGGCTATCATGCACTGATCACGTGGCTGATCATGCACTGATCACGTGCCTGATCATGCACTGATCACGTGGCTGATCATGCACTGATCACGTGACTGATCATGCACTGATCACGTGGCTGATCATGCACTGATCACGTGGCTATCATGCACTGATCACGTGGCTGATCATGCATGATCACGCAGCTACCATGTACTGGTCACATGACTGATCATGCACTGATCACGTGACTGATCATGCACTGATCACGTGGCTATCATGCACTATCACGTGGCTGATCATGCAATGATCATGTAGCTACCATGTACAGGTCACGTGAATGATCATGCACCCATCACGTGACTGATCATGCACTGATCACGTGGCTATCATGCACTGATCACGTGACTGATCATGCACTGATCACGTCTATATCATGCACTGATCACGTGACTATCATGCACTGATCACGTGGCTGATCATACACTGATCACGTGACTGATCATGCACTGATCACGTGGCTGATCATGCACTGATCACGTGGCTGATCATGCACTGATCACGTGGCTGATCATGCACTGATCACGTGGCTATCATGCACTGATCACGTGGCTGATCACACACTATCACATGACTGATCATGCACTGATCACGTGGCTATCATGCACTGATCACGTGGCTGATCATGCATGATCACGTAGCTACCATGTACTGGTCACGTGACTGATCATGCACTGATCACGTAATTGATCATGCACTGATCACGTGGCTGATCATGCACTGATCACGTGGCTGATCATGCACTGATCACGTAACTGATCATGCACTGATCACGTGACTGATCATGCACTGATCACGTGGCTATCATGCACTGATCACGTGGCTGACATACACTGATCACGTGCCTGATCATGCACTGATCACGTGGCTGATCATGCACTGATCACGTGACTGATCATGCACTGATCACGTGTCTGATCATGCACTGATCACGTGGCTATCATGCACTGCTCACGTGGCTGATCATGCATGATCACGCAGCTACCATGTACTTGTCACATGACTGATCATGCACTGATCACGTGACTGATCATGCAGTGATCACGTGGCTATCATGCACTACTCACGTGGCTGATCATGCAATGATCATGTAGCTACCATGTACAGGTCACGTGAATGATCATACACCCATCAGGTGACTGATCATGCACTGATCACGTGGCTATCATGCACTGATCACGAGACTGATCATGCACTGATCACGTCTATATCATGCACTGATCACATGACTGCCCATGCACTGATCACGTGGATGATCATACCCTAATCATGTGACAGATCATGCACTGATCACGTGGCTGATCATGCACTGATACCGTGACTGAGCATGGACTGATCACATGACTATCATGTAGTGATCACGTGACTTAATGGCGCTGATCATGTGACTGGTCATGCGCTGATCATGTTTGCTATCATACACTGATCATGTGCCTCTGGAGGCAATAAACAAAGAGCTGAGTAGGCACGAATCAAACAGACAGCAGGCAATAATCATGGAACTCAGGTGTGAGGAATCATGCTGCTCAGCTGGCAATAATCAAGCAGCTGAGCAGGCAGGAATTACGCAGCACAGCTGGCAATTGTCAAGCAGATGACAGGCAGGAATCGTGCAGCTCAGCTGGCAATTGTCAAGCAGATGAGCAGACAGTAATCACGCAGCTCAGCAGGCCCTGATCACGTGACTGAGCATGCACTGTTCACGTGGCTGATCAAACACTGATCACGTGATTGATCATGCACTGATCACTTGGATATCATGCACTGATCACGTGGCTGATCATACACTGTTCACGTGTCTGACCATGCACTGATCACGTGGCTGATCATACACTGCTCACGTAACTGATCATGCACTGATCACGTGGCTATCATGCACTGATCACGTGGCTGAACATGCACTGTTCACGTGGCTGATCACACACCTGTCACGTGACATATCATGCACTGATCACGTGGCACTCATGCACTGATCACGTGGCTGATCATACTCTGCTCACGTAACTCATCATGCACACATCAGGTTTCTATCATGCACTGCTCACGTGGCTCGTCCTGGAATGATCACGTAGCTACGATATACTGGTCACGTGACTGATCATGCACAGATAACGTAAATGATCATGCACTGTTCACGTGACTGATCATGTACTGATCACGTGACTGATCATGCACTGATCACGTGGCTGATCATGCACTGATCACGTGGCTGATCATGCACTGATCACGTGGCTGATCATGCACTGATCACGTGGCTGATCATGCACTGATCACGTGACTGATCATGCACTGATCACGTGACTGATCATGCACTGATCACGTGGCTATCATGCACTGATCACGTGGCTGATCATGCACTGATCACGTGACTGATCATGCACTGATCACGTGACTGATCATGCACTGATCACGTGAATAATCATGCACTGATCACGTGGCTGATCATGCACTGATCACGTGGCTGATCACACTGATCACGTGACTGATCATGCACTGATCACGTGGCTGATCATGCACTGATCACGTGGCTATCATGCACTGATCACGTGGCTGATCATGCACTGATCACGTAGCTACCATGCACTGGTCACGTGACTGATCATGCACTGATCACGTGACTGATCATGCACTGATCACGTGGCTATCATGCACTACTCACGTGGCTGATCATGCAATGATCATGTAGCTACCATGTACAGGTCACATGAATGATCATACACCCATCAGCTGACTGATCATGCACTGATCACGTGGCTATCATGCACTGATCACGTGACTGATCATGCACTGATCACGTCTATATCATGCACTGATCACATGACTGATCATGCACTGATCACGTGGCTGATCATGCACTGATACCGTGACTGAGCATGGACTGATCACATGACTATCATGTAGTGATCACGTGACTTAATGGCGCTGATCATGTGACTGATCATGCGCTGATCATGTTTGCTATCATATACTGATCATGTGCCTCTGGAGGCAATAAACAAAGAGCTGAGTAGGCACGAATCAAACAGTCAGCAGGCAATAATCATGGAACTCAGCTGTGAGGAATCATGCTGCTCAGCTGGCAATAATCAAGCAGCTGAGCAGGCAGGAATTACGCAGCACAGCTGGCAATTGTCAAGCAGATGACAGGCAGGAATCGTGCAGCTCAGCTGGCAATTGTCAAGCAGATGAGCAGACAGTAATCACGCAGCTCAGCAGGCCCAGATCACGTGACTGAGCATGCACTGTTCACGTGGCTGATCATACACTGATCACGTGATGATCATGCACTGATCACTTGGATATCATGCACTGATCACGTGGCTGATCATACACTGTTCACGTGTCTGACCATGCACTGATCACGTGGCTGATCATACACTGCTCACGTAACTGATCATGCACTGATCACGTGGCTATCATGCACTGATCACGTGGCTGAACATGCAATGTTCACGTGGCTGATCACACACCTGTCACGTGACATATCATGCACTGATCACGTGGCACTCATGCACTGATCACGTGGCTGATCATACTCTGCTCACGTAACTCATGCACACATCACGTGGCTATCATGCACTGCTCACGTGGCTCGTCATGGAATGATCACGTAGCAACCATATACTGGTCACGTGACTGATCATGCACAGATCACGTAAATGATCATGCACTGTTCACGTCACTGATCATGTACTGATCACGTGACTGATCATGCACTGATCACGTGGCTATCATGCACTGCTCACGTGTCTGATCATGCAATGATCACGTAGCAACCATGTACTGGTCACGTGACTGATCATGCACTGATCACGTAATTGATCATGCACTGATCACGTGGCTCATCATGCACTGATCACGTGGCTGATCACACATGTATCACGTGACTGATCATGCACTGATCACGTGGCTCTCATGCACTGATCACGTGGCTATCATGCACTGATCACGTGGCTGATCATGCACTGATCACGTAGCTACCATGTACTGGTCACGTGACTGATCATGCACTGATCACGTAATTGATCATGCACTGATCACGTGGCTGATCATGCACTGATCACGTGGCTGATCATGCACTGATCACGTAACTGATCATGCACTGATCACGTGACTGATCATGCACTGATCACGTGGCTATCATGCACTGATCACGTGGCTGACATACACTGATCACGTGCCTGATCATGCACTGATCACGTGGCTGATCATGCACTGATCACGTGACTGATCATGCACTGATCACGTGTCTGATCATGCACTGATCACGTGGCTATCATGCACTGCTCACGTGGCTGATCATGCCATGATCACGTAGCTACCATGTACTGGTCACGTGACTGATCATGCACTGATCACGTGACTGATCATGCACTGATCACGTGGCTATCATGCACTATCACGTGGCTGATCATGCAATGATCATGTAGCTACCATGTACTGGTCACGTGAATGATCATGCACTGATCACGTGACTGATCATGCACTGATCACGTGGCTATCATGCACTGATCACGTGGCTGATCATGCACTGATCACGTGGCTGATCATGCACTGATACCGTGACTGAGCATGGACTGATCACATGACTATCATGTAGTGATCACGTGACTTAATGGCGCTGATCATGTGACTGATCATGCGCTGATCATGTTTGCTATCATACACTGATCATGTGCCTCTGGAGGCAATAAACAAAGAGCTGAGTAGGCACGAATCAAACAGTCAGCAGGCAATAATCATGGAACTCAGCTGTGAGGAATCATGCTGCTCAGCTGGCAATAATCAAGCAGCTGAGCAGGCAGGAATTACGCAGCACAGCTGGCAATTGTCAAGCAGATGACAGGCAGGAATCGTGCAGCTCAGCTGGCAATTGTCAAGCAGATGAGCAGACAGTAATCACGCAGCTCAGCAGGCCCAGATCACGTGACTGAGCATGCACTGTTCACGTGGCTGATCATACACTGATCACGTGATGATCATGCACTGATCACTTGGATATCATGCACTGATCACGTGGCTGATCATACACTGTTCACGTGTCTGACCATGCACTGATCACGTGGCTGATCATACACTGCTCACGTAACTGATCATGCACTGATCACGTGGCTATCATGCACTGATCACGTGGCTGAACATGCAATGTTCACGTGGCTGATCACACACCTGTCACGTGACATATCATGCACTGATCACGTGGCACTCATGCACTGATCACGTGGCTGATCATACTCTGCTCACGTAACTCATGCACACATCACGTGGCTATCATGCACTGCTCACGTGGCTCGTCATGGAATGATCACGTAGCAACCATATACTGGTCACGTGACTGATCATGCACAGATCACGTAAATGATCATGCACTGTTCACGTGACTGATCATGTACTGATCACGTGACTGATCATGCACTGATCACGTGGCTATCATGCTCTGCTCACGTGGCTGATCATGCAACGATCACGTAGCAACCATGTACTGGTCACGTGACTGATCATGCACTGATCACGTAATTGATCCTGCACTGATCACGTGGCTCATCATGCACTGATCACGTGGCTGATCACACATGTATCACGTGACTGATCATGCACTGATCACGTGGCTATCATGCACTGATCACGTGGCTATCATGCACTGATCACGTGGCTGATCATGCACTGATCACGTAGCTACCATGCACTGGTCACGTGACTGATCATGCACTGATCACGTGGCTGATCATGCACTGATCACGTGGCTGATCATGCACTGATCACGTGGCTGATCATGCACTGATCACGTAACTGATCATGCACTGATCACGTGACTGATCATGCACTGATCACGTGGCTATCATGCACTGATCACGTGGCTGATCATACACTGATCACGTGCCTGATCATGCACTGATCACGTGGCTGATCATGCACTGATCACGTGACTGATCATGCACTGATCACGTGGCTGATCATGCACTGATCACGTGGCTATCATGCACTGATCACGTGGCTGATCATGCATGATCACGCAGCTACCATGTACTGGTCACATGACTGATCATGCACTGATCACGTGACTGATCATGCACTGATCACGTGGCTATCATGCACTACTCACGTGGCTGATCATGCAATGATCATGTAGCTACCATGTACAGGTCACGTGAATGATCATACACCCATCAGGTGACTGATCATGCACTGATCACGTGGCTATCATGCACTGATCACGAGACTGATCATGCACTGTTAACGTCTATATCATGCACTGATCACATGACTGCCCATGCACTGATCACGTGGATGATCATACACTAATCTTGTGACAGATCATGCACTGATCACGTGGCTGATCATGCACTGATACCGTGACTGAGCATGGACTGATCACATGACTATCATGTAGTGATCACGTGACTTAATGGCGCTGATCATGTGACTGATCATGCGCTGATCATGTTTGCTATCATACACTGATCATGTGCCTCTGGAGGCAATAAACAAAGAGCTGAGTAGGCACGAATCAAACAGTCAGCAGGCAATAATCATGGAACTCAGGTGTGAGGAATCATGCTGCTCAGCTGGCAATAATCAAGCAGCTGAGCAGGCAGGAATTACGCAGCACAGCTGGCAATTGTCAAGCAGATGACAGGCAGGAATCGTGCAGCTCAGCTGGCAATTGTCAAGCAGATGAGCAGACAGTAATCACGCAGCTCAGCAGGCCCTGATCACGTGACTGAGCATGCACTGATCACGTGGCTGATCATGCACTGATCACGTGACTGATCATGCACTGATCACGTGGCTGATCATGCACTGATCACGTGGCTATCATGCACTGCTCACGTGGCTGATCATGCACTGATCACGCAGCTACCATGTACTGATCACATGACTGATCATGCACTGATCACGTGACTGATCATGCACTGATCACGTGGCTATCATGCACTACTCACGTGGCTGATCATGCAATGATCATGTAGCTACCATGTACAGGTCACGTGAATGATCATACACCCATCAGGTGACTGATCATGCACTGATCACGTGGCTGATCATGCACTGATCACGTGGCTGATCATGCACTGATCACGTGGCTGATCATGCACTGATCACGTGACTGATCATGCACTGATCACGTGGCTGATCATGCACTGATCACGTGGCTGATCATGCACTGATCACGTGGCTGATCATGCACTGATACCGTGACTGATCATGGACTGATCACATGACTATCATGTAGTGATCACGTGACTTAATGGCGCTGATCATGTGACTGATCATGCACTGATCATGTTTGCTATCATACACTGATCATGTGCCTCTGGAGGCAATAAACAAAGAGCTGAGTAGGCACGAATCAAACAGTCAGCAGGCAATAATCATGGAACTCAGCTGTGAGGAATCATGCTGCTCAGCTGGCAATAATCAAGCAGCTGAGCAGGCAGGAATTACGCAGCACAGCTGGCAATTGTCAAGCAGATGACAGGCAGGAATCGTGCAGCTCAGCTGGCAATTGTCAAGCAGATGAGCAGACAGTAATCACGCAGCTCAGCAGGCCCTGATCACGTGACTGAGCATGCACTGTTCACGTGGCTGATCATACACTGATCACGTGATTGATCATGCACTGATCACGTGGCTATCATGCACTGATCACGTGGCTGATCATGCACTGATCACGTGGCTGATCACACACTGATCACGTGACTATCATGCACTGATCACGTGGCATCATGCACTGATCACGTGGCTGATCATGCACTGATCACGTAACTGATCATGCACACATCACGTGGCTATCATGCACTGATCACGTGGCTGTCATGCAATGATCACGTAGCTACCATATACTGATCACGTGACTGATCATGCACTGATCACGTGGCTGATCATGCACTGATCACGTGGCTGATCATGCACTGATCACGTGACTGATCATGCACTGATCACGTGGCTGATCATGCACTGATCACGTAACTGATCATGCACTGATCACGTGGCTGATCATGCACTGATCACGTGGCTGATCATGCACTGATCACGTGACTGATCATGCACTGATCACGTGACTGATCATGCACTGATCACGTGGCTATCATGCACTGATCACGTGGCTGATCATGCACTGATCACGTGACTGATCATGCACTGATCACGTGGCTGATCATGCACTGATCACGTGACTGATCATGCACTGATCACGTGACTGATCATGCACTGATCACGTGGCTGATCATGCACTGATCACGTGGCTGATCACACATGTATCACGTGACTGATCATGCACTGATCACGTGGCTGATCATGCACTGATCACGTGGCTATCATGCACTGATCACGTGGCTGATCATGCAATGATCACGTAGCTACCATGTACTGGTCACGTGACTGATCATGCACTGATCACGTAATTGATCATGCACTGATCACGTGGCTGATCATGCACTGATCACGTGGCTGATCACACACTATCACGTGACTGATCATGCACTGATCACGTGACTGATCATGCACTGATCACGTGGCTATCATGCACTGATCACGTGGATGACATGCACTGATCACGTGGCTGATCACACACTATCACGTGACTGATCATGCACTGATCACGTGGCTGATCATGCACTGATCACGTGGCTATCATGCACTGATCACGTGGCTGATCATGCAATGATCACGTAGCTACCATGCACTGGTCACGTGACTGATCATGCACTGATCACGTGACTGATCATGCAGTGATCACGTGGCTATCATGCACTACTCACGTGGCTGATCATGCAATGATCATGTAGCTACCATGTACAGGTCACGTGAATGATCATACACCCATCAGGTGACTGATCATGCACTGATCACGTGGCTATCATGCACTGATCACGAGACTGATCATGCACTGTTCACGTCTATATCATGCACTGATCACATGACTGCCCATGCACTGATCACGTGGATGATCATACACTAATCTTGTGACAGATCATGCACTGATCACGTGGCTGATCATGCACTGATACCGTGACTGAGCATGGACTGATCACATGACTATCATGTAGTGATCACGTGACTTAATGGCGCTGATCATGTGACTGATCATGCGCTGATCATGTTTGCTATCATACACTGATCATGTGCCTCTGGAGGCAATAAACAAAGAGCTGAGTAGGCACGAATCAAACAGTCAGCAGGCAATAATCATGGAACTCAGGTGTGAGGAATCATGCTGCTCAGCTGGCAATAATCAAGCAGCTGAGCAGGCAGGAATTACGCAGCACAGCTGGCAATTGTCAAGCAGATGACAGGCAGGAATCGTGCAGCTCAGCTGGCAATTGTCAAGCAGATGAGCAGACAGTAATCACGCAGCTCAGCAGGCCCTGATCACGTGACTGAGCATGCACTGTTCACGTGGCTGATCATACACTGATCACGTGATTGATCATGCACTGATCACTTGGATATCATGCACTGATCACGTGGCTGATCATACACTGTTCACGTGTCTGACCATGCACTGATCACGTGGCTGATCATACACTGCTCACGTAACTGATCATGCACTGATCACGTGGCTATCATGCACTGATCACGTGGCTGAACATGCACTGTTCACGTGGCTGATCACACACCTGTCACGTGACATATCATGCACTGATCACGTGGCACTCATGCACTGATCACGTGGCTGATCATACTCTGCTCACGTAACTCATCATGCACACATCACGTGGCTATCATGCACTGCTCACGTGGCTCGTCATGGAATGATCACGTAGCTACCATATACTGGTCACGTGACTGATCATGCACAGATCACGTAAATGATCATGCACTGTTCACGTGACTGATCATGTACTGATCACGTGACTGATCATGCACTGATCACGTGGCTGATCATGCACTGATCACGTGGCTGATCATGCACTGATCACGTGGCTGATCATGCACTGATCACGTGGCTGATCATGCACTGATCACGTGACTGATCATGCACTGATCACGTGACTGATCATGCACTGATCACGTGGCTATCATGCACTGATCACGTGGCTGATCATGCACTGATCACGTGACTGATCATGCACTGATCACGTGGCTGATCATGCACTGATCACGTGACTGATCATGCACTGATCACGTGGCTGATCATGCACTGATCACGTGGCTGATCATGCACTGATCACGTGGCTGATCACACATGTATCACGTGACTGATCATGCACTGATCACGTGGCTATCATGCACTGATCACGTGGCTATCATGCACTGATCACGTGGCTGATCATGCAATGATCACGTAGCTACCATGTACTGGTCACGTGACTGATCATGCACTGATCACGTAATTGATCATGCACTGATCACGTGGCTGATCATGCACTGATCACGTGGCTGATCACACACTATCACGTGACTGATCATGCACTGATCACGTGACTGATCATGCACTGATCACGTGGCTATCATGCACTGATCACGTGGCTGATCATGCACTGATCACGTGGCTGATCATGCACTGATCACGTGACTGATCATGCACTGATCACGTGGCTGATCATGCACTGATCACGTGGCTATCATGCACTGATCACGTGGCTGATCATGCAATGATCACGTAGCTACCATGCACTGGTCACGTGACTGATCATGCACTGATCACGTGACTGATCATGCAGTGATCACGTGGCTATCATGCACTACTCACGTGGCTGATCATGCAATGATCATGTAGCTACCATGTACAGGTCACGTGAATGATCATACACCCATCAGGTGACTGATCATGCACTGATCACGTGGCTATCATGCACTGATCACGAGACTGATCATGCACTGTTCACGTCTATATCATGCACTGATCACATGACTGCCCATGCACTGATCACGTGGATGATCATACACTAATCTTGTGACAGATCATGCACTGATCACGTGGCTGATCATGCACTGATACCGTGACTGAGCATGGACTGATCACATGACTATCATGTAGTGATCACGTGACTTAATGGCGCTGATCATGTGACTGATCATGCGCTGATCATGTTTGCTATCATACACTGATCATGTGCCTCTGGAGGCAATAAACAAAGAGCTGAGTAGGCACGAATCAAACAGTCAGCAGGCAATAATCATGGAACTCAGGTGTGAGGAATCATGCTGCTCAGCTGGCAATAATCAAGCAGCTGAGCAGGCAGGAATTACGCAGCACAGCTGGCAATTGTCAAGCAGATGACAGGCAGGAATCGTGCAGCTCAGCTGGCAATTGTCAAGCAGATGAGCAGACAGTAATCACGCAGCTCAGCAGGCCCAGATCACGTGACTGAGCATGCACTGTTCACGTGGCTGATCATACACTGATCACGTGATGATCATGCACTGATCACTTGGATATCATGCACTGATCACGTGGCTGATCATACACTGTTCACGTGTCTGACCATGCACTGATCACGTGGCTGATCATACACTGCTCACGTAACTGATCATGCACTGATCACGTGGCTATCATGCACTGATCACGTGGCTGAACATGCACTGTTCACGTGGCTGATCACACACCTGTCACGTGACATATCATGCACTGATCACGTGGCACTCATGCACTGATCACGTGGCTGATCATACTCTGCTCACGTAACTCATGCACACATCACGTGGCTATCATGCACTGCTCACGTGGCTCGTCAAGGAATGATCACGTAGCAACCATATACTGGTCACGTGACTGATCATGCAAAGATCACGTAAATGATCATGCACTGTTCACATGACTGATCATGTACTGATCACGTGACTGATCATGCACTGATCACGTGGCTATCATGCTCTGCTCACGTGGCTGATCATGCAACGATCACGTAGCAACCATGTACTGGTCACGTGACTGATCATGCACTGATCACGTAATTGATCCTGCACTGATCACGTGGCTCATCATGCACTGATCACGTGGCTGATCACACATGTATCACGTGACTGATCATGCACTGATCCCGTGGCTCTCATGCACTGATCACGTGGCTGTCATGCACTGATCACGTGGCTATCATGCACTGATCACGTGGCTGATCACACACGTATCACATGACTGATCATGCACTGATCACGTGGCTATCATGCACTGATCACGTGGCTATCATGCACTGATCATGTGGCTGATCATGCACTGATCACGTGGCTGATCATGCACTGATCACGTGACTGATCATGCACTGATCACGTGACTGATCATGCACTGATCACGTGGCTATCATGCACTGATCACGTGGCTGACATACACTGATCACGTGCCTGGTCATGCACTGATCACGTGGCTGATCATGCACTGATCACGTGACTGATCATGCACTGATCACGTGTCTGATCATGCACTGATCACGTGGCTATCATGCACTGCTCACGTGGCTGATCATGCCATGATCACGCAGCTACCATGTACTGGTCACATGACTGATCATGCACTGATCACGTGACTGATCATGCAGTGATCACGTGGCTATCATGCACTACTCACGTGGCTGATCATGCAATGATCATGTAGCTACCATGTACAGGTCACGTGAATGATCATACACCCATCAGGTGACTGATCATGCACTGATCACGTGGCTATCATGCACTGATCACGAGACTGATCATGCACTGTTCACGTCTATATCATGCACTGATCACATGACTGCCCATGCACTGATCACGTGGATGATCATACACTAATCTTGTGACAGATCATGCACTGATCACGTGGCTGATCATGCACTGATACCGTGACTGAGCATGGACTGATCACATGACTATCATGTAGTGATCACGTGACTTAATGGCGCTGATCATGTGACTGATCATGCGCTGATCATGTTTGCTATCATACACTGATCATGTGCCTCTGGAGGCAATAAACAAAGAGCTGAGTAGGCACGAATCAAACAGTCAGCAGGCAATAATCATGGAACTCAGGTGTGAGGAATCATGCTGCTCAGCTGGCAATAATCAAGCAGCTGAGCAGGCAGGAATTACGCAGCACAGCTGGCAATTGTCAAGCAGATGACAGGCAGGAATCGTGCAGCTCAGCTGGCAATTGTCAAGCAGATGAGCAGACAGTAATCACGCAGCTCAGCAGGCCCTGATCACGTGACTGAGCATGCACTGATCACGTGGCTGATCATGCACTGATCACGTGACTGATCATGCACTGATCACGTGTCTGATCATGCACTGATCACGTGGCTATCATGCACTGCTCACGTGGCTGATCATGCATGATCACGCAGCTACCATGTACTGGTCACATGACTGATCATGCACTGATCACGTGACTGATCATGCACTGATCACGTGGCTATCATGCACTACTCACGTGGCTGATCATGCAATGATCATGTAGCTACCATGTACAGGTCACGTGAATGATCATACACCCATCAGGTGACTGATCATGCACTGATCACGTGGCTGATCATGCACTGATCACGTGGCTGATCATGCACTGATCACGTGGCTGATCATGCACTGATCACGTGACTGATCATGCACTGATCACGTGACTGATCATGCACTGATCACGTGGCTATCATGCACTGATCACGTGGCTGATCATGCACTGATCACGTGGCTGATCATGCACTGATACCGTGACTGAGCATGGACTGATCACATGACTATCATGTAGTGATCACGTGACTTAATGGCGCTGATCATGTGACTGATCATGCACTGATCATGTTTGCTATCATACACTGATCATGTGCCTCTGGAGGCAATAAACAAAGAGCTGAGTAGGCACGAATCAAACAGTCAGCAGGCAATAATCATGGAACTCAGCTGTGAGGAATCATGCTGCTCAGCTGGCAATAATCAAGCAGCTGAGCAGGCAGGAATTACGCAGCACAGCTGGCAATTGTCAAGCAGATGACAGGCAGGAATCGTGCAGCTCAGCTGGCAATTGTCAAGCAGATGAGCAGACAGTAATCACGCAGCTCAGCAGGCCCTGATCACGTGACTGAGCATGCACTGTTCACGTGGCTGATCATACACTGATCACGTGACTCATGCACTGATCACGTGGCTATCATGCACTGATCACGTGGCTGATCATGCACTGATCACGTGGACCATGCACTGATCACGTGACTGATCATGCACTGATCACGTAACTGATCATGCACTGATCACGTGACTGATCATGCACTGATCACGTGACTGATCATGCACTGATCACGTGGCTATCATGCACTGCTCACGTGGCTGATCATGCACTGATCACGTAGCAACCATGTACTGATCACGTGACTGATCATGCACTGATCACGTAACTGATCATGCACTGATCACGTGGCTATCATGCACTGATCACGTGGCTGATCACACATGATCACGTGACTGATCATGCACTGATCACGTGGCTGATCATGCACTGATCACGTGGCTGATCATGCACTGATCACGTGGCTATCATGCACTGATCACGTGGCTGATCATGCACTGATCACGTGACTGATCATGCACTGATCACGTGGCTGATCATGCACTGATCACGTGGCTATCATGCACTGATCACGTGGCTGATCATGCACTGATCACGTGGCTGATCATGCACTGATCACGTGACTGATCATGCACTGATCACGTGACTGATCATGCACTGATCACGTGGCTATCATGCACTGATCACGTGGCTGATCATGCACTGATCACGTGGCTGATCATGCACTGATCACGTGGCTGATCATGCACTGATCACGTGACTGATCATGCACTGATCACGTGTCTGATCATGCACTGATCACGTGGCTATCATGCACTGCTCACGTGGCTGATCATGCATGATCACGCAGCTACCATGTACTGGTCACATGACTGATCATGCACTGATCACGTGACTGATCATGCAGTGATCACGTGGCTATCATGCACTACTCACGTGGCTGATCATGCAATGATCATGTAGCTACCATGTACAGGTCACGTGAATGATCATACACCCATCAGGTGACTGATCATGCACTGATCACGTGGCTATCATGCACTGATCACGAGACTGATCATGCACTGATCACGTCTATATCATGCACTGATCACATGACTGCCCATGCACTGATCACGTGGATGATCATACACTAATCTTGTGACAGATCATGCACTGATCACGTGGCTGATCATGCACTGATACCGTGACTGAGCATGGACTGATCACATGACTATCATGTAGTGATCACGTGACTTAATGGCGCTGATCATGTGACTGATCATGCGCTGATCATGTTTGCTATCATACACTGATCATGTGCCTCTGGAGGCAATAAACAAAGAGCTGAGTAGGCACGAATCAAACAGTCAGCAGGCAATAATCATGGAACTCAGGTGTGAGGAATCATGCTGCTCAGCTGGCAATAATCAAGCAGCTGAGCAGGCAGGAATTACGCAGCACAGCTGGCAATTGTCAAGCAGATGACAGGCAGGAATCGTGCAGCTCAGCTGGCAATTGTCAAGCAGATGAGCAGACAGTAATCACGCAGCTCAGCAGGCCCAGATCACGTGACTGAGCATGCACTGATCACGTGGCTGATCATGCACTGATCACGTGACTGATCATGCACTGATCACGTGTCTGATCATGCACTGATCACGTGGCTGATCATGCACTGATCACGTGGCTGATCATGCATGATCACGCAGCTATCATGTACTGGTCACATGACTGATCATGCACTGATCACGTGACTGATCATGCACTGATCACGTGGCTATCATGCACTACTCACGTGGCTGATCATGCAATGATCATGTAGCTACCATGTACTGGTCACGTGAATGATCATACACCCATCACGTGACTGATCATGCACTGATCACGTGGCTGATCATGCACTGATCACGTGGCTGATCATGCACTGATCACGTGGCTGATCATGCACTGATCACGTGACTGATCATGCACTGATCACGTGACTGATCATGCACTGATCACGTGGCTATCATGCACTGATCACGTGGCTGATCATGCACTGATCACGTGGCTGATCATGCACTGATACCGTGACTGAGCATGGACTGATCACATGACTATCATGTAGTGATCACGTGACTTAATGGCGCTGATCATGTGACTGATCATGCGCTGATCATGTTTGCTATCATACACTGATCATGTGCCTCTGGAGGCAATAAACAAAGAGCTGAGTAGGCACGAATCAAACAGTCAGCAGGCAATAATCATGGAACTCAGCTGTGAGGAATCATGCTGCTCAGCTGGCAATAATCAAGCAGCTGAGCAGGCAGGAATTACGCAGCACAGCTGGCAATTGTCAAGCAGATGACAGGCAGGAATCGTGCAGCTCAGCTGGCAATTGTCAAGCAGATGAGCAGACAGTAATCACGCAGCTCAGCAGGCCCTGATCACGTGACTGAGCATGCACTGTTCACGTGGCTGATCATACACTGATCACGTGACTGATCATGCACTGATCACGTGGCTATCATGCACTGATCACGTGGCTGATCATGCACTGATCACGTGGCTGATCATGCACTGATCACGTGACTGATCATGCACTGATCACGTGGCTATCATGCACTGATCACGTGGCTGATCATGCACTGATCACGTGGCTGATCATACACTGATCACGTGACTGATCATGCACTGATCACGTGGCTATCATGCACTGATCACGTGGCTGATCATGCACTGATCACGTGGCTGATCACACACTGTCACGTGACTATCATGCACTGATCACGTGGCACTCATGCACTGATCACGTGGCTGATCATACACTGATCACGTAACTGATCATGCACACATCACGTGGCTATCATGCACTGATCACGTGGCTGATCATGCAATGATCACGTAGCTACCATATACTGATCACGTGACTGATCATGCACTGATCACGTAAATGATCATGCACTGATCACGTGGCTGATCATGCACTGATCACGTGACTGATCATGCACTGATCACGTGGCTGATCATGCACTGATCACGTGACTGATCATGCACTGATCACGTGGCTGATCATGCACTGATCACGTGGCTGATCATGCACTGATCACGTGACTGATCATGCACTGATCACGTGACTGATCATGCACTGATCACGTGGCTATCATGCACTGATCACGTGGCTGATCATGCACTGATCACGTGACTGATCATGCACTGATCACGTGACTGATCATGCACTGATCACGTGAATGATCATGCACTGATCACGTGGCTGATCATGCACTGATCACGTGGCTGATCACACATGATCACGTGACTGATCATGCACTGATCACGTGACTGATCATGCACTGATCACGTGGCTATCATGCACTGATCACGTGGCTATCATGCACTGATCACGTGGCTGATCATGCACTGATCACGTGACTGATCATGCACTGATCACGTGGCTGATCATGCACTGATCACGTGGCTATCATGCACTGATCACGTGGCTGATCATGCAATGATCACGTAGCTACCATGCACTGGTCACGTGACTGATCATGCACTGATCACGTGACTGATCATGCAGTGATCACGTGGCTATCATGCACTACTCACGTGGCTGATCATGCAATGATCATGTAGCTACCATGTACAGGTCACGTGAATGATCATACACCCATCAGGTGACTGATCATGCACTGATCACGTGGCTATCATGCACTGATCACGAGACTGATCATGCACTGATCACGTCTATATCATGCACTGATCACATGACTGCCCATGCACTGATCACGTGGATGATCATACACTAATCTTGTGACAGATCATGCACTGATCACGTGGCTGATCATGCACTGATACCGTGACTGAGCATGGACTGATCACATGACTATCATGTAGTGATCACGTGACTTAATGGCGCTGATCATGTGACTGATCATGCGCTGATCATGTTTGCTATCATACACTGATCATGTGCCTCTGGAGGCAATAAACAAAGAGCTGAGTAGGCACGAATCAAACAGTCAGCAGGCAATAATCATGGAACTCAGCTGTGAGGAATCATGCTGCTCAGCTGGCAATAATCAAGCAGCTGAGCAGGCAGGAATTACGCAGCACAGCTGGCAATTGTCAAGCAGATGACAGGCAGGAATCGTGCAGCTCAGCTGGCAATTGTCAAGCAGATGAGCAGACAGTAATCACGCAGCTCAGCAGGCCCAGATCACGTGACTGAGCATGCACTGTTCACGTGGCTGATCATACACTGATCACGTGATGATCATGCACTGATCACTTGGATATCATGCACTGATCACGTGGCTGATCATACACTGTTCACGTGTCTGACCATGCACTGATCACGTGGCTGATCATACACTGCTCACGTAACTGATCATGCACTGATCACGTGGCTATCATGCACTGATCACGTGGCTGAACATGCACTGTTCACGTGGCTGATCACACACCTGTCACGTGACATATCATGCACTGATCACGTGGCACTCATGCACTGATCACGTGGCTGATCATACTCTGCTCACGTAACTCATGCACACATCACGTGGCTATCATGCACTGCTCACGTGGCTCGTCATGGAATGATCACGTAGCTACCATATACTGGTCACGTGACTGATCATGCACAGATCACGTAAATGATCATGCACTGTTCACGTGACTGATCATGTACTGATCACGTGACTGATCATGCACTGATCACGTGGCTATCATGCTCTGCTCACGTGGCTGATCATGCAACGATCACGTAGCAACCATGTACTGGTCACGTGACTGATCATGCACTGATCACGTAATTGATCCTGCACTGATCACGTGGCTCATCATGCACTGATCACGTGGCTGATCACACATGTATCACGTGACTGATCATGCACTGATCACGTGGCTCTCATGCACTGATCACGTGGCTATCATGCACTGATCACGTGGCTGATCATGCACTGATCACGTGGCTATCATGCACTGATCACGTGACTGATCATGCACTGATCACGTGGCTGATCATGCACTGATCACGTGGCTGATCATGCACTGATCACGTGGCTGATCATGCACTGATCACGTGACTGATCATGCACTGATCACGTGACTGATCATGCACTGATCACGTGGCTATCATGCACTGATCACGTGGCTGATCATGCACTGATCACGTGACTGATCATGCACTGATCACGTGGCTGATCATGCACTGATCACGTGACTGATCATGCACTGATCACGTGGCTGATCATGCACTGATCACGTGGCTATCATGCACTGATCACGTGGCTGATCATGCACTGATCACGTAGCTATCATGCACTGATCACGTGACTGATCATGCACTGATCACGTGGCTGATCATGCACTGATCACGTGACTGATCATGCACTGATCACGTGACTGATCATGCACTGATCACGTGGCTATCATGCACTGATCACGTGGCTGATCATGCACTGATCACGTGACTGATCATGCACTGATCACGTGGCTGATCATGCACTGATCACGTGACTGATCATGCACTGATCACGTGAATGATCATGCACTGATCACGTGGCTGATCATGCACTGATCACGTGGCTGATCACACTGATCACGTGACTGATCATGCACTGATCACGTGGCTGATCATGCACTGATCACGTGGCTATCATGCACTGATCACGTGGCTGATCATGCCATGATCACGCAGCTACCATGCACTGGTCACATGACTGATCATGCACTGATCACGTGACTGATCATGCACTGATCACGTGGCTATCATGCACTACTCACGTGGCTGATCATGCAATGATCATGTAGCTACCATGTACAGGTCACGTGAATGATCATACACCCATCAGGTGACTGATCATGCACTGATCACGTGGCTATCATGCACTGATCACGTGACTGATCATGCACTGTTCACGTCTATATCATGCACTGATCACATGACTGCCCATGCACTGATCACGTGGATGATCATACACTAATCTTGTGACAGATCATGCACTGATCACGTGGCTGATCATGCACTGATACCGTGACTGAGCATGGACTGATCACATGACTATCATGTAGTGATCACGTGACTTAATGGCGCTGATCATGTGACTGATCATGCGCTGATCATGTTTGCTATCATACACTGATCATGTGCCTCTGGAGGCAATAAACAAAGAGCTGAGTAGGCACGAATCAAACAGTCAGCAGGCAATAATCATGGAACTCAGGTGTGAGGAATCATGCTGCTCAGCTGGCAATAATCAAGCAGCTGAGCAGGCAGGAATTACGCAGCACAGCTGGCAATTGTCAAGCAGATGACAGGCAGGAATCGTGCAGCTCAGCTGGCAATTGTCAAGCAGATGAGCAGACAGTAATCACGCAGCTCAGCAGGCCCTGATCACGTGACTGAGCATGCACTGATCACGTGGCTGATCATGCACTGATCACGTGGCTATCATGCACTGATCACGTGGCTGATCATGCACTGATCACGTGCTATCATGTACTGGTCACGTGACTGATCATGCACTGATCACGTGACTGATCATGCACTGATCACGTGGCTATCATGCACTGATCACGTGGCTGATCATGCACTGATCACGTAGCTATCATGCACTGGTCACGTGAATGATCATGCACTGATCACGTGACTGATCATGCACTGATCACGTGGCTGATCATGCACTGATCACGTGGCTGATCATGCACTGATCACGTGGCTGATCATGCACTGATCACGTGACTGATCATGCACTGATCACGTGACTGATCATGCACTGATCACGTGATGATCATGCACTGATCACGTGGATATCATGCACTGATCACGTGGCTGATCATGCACTGATCACGTGACTGATCATGCACTGATCACGTGGCTGATCATGCACTGATCACGTGACTGATCATGCACTGATCACGTGGCTATCATGCACTGATCACGTGGCTGATCATGCACTGATCACGTGGCTGATCACACACTGTCACGTGACTATCATGCACTGATCACGTGGCACTCATGCACTGATCACGTGGCTGATCATACACTGATCACGTAACTCATGCACTGATCACGTGGCTATCATGCACTGATCACGTGGCTGTCATGCACTGATCACGTGGCAACCATATACTGATCACGTGACTGATCATGCACTGATCACGTAAATGATCATGCACTGATCACGTGACTGATCATGCACTGATCACGTGACTGATCATGCACTGATCACGTGGCTATCATGCACTGATCACGTGGCTGATCATGCACGATCACGTAGCTACCATGCACTGGTCACGTGACTGATCATGCACTGATCACGTAATTGATCATGCACTGATCACGTGGCTGATCATGCACTGATCACGTGGCTGATCACACATGATCACGTGACTGATCATGCACTGATCACGTGGCTGATCATGCACTGATCACGTGGCTGATCATGCACTGATCACGTGGCTGATCATGCACTGATCACGTAACTGATCATGCACTGATCACGTGACTGATCATGCACTGATCACGTGGCTATCATGCACTGATCACGTGGCTGATCATACACTGATCACGTGACTGATCATGCACTGATCACGTGGCTGATCATGCACTGATCACGTGACTGATCATGCACTGATCACGTGTCTGATCATGCACTGATCACGTGGCTATCATGCACTGCTCACGTGGCTGATCATGCCATGATCACGCAGCTACCATGTACTGGTCACATGACTGATCATGCACTGATCACGTGACTGATCATGCAGTGATCACGTGGCTATCATGCACTACTCACGTGGCTGATCATGCAATGATCATGTAGCTACCATGTACAGGTCACGTGAATGATCATACACCCATCAGGTGACTGATCATGCACTGATCACGTGGCTATCATGCACTGATCACGAGACTGATCATGCACTGATCACGTCTATATCATGCACTGATCACATGACTGCCCATGCACTGATCACGTGGATGATCATACACTAATCTTGTGACAGATCATGCACTGATCACGTGGCTGATCATGCACTGATACCGTGACTGAGCATGGACTGATCACATGACTATCATGTAGTGATCACGTGACTTAATGGCGCTGATCATGTGACTGATCATGCGCTGATCATGTTTGCTATCATACACTGATCATGTGCCTCTGGAGGCAATAAACAAAGAGCTGAGTAGGCACGAATCAAACAGTCAGCAGGCAATAATCATGGAACTCAGGTGTGAGGAATCATGCTGCTCAGCTGGCAATAATCAAGCAGCTGAGCAGGCAGGAATTACGCAGCACAGCTGGCAATTGTCAAGCAGATGACAGGCAGGAATCGTGCAGCTCAGCTGGCAATTGTCAAGCAGATGAGCAGACAGTAATCACGCAGCTCAGCAGGCCCTGATCACGTGACTGAGCATGCACTGTTCACGTGGCTGATCATACACTGATCACGTGATTGATCATGCACTGATCACTTGGATATCATGCACTGATCACGTGGCTGATCATACACTGTTCACGTGTCTGACCATGCACTGATCACGTGGCTGATCATACACTGCTCACGTAACTGATCATGCACTGATCACGTGGCTATCATGCACTGATCACGTGGCTGAACATGCACTGTTCACGTGGCTGATCACACACCTGTCACGTGACATATCATGCACTGATCACGTGGCACTCATGCACTGATCACGTGGCTGATCATACTCTGCTCACGTAACTCATCATGCACATCACGTGGCTATCATGCACTGCTCACGTGGCTCGTCATGGAATGATCACGTAGCTACCATATACTGGTCACGTGACTGATCATGCACAGATCACGTAAATGATCATGCACTGTTCACGTGACTGATCATGTACTGATCACGTGACTGATCATGCACTGATCACGTGGCTGATCATGCACTGATCACGTGGCTGATCATGCACTGATCACGTGGCTGATCATGCACTGATCACGTGGCTGATCATGCACTGATCACGTGACTGATCATGCACTGATCACGTGACTGATCATGCACTGATCACGTGGCTATCATGCACTGATCACGTGGCTGATCATGCACTGATCACGTGACTGATCATGCACTGATCACGTGACTGATCATGCACTGATCACGTGACTAATCATGCACTGATCACGTGGCTGATCATGCACTGATCACGTGGCTGATCATGCACTGATCACGTGACTGATCATGCACTGATCACGTGACTGATCATGCACTGATCACGTGGCTATCATGCACTGATCACGTGGCTGACATGCACTGATCACGTGGCTGATCATGCACTGATCACGTGACTGATCATGCACTGATCACGTGGCTGATCATGCACTGATCACGTGGCTATCATGCACTGATCACGTGGCTGATCATGCAATGATCACGTAGCTACCATGCACTGGTCACGTGACTGATCATGCACTGATCACGTGACTGATCATGCACTGATCACGTGGCTATCATGCACTACTCACGTGGCTGATCATGCAATGATCATGTAGCTACCATGTACAGGTCACGTGAATGATCATACACCCATCAGGTGACTGATCATGCACTGATCACGTGGCTATCATGCACTGATCACGTGACTGATCATGCACTGATCACGTCTATATCATGCACTGATCACATGACTGATCATGCACTGATCACGTGGCTGATCATGCACTGATACCGTGACTGAGCATGGACTGATCACATGACTATCATGTAGTGATCACGTGACTTAATGGCGCTGATCATGTGACTGATCATGCGCTGATCATGTTTGCTATCATACACTGATCATGTGCCTCTGGAGGCAATAAACAAAGAGCTGAGTAGGCACGAATCAAACAGTCAGCAGGCAATAATCATGGAACTCAGCTGTGAGGAATCATGCTGCTCAGCTGGCAATAATCAAGCAGCTGAGCAGGCAGGAATTACGCAGCACAGCTGGCAATTGTCAAGCAGATGACAGGCAGGAATCGTGCAGCTCAGCTGGCAATTGTCAAGCAGATGAGCAGACAGTAATCACGCAGCTCAGCAGGCCCAGATCACGTGACTGAGCATGCACTGTTCACGTGGCTGATCATACACTGATCACGTGATGATCATGCACTGATCACTTGGATATCATGCACTGATCACGTGGCTGATCATACACTGTTCACGTGTCTGACCATGCACTGATCACGTGGCTGATCATACACTGCTCACGTAACTGATCATGCACTGATCACGTGGCTATCATGCACTGATCACGTGGCTGAACATGCACTGTTCACGTGGCTGATCACACACCTGTCACGTGACATATCATGCACTGATCACGTGGCACTCATGCACTGATCACGTGGCTGATCATACTCTGCTCACGTAACTCATGCACACATCACGTGGCTATCATGCACTGCTCACGTGGCTCGTCATGGAATGATCACGTAGCTACCATATACTGGTCACGTGACTGATCATGCACAGATCACGTAAATGATCATGCACTGTTCACGTGACTGATCATGTACTGATCACGTGACTGATCATGCACTGATCACGTGGCTATCATGCTCTGCTCACGTGGCTGATCATGCAACGATCACGTAGCAACCATGTACTGGTCACGTGACTGATCATGCACTGATCACGTAATTGATCATGCACTGATCACGTGGCTCATCATGCACTGATCACGTGGCTGATCACACATGTATCACGTGACTGATCATGCACTGATCACGTGGCTCTCATGCACTGATCACGTGGCTATCATGCACTGATCACGTGGCTGATCATGCACTGATCACGTAGCTACCATGTACTGGTCACGTGACTGATCATGCACTGATCACGTAATTGATCATGCACTGATCACGTGGCTGATCATGCACTGATCACGTGGCTGATCATGCACTGATCACGTGACTGATCATGCACTGATCACGTGACTGATCATGCACTGATCACGTGGCTATCATGCACTGATCACGTGGCTGACATGCACTGATCACGTGCCTGATCATGCACTGATCACGTGGCTGATCATGCACTGATCACGTGACTGATCATGCACTGATCACGTGTCTGATCATGCACTGATCACGTGGCTATCATGCACTGCTCACGTGGCTGATCATGCCATGATCACGCAGCTACCATGTACTGGTCACATGACTGATCATGCACTGATCACGTGACTGATCATGCAGTGATCACGTGGCTATCATGCACTACTCACGTGGCTGATCATGCAATGATCATGTAGCTACCATGTACAGGTCACGTGAATGATCATACACCCATCAGGTGACTGATCATGCACTGATCACGTGGCTATCATGCACTGATCACGAGACTGATCATGCACTGATCACGTCTATATCATGCACTGATCACATGACTGCCCATGCACTGATCACGTGGATGATCATACACTAATCTTGTGACAGATCATGCACTGATCACGTGGCTGATCATGCACTGATACCGTGACTGAGCATGGACTGATCACATGACTATCATGTAGTGATCACGTGACTTAATGGCGCTGATCATGTGACTGATCATGCGCTGATCATGTTTGCTATCATACACTGATCATGTGCCTCTGGAGGCAATAAACAAAGAGCTGAGTAGGCACGAATCAAACAGTCAGCAGGCAATAATCATGGAACTCAGGTGTGAGGAATCATGCTGCTCAGCTGGCAATAATCAAGCAGCTGAGCAGGCAGGAATTACGCAGCACAGCTGGCAATTGTCAAGCAGATGACAGGCAGGAATCGTGCAGCTCAGCTGGCAATTGTCAAGCAGATGAGCAGACAGTAATCACGCAGCTCAGCAGGCCCAGATCACGTGACTGAGCATGCACTGATCACGTGGCTGATCATGCACTGATCACGTGACTGATCATGCACTGATCACGTGTCTGATCATGCACTGATCACGTGGCTATCATGCACTGCTCACGTGGCTGATCATGCATGATCACGCAGCTACCATGTACTGCTCACATGACTGATCATGCACTGATCACGTGACTGATCATGCACTGATCACGTGGCTATCATGCACTACTCACGTGGCTGATCATGCAATGATCATGTAGCTACCATGTACAGGTCACGTGAATGATCATACACCCATCAGGTGACTGATCATGCACTGATCACGTGGCTGATCATGCACTGATCACGTGGCTGATCATGCACTGATCACGTGGCTGATCATGCACTGATCACGTGACTGATCATGCACTGATCACGTGGCTGATCATGCACTGATCACGTGGCTGATCATGCACTGATCACGTGGCTGATCATGCACTGATACCGTGACTGAGCATGGACTGATCACATGACTATCATGTAGTGATCACGTGACTTAATGGCGCTGATCATGTGACTGATCATGTGCTGATCATGTTTGCTATCATACACTGATCATGTGCCTCTGGAGGCAATAAACAAAGAGCTGAGTAGGCACGAATCAAACAGTCAGCAGGCAATAATCATGGAACTCAGCTGTGAGGAATCATGCTGCTCAGCTGGCAATAATCAAGCAGCTGAGCAGGCAGGAATTACGCAGCACAGCTGGCAATTGTCAAGCAGATGACAGGCAGGAATCGTGCAGCTCAGCTGGCAATTGTCAAGCAGATGAGCAGACAGTAATCACGCAGCTCAGCAGGCCCTGATCACGTGACTGAGCATGCACTGTTCACGTGGCTGATCATACACTGATCACGTGACTGATCATGCACTGATCACGTGGCTATCATGCACTGATCACGTGGCTGATCATGCACTGATCACGTGGCTGATCATACACTGTCACGTGACTGATCATGCACTGATCACGTGGCATCATGCACTGATCACGTGGCTGATCATGCACTGATCACGTAACTGATCATGCACTGATCACGTGGCTATCATGCACTGATCACGTGGCATGCAATGATCACGTAGCTACCATATACTGATCACGTGACTGATCATGCACTGATCACGTGACTGATCATGCACTGATCACGTGGCTGATCATGCACTGATCACGTGACTGATCATGCACTGATCACGTGGCTGATCATGCACTGATCACGTAACTGATCATGCACTGATCACGTGGCTGATCATGCACTGATCACGTGGCTGATCATGCACTGATCACGTGACTGATCATGCACTGATCACGTGACTGATCATGCACTGATCACGTGGCTATCATGCACTGATCACGTGGCTGATCATGCACTGATCACGTGACTGATCATGCACTGATCACGTGGCTGATCATGCACTGATCACGTGACTGATCATGCACTGATCACGTGACTGATCATGCACTGATCACGTGGCTGATCATGCACTGATCACGTGGCTGATCACACATGTATCACGTGACTGATCATGCACTGATCACGTGGCTATCATGCACTGATCACGTGGCTATCATGCACTGATCACGTGGCTGATCATGCAATGATCACGTAGCTACCATGTACTGGTCACGTGACTGATCATGCACTGATCACGTAATTGATCATGCACTGATCACGTGGCTGATCATGCACTGATCACGTGGCTGATCATACACTATCACGTGACTGATCATGCACTGATCACGTGACTGATCATGCACTGATCACGTGGCTATCATGCACTGATCACGTGGCTGATCATGCACTGATCACGTGGCTGATCATGCACTGATCACGTGACTGATCATGCACTGATCACGTGGCTGATCATGCACTGATCACGTGGCTATCATGCACTGATCACGTGGCTGATCATGCAATGATCACGTAGCTACCATGCACTGGTCACGTGACTGATCATGCACTGATCACGTGACTGATCATGCAGTGATCACGTGGCTATCATGCACTACTCACGTGGCTGATCATGCAATGATCATGTAGCTACCATGTACAGGTCACGTGAATGATCATACACCCATCAGGTGACTGATCATGCACTGATCACGTGGCTATCATGCACTGATCACGAGACTGATCATGCACTGTTCACGTCTATATCATGCACTGATCACATGACTGCCCATGCACTGATCACGTGGATGATCATACACTAATCTTGTGACAGATCATGCACTGATCACGTGGCTGATCATGCACTGATACCGTGACTGAGCATGGACTGATCACATGACTATCATGTAGTGATCACGTGACTTAATGGCGCTGATCATGTGACTGATCATGCGCTGATCATGTTTGCTATCATACACTGATCATGTGCCTCTGGAGGCAATAAACAAAGAGCTGAGTAGGCACGAATCAAACAGTCAGCAGGCAATAATCATGGAACTCAGGTGTGAGGAATCATGCTGCTCAGCTGGCAATAATCAAGCAGCTGAGCAGGCAGGAATTACGCAGCACAGCTGGCAATTGTCAAGCAGATGACAGGCAGGAATCGTGCAGCTCAGCTGGCAATTGTCAAGCAGATGAGCAGACAGTAATCACGCAGCTCAGCAGGCCCTGATCACGTGACTGAGCATGCACTGTTCACGTGGCTGATCATACACTGATCACGTGATTGATCATGCACTGATCACTTGGATATCATGCACTGATCACGTGGCTGATCATACACTGTTCACGTGTCTGACCATGCACTGATCACGTGGCTGATCATACACTGCTCACGTAACTGATCATGCACTGATCACGTGGCTATCATGCACTGATCACGTGGCTGAACATGCACTGTTCACGTGGCTGATCACACACCTGTCACGTGACATATCATGCACTGATCACGTGGCACTCATGCACTGATCACGTGGCTGATCATACTCTGCTCACGTAACTCATCATGCACACATCACGTGGCTATCATGCACTGCTCACGTGGCTCGTCATGGAATGATCACGTAGCTACCATATACTGGTCACGTGACTGATCATGCACTGATCACGTAAATGATCATGCACTGTTCACGTGACTGATCATGTACTGATCACGTGACTGATCATGCACTGATCACGTGGCTGATCATGCACTGATCACGTGGCTGATCATGCACTGATCACGTGGCTGATCATGCACTGATCACGTGGCTGATCATGCACTGATCACGTGACTGATCATGCACTGATCACGTGACTGATCATGCACTGATCACGTGGCTATCATGCACTGATCACGTGGCTGATCATGCACTGATCACGTGACTGATCATGCACTGATCACGTGGCTGATCATGCACTGATCACGTGACTGATCATGCACTGATCACGTGGCTGATCATGCACTGATCACGTGGCTGATCATGCACTGATCACGTGGCTGATCACACATGTATCACGTGACTGATCATGCACTGATCACGTGGCTGATCATGCACTGATCACGTGGCTATCATGCACTGATCACGTGGCTGATCATGCAATGATCACGTAGCTACCATGTACTGGTCACGTGACTGATCATGCACTGATCACGTAATTGATCATGCACTGATCACGTGGCTGATCATGCACTGATCACGTGGCTGATCACACACTATCACGTGACTGATCATGCACTGATCACGTGACTGATCATGCACTGATCACGTGGCTATCATGCACTGATCACGTGGATATCATGCACTGATCACGTGGCTGATCATGCACTGATCACGTGACTGATCATGCACTGATCACGTGGCTGATCATGCACTGATCACGTGGCTATCATGCACTGATCACGTGGCTGATCATGCAATGATCACGTAGCTACCATGCACTGGTCACGTGACTGATCATGCACTGATCACGTGACTGATCATGCAGTGATCACGTGGCTATCATGCACTACTCACGTGGCTGATCATGCAATGATCATGTAGCTACCATGTACAGGTCACGTGAATGATCATACACCCATCAGGTGACTGATCATGCACTGATCACGTGGCTATCATGCACTGATCACGAGACTGATCATGCACTGATCACGTCTATATCATGCACTGATCACATGACTGCCCATGCACTGATCACGTGGATGATCATACACTAATCTTGTGACAGATCATGCACTGATCACGTGGCTGATCATGCACTGATACCGTGACTGAGCATGGACTGATCACATGACTATCATGTAGTGATCACGTGACTTAATGGCGCTGATCATGTGACTGATCATGCGCTGATCATGTTTGCTATCATACACTGATCATGTGCCTCTGGAGGCAATAAACAAAGAGCTGAGTAGGCACGAATCAAACAGTCAGCAGGCAATAATCATGGAACTCAGGTGTGAGGAATCATGCTGCTCAGCTGGCAATAATCAAGCAGCTGAGCAGGCAGGAATTACGCAGCACAGCTGGCAATTGTCAAGCAGATGACAGGCAGGAATCGTGCAGCTCAGCTGGCAATTGTCAAGCAGATGAGCAGACAGTAATCACGCAGCTCAGCAGGCCCAGATCACGTGACTGAGCATGCACTGTTCACGTGGCTGATCATACACTGATCACGTGATGATCATGCACTGATCACTTGGATATCATGCACTGATCACGTGGCTGATCATACACTGTTCACGTGTCTGACCATGCACTGATCACGTGGCTGATCATACACTGCTCACGTAACTGATCATGCACTGATCACGTGGCTATCATGCACTGATCACGTGGCTGAACATGCACTGTTCACGTGGCTGATCACACACCTGTCACGTGACATATCATGCACTGATCACGTGGCACTCATGCACTGATCACGTGGCTGATCATACTCTGCTCACGTAACTCATGCACACATCACGTGGCTATCATGCACTGCTCACGTGGCTCGTCATGGAATGATCACGTAGCTACCATATACTGGTCACGTGACTGATCATGCACAGATCACGTAAATGATCATGCACTGTTCACGTGACTGATCATGTACTGATCACGTGACTGATCATGCACTGATCACGTGGCTATCATGCTCTGCTCACGTGGCTGATCATGCAACGATCACGTAGCAACCATGTACTGGTCACGTGACTGATCATGCACTGATCACGTAATTGATCATGCACTGATCACGTGGCTCATCATGCACTGATCACGTGGCTGATCACACATGTATCACGTGACTGATCATGCACTGATCACGTGGCTATCATGCACTGATCACGTGGCTGTCATGCACTGATCACGTGGCTATCATGCACTGATCACGTGGCTGATCACACACGTATCACGTGACTGATCATGCACTGATCACGTGACTGATCATGCACTCCTCACGTGGCTATCATGCACTACTCACGTGGCTGATCATGCAATGATCATGTAGCTACCATGTACAGGTCACGTGAATGATCATACACCCATCAGGTGACTGATCATGCACTGATCACGTGGCTATCATGCACTGATCACGAGACTGATCATGCACTGATCACGTCTATATCATGCACTGATCACATGACTGCCCATGCACTGATCACGTGGATGATCATACACTAATCATGTGACAGATCATGCACTGATCACGTGGCTGATCATGCACTGATACCGTGACTGAGCATGGACTGATCACATGACTATCATGTAGTGATCACGTGACTTAATGGCGCTGATCATGTGACTGATCATGCGCTGATCATGTTTGCTATCATACACTGATCATGTGCCTCTGGAGGCAATAAACAAAGAGCTGAGTAGGCACGAATCAAACAGTCAGCAGGCAATAATCATGGAACTCAGGTGTGAGGAATCATGCTGCTCAGCTGGCAATAATCAAGCAGCTGAGCAGGCAGGAATTACGCAGCACAGCTGGCAATTGTCAAGCAGATGACAGGCAGGAATCGTGCAGCTCAGCTGGCAATTGTCAAGCAGATGAGCAGACAGTAATCACGCAGCTCAGCAGGCCCAGATCACGTGACTGAGCATGCACTGATCACGTGGCTGATCATGCACTGATCACGTGACTGATCATGCACTGATCACGTGTCTGATCATGCACTGATCACGTGGCTATCATGCACTGCTCACGTGGCTGATCATGCATGATCACGCAGCTATCATGTACTGGTCACATGACTGATCATGCACTGATCACGTGACTGATCATGCACTGATCACGTGGCTATCATGCACTACTCACGTGGCTGATCATGCAATGATCATGTAGCTACCATGTACTGGTCACGTGAATGATCATACACCCATCACGTGACTGATCATGCACTGATCACGTGGCTGATCATGCACTGATCACGTGGCTGATCATGCACTGATCACGTGGCTGATCATGCACTGATCACGTGACTGATCATGCACTGATCACGTGACTGATCATGCACTGATCACGTGGCTATCATGCACTGATCACGTGGCTGATCATGCACTGATCACGTGGCTGATCATGCACTGATACCGTGACTGAGCATGGACTGATCACATGACTATCATGTAGTGATCACGTGACTTAATGGCGCTGATCATGTGACTGATCATGCGCTGATCATGTTTGCTATCATACACTGATCATGTGCCTCTGGAGGCAATAAACAAAGAGCTGAGTAGGCACGAATCAAACAGTCAGCAGGCAATAATCATGGAACTCAGCTGTGAGGAATCATGCTGCTCAGCTGGCAATAATCAAGCAGCTGAGCAGGCAGGAATTACGCAGCACAGCTGGCAATTGTCAAGCAGATGACAGGCAGGAATCGTGCAGCTCAGCTGGCAATTGTCAAGCAGATGAGCAGACAGTAATCACGCAGCTCAGCAGGCCCTGATCACGTGACTGAGCATGCACTGTTCACGTGGCTGATCATACACTGATCACGTGACTGATCATGCACTGATCACGTGGATATCATGCACTGATCACGTGGCTGATCATGCACTGATCACGTGGCTGATCATGCACTGATCACGTGACTGATCATGCACTGATCACGTGGCTATCATGCACTGATCACGTGGCTGATCATGCACTGATCACGTGGCTGATCATGCACTGATCACGTGACTGATCATGCACTGATCACGTGGCTATCATGCACTGATCACGTGGCTGATCATGCACTGATCACGTGGCTGATCATGCACTGATCACGTAACTGATCATGCACTGATCACGTGGCTATCATGCACTGATCACGTGGCTGATCATGCACTGATCACGTGGCTGATCATGCACTGTCACGTGACTATCATGCACTGATCACGTGGCATCATGCACTGATCACGTGGCTGATCATACACTGATCACGTGACTGATCATGCACTGATCACGTGGCTATCATGCACTGATCACGTGGCTGATCATGCAATGATCACGTAGCTACCATGCACTGGTCACGTGACTGATCATGCACTGATCACGTGGCTGATCATGCACTGATCACGTGGCTGATCATGCACTGATCACGTGACTGATCATGCACTGATCACGTGGCTGATCATGCACTGATCACGTGACTGATCATGCACTGATCACGTGGCTGATCATGCACTGATCACGTGGCTGATCATGCACTGATCACGTGACTGATCATGCACTGATCACGTGACTGATCATGCACTGATCACGTGGCTATCATGCACTGATCACGTGGCTGATCATGCACTGATCACGTGACTGATCATGCACTGATCACGTGACTGATCATGCACTGATCACGTGAATGATCATGCACTGATCACGTGGCTGATCATGCACTGATCACGTGGCTGATCACACTGATCACGTGACTGATCATGCACTGATCACGTGACTGATCATGCACTGATCACGTGGCTATCATGCACTGATCACGTGGCTATCATGCACTGATCACGTGGCTGATCATGCACTGATCACGTGACTGATCATGCACTGATCACGTGGCTGATCATGCACTGATCACGTGGCTATCATGCACTGATCACGTGGCTGATCATGCAATGATCACGTAGCTACCATGCACTGGTCACGTGACTGATCATGCACTGATCACGTGACTGATCATGCAGTGATCACGTGGCTATCATGCACTACTCACGTGGCTGATCATGCAATGATCATGTAGCTACCATGTACAGGTCACGTGAATGATCATACACCCATCAGGTGACTGATCATGCACTGATCACGTGGCTATCATGCACTGATCACGAGACTGATCATGCACTGATCACGTCTATATCATGCACTGATCACATGACTGCCCATGCACTGATCACGTGGATGATCATACACTAATCTTGTGACAGATCATGCACTGATCACGTGGCTGATCATGCACTGATACCGTGACTGAGCATGGACTGATCACATGACTATCATGTAGTGATCACGTGACTTAATGGCGCTGATCATGTGACTGATCATGCGCTGATCATGTTTGCTATCATACACTGATCATGTGCCTCTGGAGGCAATAAACAAAGAGCTGAGTAGGCACGAATCAAACAGTCAGCAGGCAATAATCATGGAACTCAGGTGTGAGGAATCATGCTGCTCAGCTGGCAATAATCAAGCAGCTGAGCAGGCAGGAATTACGCAGCACAGCTGGCAATTGTCAAGCAGATGACAGGCAGGAATCGTGCAGCTCAGCTGGCAATTGTCAAGCAGATGAGCAGACAGTAATCACGCAGCTCAGCAGGCCCAGATCACGTGACTGAGCATGCACTGTTCACGTGGCTGATCATACACTGATCACGTGATGATCATGCACTGATCACTTGGATATCATGCACTGATCACGTGGCTGATCATACACTGTTCACGTGTCTGACCATGCACTGATCACGTGGCTGATCATACACTGCTCACGTAACTGATCATGCACTGATCACGTGGCTATCATGCACTGATCACGTGGCTGAACATGCACTGTTCACGTGGCTGATCACACACCTGTCACGTGACATATCATGCACTGATCACGTGGCACTCATGCACTGATCACGTGGCTGATCATACTCTGCTCACGTAACTCATGCACACATCACGTGGCTATCATGCACTGCTCACGTGGCTCGTCATGGAATGATCACGTAGCTACCATATACTGGTCACGTGACTGATCATGCACAGATCACGTAAATGATCATGCACTGTTCACGTGACTGATCATGTACTGATCACGTGACTGATCATGCACTGATCACGTGGCTATCATGCTCTGCTCACGTGGCTGATCATGCAACGATCACGTAGCAACCATGTACTGGTCACGTGACTGATCATGCACTGATCACGTAATTGATCCTGCACTGATCACGTGGCTCATCATGCACTGATCACGTGGCTGATCACACATGTATCACGTGACTGATCATGCACTGATCACGTGGCTCTCATGCACTGATCACGTGGCTGTCATGCACTGATCACGTGGATATCATGCACTGATCACGTGGCTGATCACACACGTATCACATGACTGATCATGCACTGATCACGTGGCTATCATGCACTGATCACGTGGCTATCATGCACTGATCACGTGGCTGATCATGCAATGATCACGTAGCTACCATGTACTGGTCACGTGACTGATCAT
Organism: Bos javanicus; assembly: GCF_032452875.1. Taxonomy (NCBI): domain Eukaryota; kingdom Metazoa; phylum Chordata; class Mammalia; order Artiodactyla; family Bovidae; genus Bos; species Bos javanicus. Next base: position 110,650 of record NW_026893807.1, read on the forward strand.
GCACTGATCACGTAATTGATCATGCACTGATCACGTGGCTGATCATGCACTGATCACGTGGCTGATCACACATGATCACGTGACTGATCATGCACTGATCACGTGGCTGATCATGCACTGATCACGTGGCTGATCATGCACTGATCACGTGGCTATCATGCACTGATCACGTGGCTGATCACACACTATCACATGACTGATCATGCACTGATCACGTGGCTATCATGCACTGATCACGTGGCTATCATGCACTGATCACGTGGCTGATCATGCACTGATCACGTGGTACCATGCACTGATCACGTGACTGATCATGCACTGATCACGTGACTGATCATGCACTGATCACGTGGCTGATCATGCACTGATCACGTGACTGATCATGCACTGATCACGTGGCTATCATGCACTGATCACGTGGCTGACATGCACTGATCACGTGACTGATCATGCACTGATCACGTGGCTGATCATGCACTGATCACGTGGCTGATCATGCACTGATCACGTGGCTGATCATGCAATGATCATGTAGCTACCATGTACAGGTCACGTGAATGATCATACACCCATCAGGTGACTGATCATGCACTGATCACGTGGCTATCATGCACTGATCACGAGACTGATCATGCACTGATCACGTCTATATCATGCACTGATCACATGACTGCCCATGCACTGATCACGTGGATGATCATACACTAATCTTGTGACAGATCATGCACTGATCACGTGGCTGATCATGCACTGATACCGTGACTGAGCATGGACTGATCACATGACTATCATGTAGTGATCACGTGACTTAATGGCGCTGATCATGTGACTGATCATGCGCTGATCATGTTTGCTATCATACACTGATCATGTGCCTCTGGAGGCAATAAACAAAGAGCTGAGTAGGCACGAATCAAACAGTCAGCAGGCAATAATCATGGAACTCAGGTGTGAGGAATCATGCTGCTCAGCTGGCAATAATCAAGCAGCTGAGCAGGCAGGAATTACGCAGCTCAGCTGGCAATTGTCAAGCAGATGAGCAGACAGTAATCACGCAGCTCAGCAGGCCCAGATCACGTGACTGAGCATGCACTGTTCACGTGGCTGATCATACACTGATCACGTGATGATCATGCACTGATCACTTGGATATCATGCACTGATCACGTGGCTGATCATACACTGTTCACGTGTCTGACCATGCACTGATCACGTGGCTGATCATACACTGCTCACGTAACTGATCATGCACTGATCACGTGGCTATCATGCACTGATCACGTGGCTGAACATGCACTGTTCACGTGGCTGATCACACACCTGTCACGTGACATATCATGCACTGATCACGTGGCACTCATGCACTGATCACGTGGCTGATCATACTCTGCTCACGTAACTCATGCACACATCACGTGGCTATCATGCACTGCTCACGTGGCTCGTCATGGAATGATCACGTAGCAACCATATACTGGTCACGTGACTGATCATGCAAAGATCACGTAAATGATCATGCACTGATCACGTGACTGATCATGCACTGATCACGTGGCTATCATGCACTGCTCACGTGGCTGATCATGCACGATCACGTAGCAACCATGTACTGGTCACGTGACTGATCATGCACTGATCACGTAATTGATCATGCACTGATCACGTGGCTCATCATGCACTGATCACGTGGCTGATCATGCACTGATCACGTGGATATCATGCACTGATCACGTGGCTGATCACACACGTATCACATGACTGATCATGCACTGATCACGTGGCTATCATGCACTGATCACGTGGCTATCATGCACTGATCACGTGGCTGATCATGCATGATCACGTAGCTACCATGTACTGGTCACGTGACTGATCATGCACTGATCACGTAATTGATCATGCACTGATCACGTGGCTGATCATGCACTGATCACGTGGCTGATCATGCACTGATCACGTGACTGATCATGCACTGATCACGTGACTGATCATGCACTGATCACGTGGCTATCATGCACTGATCACGTGGCTGATCATGCACTGATCACGTGACTGATCATGCACTGATCACGTGGCTGATCATGCACTGATCACGTGACTGATCATGCACTGATCACGTGGCTGATCATGCATGATCACGCAGCTACCATGTACTGTCACATGACTGATCATGCACTGATCACGTGACTGATCATGCACTGATCACGTGGCTATCATGCACTACTCACGTGGCTGATCATGCAATGATCATGTAGCTACCATGTACAGGTCACGTGAATGATCATACACCCATCAGGTGACTGATCATGCACTGATCACGTGGCTATCATGCACTGATCACGTGACTGATCATGCACTGATCACGTCTATATCATGCACTGATCACATGACTGCCCATGCACTGATCACGTGGATGATCATACACTAATCTTGTGACAGATCATGCACTGATCACGTGGCTGATCATGCACTGATACCGTGACTGAGCATGGACTGATCACATGACTATCATGTAGTGATCACGTGACTTAATGGCGCTGATCATGTGACTGATCATGCGCTGATCATGTTTGCTATCATACACTGATCATGTGCCTCTGGAGGCAATAAACAAAGAGCTGAGTAGGCACGAATCAAACAGTCAGCAGGCAATAATCATGGAACTCAGGTGTGAGGAATCATGCTGCTCAGCTGGCAATAATCAAGCAGCTGAGCAGGCAGGAATTACGCAGCACAGCTGGCAATTGTCAAGCAGATGACAGGCAGGAATCATGCAGCTCAGCTGGCAATTGTCAAGCAGATGAGCAGACAGTAATCACGCAGCTCAGCAGGCCCTGATCACGTGACTGAGCATGCACTGATCACGTGGCTGATCATGCACTGATCACGTGGCTATCATGCACTGATCACGTGGCTGATCATGCACTGATCACGTGGCTGATCATGCACTGATCACGTGGCTGATCATGCACTGATCACGTGACTGATCATGCACTGATCACGTGGCTGATCATGCACTGATCACGTGGCTGATCATGCACTGATCACGTGGCTGATCATGCACTGATCACGTGACTGATCATGCACTGATCACGTGGCTGATCATGCACTGATCACGTGACTGATCATGCACTGATCACGTGTCTGATCATGCACTGATCACGTGGCTATCATGCACTGCTCACGTGGCTGATCATGCATGATCACGCAGCTACCATGTACTGGTCACATGACTGATCATGCACTGATCACGTGACTGATCATGCACTGATCACGTGGCTATCATGCACTACTCACGTGGCTGATCATGCAATGATCATGTAGCTACCATGTACAGGTCACGTGAATGATCATACACCCATCAGGTGACTGATCATGCACTGATCACGTGGCTGATCATGCACTGATCACGTGGCTGATCATGCACTGATCACGTGGCTGATCATGCACTGATCACGTGACTGATCATGCACTGATCACGTGGCTATCATGCACTGATCACGTGGCTGATCATGCACTGATCACGTGGCTGATCATGCACTGATACCGTGACTGAGCATGGACTGATCACATGACTATCATGTAGTGATCACGTGACTTAATGGCGCTGATCATGTGACTGATCATGCGCTGATCATGTTTGCTATCATACACTGATCATGTGCCTCTGGAGGCAATAAACAAAGAGCTGAGTAGGCACGAATCAAACAGTCAGCAGGCAATAATCATGGAACTCAGGTGTGAGGAATCATGCTGCTCAGCTGGCAATAATCAAGCAGCTGAGCAGGCAGGAATTACGCAGCACAGCTGGCAATTGTCAAGCAGATGACAGGCAGGAATCGTGCAGCTCAGCTGGCAATTGTCAAGCAGATGAGCAGACAGTAATCACGCAGCTCAGCAGGCCCTGATCACGTGACTGAGCATGCACTGTTCACGTGGCTGATCATACACTGATCACGTGATTGATCATGCACTGATCACTTGGATATCATGCACTGATCACGTGGCTGATCATACACTGTTCACGTGTCTGACCATGCACTGATCACGTGGCTGATCATACACTGCTCACGTAACTGATCATGCACTGATCACGTGGCTATCATGCACTGATCACGTGGCTGAACATGCACTGTTCACGTGGCTGATCACACACCTGTCACGTGACATATCATGCACTGATCACGTGGCACTCATGCACTGATCACGTGGCTGATCATACTCTGCTCACGTAACTCATCATGCACACATCACGTGGCTATCATGCACTGCTCACGTGGCTCGTCATGCAATGATCACGTAGCTACCATATACTGGTCACGTGACTGATCATGCACAGATCACGTAAATGATCATGCACTGTTCACGTGACTGATCATGTACTGATCACGTGACTGATCATGCACTGATCACGTGGCTGATCATGCACTGATCACGTGGCTGATCATGCACTGATCACGTGGCTGATCATGCACTGATCACGTGGCTGATCATGCACTGATCACGTGACTGATCATGCACTGATCACGTGACTGATCATGCACTGATCACGTGGCTATCATGCACTGATCACGTGGCTGATCATGCACTGATCACGTGACTGATCATGCACTGATCACGTGACTGATCATGCACTGATCACGTGAATGATCATGCACTGATCACGTGGCTGATCATGCACTGATCACGTGGCTGATCACACACTATCACGTGACTGATCATGCACTGATCACGTGGCTATCATGCACTGATCACGTGGCTATCATGCACTGATCACGTGGCTGATCATGCAATGATCACGTAGCTACCATGTACTGGTCACGTGACTGATCATGCACTGATCACGTAATTGATCATGCACTGATCACGTGGCTGATCATGCACTGATCACGTGGCTGATCACACTGATCACGTGACTGATCATGCACTGATCACGTGACTGATCATGCACTGATCACGTGGCTATCATGCACTGATCACGTGGATATCATGCACTGATCACGTGGCTGATCATGCACTGATCACGTGACTGATCATGCACTGATCACGTGGCTATCATGCACTGATCACGTGGCTATCATGCACTGATCACGTGGCTGATCATGCACTGATCACGTAGCTACCATGCACTGGTCACGTGACTGATCATGCACTGATCACGTGACTGATCATGCACTGATCACGTGGCTATCATGCACTACTCACGTGGCTGATCATGCAATGATCATGTAGCTACCATGTACAGGTCACGTGAATGATCATACACCCATCAGGTGACTGATCATGCACTGATCACGTGGCTATCATGCACTGATCACGAGACTGATCATGCACTGATCACGTCTATATCATGCACTGATCACATGACTGCCCATGCACTGATCACGTGGATGATCATACACTAATCTTGTGACAGATCATGCACTGATCACGTGGCTGATCATGCACTGATACCGTGACTGAGCATGGACTGATCACATGACTATCATGTAGTGATCACGTGACTTAATGGCGCTGATCATGTGACTGATCATGCGCTGATCATGTTTGCTATCATACACTGATCATGTGCCTCTGGAGGCAATAAACAAAGAGCTGAGTAGGCACGAATCAAACAGTCAGCAGGCAATAATCATGGAACTCAGCTGTGAGGAATCATGCTGCTCAGCTGGCAATAATCAAGCAGCTGAGCAGGCAGGAATTACGCAGCACAGCTGGCAATTGTCAAGCAGATGACAGGCAGGAATCGTGCAGCTCAGCTGGCAATTGTCAAGCAGATGAGCAGACAGTAATCACGCAGCTCAGCAGGCCCTGATCACGTGACTGAGCATGCACTGATCACGTGGCTGATCATGCACTGATCACGTGACTGATCATGCACTGATCACGTGTCTGATCATGCACTGATCACGTGGCTATCATGCACTGATCACGTGGCTGATCATGCATGATCACGCAGCTATCATGTACTGGTCACGTGACTGATCATGCACTGATCACGTGACTGATCATGCACTGATCACGTGGCTATCATGCACTATCACGTGGCTGATCATGCAATGATCATGTAGCTACCATGTACTGGTCACGTGAATGATCATGCACTGATCACGTGACTGATCATGCACTGATCACGTGGCTGATCATGCACTGATCACGTGGCTGATCATGCACTGATCACGTGGCTGATCATGCACTGATCACGTGACTGATCATGCACTGATCACGTGACTGATCATGCACTGATCACGTGGCTATCATGCACTGATCACGTGGCTGATCATGCACTGATCACGTGGCTGATCATGCACTGATACGTGACTGATCATGCACTGATCACATGACTATCATGTAGTGATCACGTGACTTAATGCACTGATCATGTGACTGATCATGCACTGATCATGTTTGCTATCATACACTGATCATGTGCCTCTGGAGGCAATAAACAAAGAGCTGAGTAGGCACGAATCAAACAGTCAGCAGGCAATAATCATGGAACTCAGCTGTGAGGAATCATGCTGCTCAGCTGGCAATAATCAAGCAGCTGAGCAGGCAGGAATTACGCAGCACAGCTGGCAATTGTCAAGCAGATGACAGGCAGGAATCATGCAGCTCAGCTGGCAATTGTCAAGCAGATGAGCAGGCAGGAATCACGCAGCACAGCTGGCAATTGTCAAGCAGCTGATCATGCAGGAATCACGCAGCTCAGCTGGCAATTGTCAAGCAGATGATCAGACAGTGATCACGCAGCTCATCATGCACTGATCACGTGACTGATCATGCACTGATCACGTGGCTGATCATGCACTGATCACGTGATGATCATGCACTGATCACGTGGATATCATGCACTGATCACGTGGCTGATCATACACTGATCACGTGTCTGATCATGCACTGATCACGTGGCTGATCATACACTGATCACGTAACTGATCATGCACTGATCACGTGGCTATCATGCACTGATCACGTGGCTGATCATGCACTGTTCACGTGGCTGATCACACACTGTCACGTGACATATCATGCACTGATCACGTGGCACTCATGCACTGATCACGTGGCTGATCATACACTGATCACGTAACTCATGCACACATCACGTGGCTATCATGCACTGCTCACGTGGCTGTCATGGAATGATCACGTAGCAACCATATACTGGTCACGTGACTGATCATGCACTGATCACGTAAATGATCATGCACTGATCACGTGACTGATCATGCACTGATCACGTGGCTATCATGCACTGATCACGTGGCTGATCATGCACTGATCACGTAGCAACCATGCACTGATCACGTGACTGATCATGCACTGATCACGTAACTGATCATGCACTGATCACGTGGCTGATCATGCACTGATCACGTGGCTGATCATGCACTGATCACGTGGATATCATGCACTGATCACGTGGCTGATCACACACGTATCACGTGACTGATCATGCACTGATCACGTGGCTATCATGCACTGATCACGTGGCTATCATGCACTGATCACGTGGCTGATCATGCATGATCACGTAGCTACCATGTACTGGTCACGTGACTGATCATGCACTGATCACGTAATTGATCATGCACTGATCACGTGGCTGATCATGCACTGATCACGTGGCTGATCATGCACTGATCACGTGACTGATCATGCACTGATCACGTGACTGATCATGCACTGATCACGTGGCTATCATGCACTGATCACGTGGCTGATCATGCACTGATCACGTGCCTGATCATGCACTGATCACGTGGCTGATCATGCACTGATCACGTGGCTGATCATGCACTGATCACGTGGCTGATCATGCATGATCACGCAGCTACCATGTACTGGTCACATGACTGATCATGCACTGATCACGTGACTGATCATGCAGTGATCACGTGGCTATCATGCACTACTCACGTGGCTGATCATGCAATGATCATGTAGCTACCATGTACAGGTCACGTGAATGATCATACACCCATCAGGTGACTGATCATGCACTGATCACGTGGCTATCATGCACTGATCACGAGACTGATCATGCACTGATCACGTCTATATCATGCACTGATCACATGACTGCCCATGCACTGATCACGTGGATGATCATACACTAATCATGTGACAGATCATGCACTGATCACGTGGCTGATCATGCACTGATACCGTGACTGAGCATGGACTGATCACATGACTATCATGTAGTGATCACGTGACTTAATGGCGCTGATCATGTGACTGATCATGCGCTGATCATGTTTGCTATCATACACTGATCATGTGCCTCTGGAGGCAATAAACAAAGAGCTGAGTAGGCACGAATCAAACAGTCAGCAGGCAATAATCATGGAACTCAGGTGTGAGGAATCATGCTGCTCAGCTGGCAATAATCAAGCAGCTGAGCAGGCAGGAATTACGCAGCACAGCTGGCAATTGTCAAGCAGATGACAGGCAGGAATCGTGCAGCTCAGCTGGCAATTGTCAAGCAGATGAGCAGACAGTAATCACGCAGCTCAGCAGGCCCAGATCACGTGACTGAGCATGCACTGATCACGTGGCTGATCATGCACTGATCACGTGGCTGATCATGCACTGATCACGTGGCTGATCATGCACTGATCACGTGGCTGATCATGCACTGATCACGTGGCTGATCATGCACTGATCACGTGACTGATCATGCACTGATCACGTGGCTGATCATGCACTGATCACGTGGCTGATCATGCACTGATCACGTGGCTGATCATGCACTGATCACGTGACTGATCATGCACTGATCACGTGGCTATCATGCACTGATCACGTGGCTGTCATGCACTGATCACGTGGCTATCATGCACTGATCACGTGGCTGATCACACACTATCACGTGACTGATCATGCACTGATCACGTGGCTGATCATGCACTGATCACGTGGCTATCATGCACTGATCACGTGGCTGATCATGCAATGATCACGTAGCTACCATGTACTGGTCACGTGACTGATCATGCACTGATCACGTAATTGATCATGCACTGATCACGTGGCTGATCATGCACTGATCACGTGGCTGATCACACATGATCACGTGACTGATCATGCACTGATCACGTGGCTGATCATGCACTGATCACGTGGCTGATCATGCACTGATCACGTGGATATCATGCACTGATCACGTGGCTGATCACACACGTATCACGTGACTGATCATGCACTGATCACGTGGCTATCATGCACTGATCACGTGGCTATCATGCACTGATCACGTGGCTGATCATGCACTGATCACGTGGTACCATGCACTGATCACGTGACTGATCATGCACTGATCACGTGACTGATCATGCACTGATCACGTGGCTGATCATGCACTGATCACGTGACTGATCATGCACTGATCACGTGGCTATCATGCACTGATCACGTGGCTGACATGCACTGATCATGTGACTGATCATGCACTGATCACGTGGCTGATCATGCACTGATCACGTGACTGATCATGCACTGATCACGTGGCTGATCATGCAATGATCATGTAGCTACCATGTACAGGTCACGTGAATGATCATACACCCATCAGGTGACTGATCATGCACTGATCACGTGGCTATCATGCACTGATCACGAGACTGATCATGCACTGATCACGTCTATATCATGCACTGATCACATGACTGCCCATGCACTGATCACGTGGATGATCATACACTAATCATGTGACAGATCATGCACTGATCACGTGGCTGATCATGCACTGATACCGTGACTGAGCATGGACTGATCACATGACTATCATGTAGTGATCACGTGACTTAATGGCGCTGATCATGTGACTGATCATGCGCTGATCATGTTTGCTATCATACACTGATCATGTGCCTCTGGAGGCAATAAACAAAGAGCTGAGTAGGCACGAATCAAACAGTCAGCAGGCAATAATCATGGAACTCAGGTGTGAGGAATCATGCTGCTCAGCTGGCAATAATCAAGCAGCTGAGCAGGCAGGAATTACGCAGCTCAGCTGGCAATTGTCAAGCAGATGAGCAGACAGTAATCACGCAGCTCAGCAGGCCCAGATCACGTGACTGAGCATGCACTGTTCACGTGGCTGATCATACACTGATCACGTGATGATCATGCACTGATCACTTGGATATCATGCACTGATCACGTGGCTGATCATACACTGTTCACGTGTCTGACCATGCACTGATCACGTGGCTGATCATACACTGCTCACGTAACTGATCATGCACTGATCACGTGGCTATCATGCACTGATCACGTGGCTGAACATGCACTGTTCACGTGGCTGATCACACACCTGTCACGTGACATATCATGCACTGATCACGTGGCACTCATGCACTGATCACGTGGCTGATCATACTCTGCTCACGTAACTCATGCACACATCACGTGGCTATCATGCACTGCTCACGTGGCTCGTCATGGAATGATCACGTAGCAACCATATACTGGTCACGTGACTGATCATGCACAGATCACGTAAATGATCATGCACTGTTCACGTGACTGATCATGCACTGATCACGTGGCTATCATGCACTGCTCACGTGGCTGATCATGCAACGATCACGTAGCAACCATGTACTGGTCACGTGACTGATCATGCACTGATCACGTAATTGATCATGCACTGATCACGTGGCTCATCATGCACTGATCACGTGGCTGATCATGCACTGATCACGTGGATATCATGCACTGATCACGTGGCTGATCACACACGTATCACATGACTGATCATGCACTGATCACGTGGCTATCATGCACTGATCACGTGGCTATCATGCACTGATCACGTGGCTGATCATGCATGATCACGTAGCTACCATGTACTGGTCACGTGACTGATCATGCACTGATCACGTAATTGATCATGCACTGATCACGTGGCTGATCATGCACTGATCACGTGGCTGATCATGCACTGATCACGTGACTGATCATGCACTGATCACGTGACTGATCATGCACTGATCACGTGGCTATCATGCACTGATCACGTGGCTGATCATGCACTGATCACGTGACTGATCATGCACTGATCACGTGGCTGATCATGCACTGATCACGTGACTGATCATGCACTGATCACGTGGCTGATCATGCATGATCACGCAGCTACCATGTACTGTCACATGACTGATCATGCACTGATCACGTGACTGATCATGCACTGATCACGTGGCTATCATGCACTACTCACGTGGCTGATCATGCAATGATCATGTAGCTACCATGTACAGGTCACGTGAATGATCATACACCCATCAGGTGACTGATCATGCACTGATCACGTGGCTATCATGCACTGATCACGAGACTGATCATGCACTGATCACGTCTATATCATGCACTGATCACATGACTGCCCATGCACTGATCACGTGGATGATCATACACTAATCTTGTGACAGATCATGCACTGATCACGTGGCTGATCATGCACTGATACCGTGACTGAGCATGGACTGATCACATGACTATCATGTAGTGATCACGTGACTTAATGGCGCTGATCATGTGACTGATCATGCGCTGATCATGTTTGCTATCATACACTGATCATGTGCCTCTGGAGGCAATAAACAAAGAGCTGAGTAGGCACGAATCAAACAGTCAGCAGGCAATAATCATGGAACTCAGGTGTGAGGAATCATGCTGCTCAGCTGGCAATAATCAAGCAGCTGAGCAGGCAGGAATTACGCAGCACAGCTGGCAATTGTCAAGCAGATGACAGGCAGGAATCATGCAGCTCAGCTGGCAATTGTCAAGCAGATGAGCAGACAGTAATCACGCAGCTCAGCAGGCCCTGATCACGTGACTGAGCATGCACTGATCACGTGGCTGATCATGCACTGATCACGTGGCTATCATGCACTGATCACGTGGCTGATCATGCACTGATCACGTGGCTACCATGCACTGATCACGTGACTGATCATGCACTGATCACGTGACTGATCATGCACTGATCACGTGGCTGATCATGCACTGATCACGTGGCTGATCATGCACTGATCACGTGGCTGATCATGCACTGATCACGTGACTGATCATGCACTGATCACGTGGCTGATCATGCACTGATCACGTGACTGATCATGCACTGATCACGTGACTGATCATGCACTGATCACGTGGCTATCATGCACTGCTCACGTGGCTGATCATGCGATGATCACGCAGCTACCATGTACTGGTCACATGACTGATCATGCACTGATCACGTGACTGATCATGCACTGATCACGTGGCTATCATGCACTACTCACGTGGCTGATCATGCAATGATCATGTAGCTACCATGTACAGGTCACGTGAATGATCATACACCCATCAGGTGACTGATCATGCACTGATCACGTGGCTGATCATGCACTGATCACGTGGCTGATCATGCACTGATCACGTGGCTGATCATGCACTGATCACGTGACTGATCATGCACTGATCACGTGGCTGATCATGCACTGATCACGTGGCTGATCATGCACTGATCACGTGGCTGATCATGCACTGATACCGTGACTGAGCATGGACTGATCACATGACTATCATGTAGTGATCACGTGACTTAATGGCGCTGATCATGTGACTGATCATGCACTGATCATGTTTGCTATCATACACTGATCATGTGCCTCTGGAGGCAATAAACAAAGAGCTGAGTAGGCACGAATCAAACAGTCAGCAGGCAATAATCATGGAACTCAGGTGTGAGGAATCATGCTGCTCAGCTGGCAATAATCAAGCAGCTGAGCAGGCAGGAATTACGCAGCACAGCTGGCAATTGTCAAGCAGATGACAGGCAGGAATCGTGCAGCTCAGCTGGCAATTGTCAAGCAGATGAGCAGACAGTAATCACGCAGCTCAGCAGGCCCTGATCACGTGACTGAGCATGCACTGTTCACGTGGCTGATCATACACTGATCACGTGATTGATCATGCACTGATCACTTGGATATCATGCACTGATCACGTGGCTGATCATACACTGTTCACGTGTCTGACCATGCACTGATCACGTGGCTGATCATACACTGCTCACGTAACTGATCATGCACTGATCACGTGGCTATCATGCACTGATCACGTGGCTGAACATGCACTGTTCACGTGGCTGATCACACACCTGTCACGTGACATATCATGCACTGATCACGTGGCACTCATGCACTGATCACGTGGCTGATCATACTCTGCTCACGTAACTCATCATGCACACATCACGTGGCTATCATGCACTGCTCACGTGGCTCGTCATGGAATGATCACGTAGCTACCATATACTGGTCACGTGACTGATCATGCACAGATCACGTAAATGATCATGCACTGTTCACGTGACTGATCATGTACTGATCACGTGACTGATCATGCACTGATCACGTGGCTGATCATGCACTGATCACGTGGCTGATCATGCACTGATCACGTGGCTGATCATGCACTGATCACGTGGCTGATCATGCACTGATCACGTGACTGATCATGCACTGATCACGTGACTGATCATGCACTGATCACGTGGCTATCATGCACTGATCACGTGGCTGATCATGCACTGATCACGTGACTGATCATGCACTGATCACGTGACTGATCATGCACTGATCACGTGAATGATCATGCACTGATCACGTGGCTGATCATGCACTGATCACGTGGCTGATCACACATGTATCACGTGACTGATCATGCACTGATCACGTGGCTGATCATGCACTGATCACGTGGCTATCATGCACTGATCACGTGGCTGATCATGCAATGATCACGTAGCTACCATGTACTGGTCACGTGACTGATCATGCACTGATCACGTAATTGATCATGCACTGATCACGTGGCTGATCATGCACTGATCACGTGGCTGATCACACTGATCACGTGACTGATCATGCACTGATCACGTGACTGATCATGCACTGATCACGTGGCTATCATGCACTGATCACGTGGATATCATGCACTGATCACGTGGCTGATCATGCACTGATCACGTGACTGATCATGCACTGATCACGTGGCTGATCATGCACTGATCACGTGGCTATCATGCACTGATCACGTGGCTGATCATGCAATGATCACGTAGCTACCATGCACTGGTCACGTGACTGATCATGCACTGATCACGTGACTGATCATGCACTGATCACGTGGCTATCATGCACTACTCACGTGGCTGATCATGCAATGATCATGTAGCTACCATGTACAGGTCACGTGAATGATCATACACCCATCAGGTGACTGATCATGCACTGATCACGTGGCTATCATGCACTGATCACGAGACTGATCATGCACTGATCACGTCTATATCATGCACTGATCACATGACTGCCCATGCACTGATCACGTGGATGATCATACACTAATCTTGTGACAGATCATGCACTGATCACGTGGCTGATCATGCACTGATACCGTGACTGAGCATGGACTGATCACATGACTATCATGTAGTGATCACGTGACTTAATGGCGCTGATCATGTGACTGATCATGCGCTGATCATGTTTGCTATCATACACTGATCATGTGCCTCTGGAGGCAATAAACAAAGAGCTGAGTAGGCACGAATCAAACAGTCAGCAGGCAATAATCATGGAACTCAGCTGTGAGGAATCATGCTGCTCAGCTGGCAATAATCAAGCAGCTGAGCAGGCAGGAATTACACAGCACAGCTGGCAATTGTCAAGCAGATGACAGGCAGGAATCGTGCAGCTCAGCTGGCAATTGTCAAGCAGATGAGCAGACAGTAATCACGCAGCTCAGCAGGCCCTGATCACGTGACTGAGCATGCACTGATCACGTGGCTGATCATGCACTGATCACGTGACTGATCATGCACTGATCACGTGTCTGATCATGCACTGATCACGTGGCTATCATGCACTGATCACGTGGCTGATCATGCATGATCACGCAGCTACCATGCACTGATCACGTGACTGATCATGCACTGATCACGTGACTGATCATGCACTGATCACGTGGCTATCATGCACTACTCACGTGGCTGATCATGCAATGATCATGTAGCTACCATGTACTGGTCACGTGAATGATCATACACTGATCACGTGACTGATCATGCACTGATCACGTGGCTGATCATGCACTGATCACGTGGCTGATCATGCACTGATCACGTGGCTGATCATGCACTGATCACGTGACTGATCATGCACTGATCACGTGACTGATCATGCACTGATCACGTGGCTATCATGCACTGATCACGTGGCTGATCATGCACTGATCACGTGGCTGATCATGCACTGATACCGTGACTGATCATGGACTGATCACATGACTATCATGTACTGATCACGTGACTTAATGGCACTGATCATGTGACTGATCATGCACTGATCATGTTTGCTATCATACACTGATCATGTGCCTCTGGAGGCAATAAACAAAGAGCTGAGTAGGCACGAATCAAACAGTCAGCAGGCAATAATCATGGAACTCAGGTGTGAGGAATCATGCTGCTCAGCTGGCAATAATCAAGCAGCTGAGCAGGTAGAAATTACGCAGCACAGCTGGCAATTGTCAAGCAGATGACAGGCAGGAATCATGCAGCTCAGCTGGCAATTGTCAAGCAGATGAGCAGGCAGGAATCACGCAGCACAGCTGGCAATTGTCAAGCAGCTGACAGGCAGGAATCACGCAGCTCAGCTGGCAATTGTCAAGCAGATGAGCAGACAGTAATCACGCAGCTCAGCAGGCCCTGATCACGTGACTGATCATGCACTGTTCACGTGGCTGATCATACACTGATCACGTGATGATCATGCACTGATCACTTGGATATCATGCACTGATCACGAGGCTGATCATACACTGTTCACGTGTCTGACCATGCACTGATCACGTGGCTGACCATACACTGCTCACGTAACTGATCATGCACTGATCACGTGGCTATCATGCACTGATCACGTGGCTGAACATGCACTGTTCACGTGGCTGATCACACACCTGTCACGTTACATATCATGCACTGATCACGTGGCACTCATGCACTGATCACGTGGCTGATCATACTCTGCTCTCGTAACTCATGCACACATCACGTGGCTATCATGCACTGCTCACGTGGCTCGTCATGGAATGATCACGTAGCTACCATATACTGGTCACGTGACTGATCATGCACTGATCACGTAAATGATCATGCACTGATCACGTGACTGATCATGCACTGATCACGTGGCTATCATGCACTGATCACGTGGCTGATCATGCACGATCACGTAGCAACCATGTACTGGTCACGTGACTGATCATGCACTGATCACGTAATTGATCATGCACTGATCACGTGGCTCATCATGCACTGATCACGTGGCTGATCATGCACTGATCACGTGGATATCATGCACTGATCACGTGGCTGATCACACGTATCACATGACTGATCATGCACTGATCACGTGGCTATCATGCACTGATCACGTGGCTATCATGCACTGATCACGTGGCTGATCATGCATGATCACGTAGCTACCATGTACTGGTCACGTGACTGATCATGCACTGATCACGTGATTGATCATGCACTGATCACGTGGCTGATCATGCACTGATCACGTGGCTGATCATGCACTGATCACGTGACTGATCATGCACTGATCACGTGACTGATCATGCACTGATCACGTGGCTATCATGCACTGATCACGTGGCTGATCATGCACTGATCACGTGACTGATCATGCACTGATCACGTGGCTGATCATGCACTGATCACGTGACTGATCATGCACTGATCACGTGGCTGATCATGCATGATCACGCAGCTACCATGTACTGTCACATGACTGATCATGCACTGATCACGTGACTGATCATGCACTGATCACGTGGCTATCATGCACTACTCACGTGGCTGATCATGCAATGATCATGTAGCTACCATGTACAGGTCACGTGAATGATCATACACCCATCAGGTGACTGATCATGCACTGATCACGTGGCTATCATGCACTGATCACGTGACTGATCATGCACTGATCACGTCTATATCATGCACTGATCACATGACTGCCCATGCACTGATCACGTGGATGATCATACACTAATCTTGTGACAGATCATGCACTGATCACGTGGCTGATCATGCACTGATACCGTGACTGAGCATGGACTGATCACATGACTATCATGTAGTGATCACGTGACTTAATGGCGCTGATCATGTGACTGATCATGCGCTGATCATGTTTGCTATCATACACTGATCATGTGCCTCTGGAGGCAATAAACAAAGAGCTGAGTAGGCACGAATCAAACAGTCAGCAGGCAATAATCATGGAACTCAGGTGTGAGGAATCATGCTGCTCAGCTGGCAATAATCAAGCAGCTGAGCAGGCAGGAATTACGCAGCACAGCTGGCAATTGTCAAGCAGATGACAGGCAGGAATCATGCAGCTCAGCTGGCAATTGTCAAGCAGATGAGCAGACAGTAATCACGCAGCTCAGCAGGCCCTGATCACGTGACTGAGCATGCACTGATCACGTGGCTGATCATGCACTGATCACGTGGCTATCATGCACTGATCACGTGGCTGATCATGCACTGATCACGTAGCTACCATGCACTGATCACGTGGCTGATCATGCACTGATCACGTGACTGATCATGCACTGATCACGTGGCTGATCATGCACTGATCACGTGGCTGATCATGCACTGATCACGTGGCTGATCATGCACTGATCACGTGACTGATCATGCACTGATCACGTGGCTGATCATGCACTGATCACGTGACTGATCATGCACTGATCACGTGACTGATCATGCACTGATCACGTGGCTATCATGCACTGCTCACGTGGCTGATCATGCATGATCACGCAGCTACCATGTACTGGTCACATGACTGATCATGCACTGATCACGTGACTGATCATGCACTGATCACGTGGCTATCATGCACTACTCACGTGGCTGATCATGCAATGATCATGTAGCTACCATGTACAGGTCACGTGAATGATCATACACCCATCAGGTGACTGATCATGCACTGATCACGTGGCTGATCATGCACTGATCACGTGGCTGATCATGCACTGATCACGTGGCTGATCATGCACTGATCACGTGACTGATCATGCACTGATCACGTGGCTGATCATGCACTGATCACGTGGCTGATCATGCACTGATCACGTGGCTGATCATGCACTGATACCGTGACTGAGCATGGACTGATCACATGACTATCATGTAGTGATCACGTGACTTAATGGCGCTGATCATGTGACTGATCATGCGCTGATCATGTTTGCTATCATACACTGATCATGTGCCTCTGGAGGCAATAAACAAAGAGCTGAGTAGGCACGAATCAAACAGTCAGCAGGCAATAATCATGGAACTCAGGTGTGAGGAATCATGCTGCTCAGCTGGCAATAATCAAGCAGCTGAGCAGGCAGGAATTACGCAGCACAGCTGGCAATTGTCAAGCAGATGACAGGCAGGAATCGTGCAGCTCAGCTGGCAATTGTCAAGCAGATGAGCAGACAGTAATCACGCAGCTCAGCAGGCCCTGATCACGTGACTGAGCATGCACTGTTCACGTGGCTGATCATACACTGATCACGTGATTGATCATGCACTGATCACTTGGATATCATGCACTGATCACGTGGCTGATCATACACTGTTCACGTGTCTGACCATGCACTGATCACGTGGCTGATCATACACTGCTCACGTAACTGATCATGCACTGATCACGTGGCTATCATGCACTGATCACGTGGCTGAACATGCACTGTTCACGTGGCTGATCACACACCTGTCACGTGACATATCATGCACTGATCACGTGGCACTCATGCACTGATCACGTGGCTGATCATACTCTGCTCACGTAACTCATCATGCACACATCACGTGGCTATCATGCACTGCTCACGTGGCTCGTCATGGAATGATCACGTAGCTACCATATACTGGTCACGTGACTGATCATGCACAGATCACGTAAATGATCATGCACTGTTCACGTGACTGATCATGTACTGATCACGTGACTGATCATGCACTGATCACGTGGCTGATCATGCACTGATCACGTGGCTGATCATGCACTGATCACGTGGCTGATCATGCACTGATCACGTGGCTGATCATGCACTGATCACGTGACTGATCATGCACTGATCACGTGACTGATCATGCACTGATCACGTGGCTATCATGCACTGATCACGTGGCTGATCATGCACTGATCACGTGACTGATCATGCACTGATCACGTGACTGATCATGCACTGATCACGTGAATGATCATGCACTGATCACGTGGCTGATCATGCACTGATCACGTGGCTGATCACACATATATCACGTGACTGATCATGCACTGATCACGTGGCTGATCATGCACTGATCACGTGGCTATCATGCACTGATCACGTGGCTGATCATGCAATGATCACGTAGCTACCATGTACTGGTCACGTGACTGATCATGCACTGATCACGTAATTGATCATGCACTGATCACGTGGCTGATCATGCACTGATCACGTGGCTGATCACACACTATCACGTGACTGATCATGCACTGATCACGTGACTGATCATGCACTGATCACGTGGCTATCATGCACTGATCACGTGGCATGCACTGATCACGTGGCTGATCACACTGATCACGTGACTGATCATGCACTGATCACGTGGCTGATCATGCACTGATCACGTGGCTATCATGCACTGATCACGTGGCTGATCATGCAATGATCACGTAGCTACCATGCACTGGTCACGTGACTGATCATGCACTGATCACGTGACTGATCATGCACTGATCACGTGGCTATCATGCACTACTCACGTGGCTGATCATGCAATGATCATGTAGCTACCATGTACAGGTCACGTGAATGATCATACACCCATCAGGTGACTGATCATGCACTGATCACGTGGCTATCATGCACTGATCACGTGACTGATCATGCACTGATCACGTCTATATCATGCACTGATCACATGACTGCCCATGCACTGATCACGTGGATGATCATACACTATCTTGTGACAGATCATGCACTGATCACGTGGCTGATCATGCACTGATACCGTGACTGAGCATGGACTGATCACATGACTATCATGTAGTGATCACGTGACTTAATGGCGCTGATCATGTGACTGATCATGCGCTGATCATGTTTGCTATCATACACTGATCATGTGCCTCTGGAGGCAATAAACAAAGAGCTGAGTAGGCACGAATCAAACAGTCAGCAGGCAATAATCATGGAACTCAGCTGTGAGGAATCATGCTGCTCAGCTGGCAATAATCAAGCAGCTGAGCAGGCAGGAATTACGCAGCACAGCTGGCAATTGTCAAGCAGATGACAGGCAGGAATCGTGCAGCTCAGCTGGCAATTGTCAAGCAGATGAGCAGACAGTAATCACGCAGCTCAGCAGGCCCAGATCACGTGACTGAGCATGCACTGATCACGTGGCTGATCATGCACTGATCACGTGACTGATCATGCACTGATCACGTGTCTGATCATGCACTGATCACGTGGCTATCATGCACTGCTCACGTGGCTGATCATGCATGATCACGCAGCTACCATGTACTGGTCACATGACTGATCATGCACTGATCACGTGACTGATCATGCAGTGATCACGTGGCTATCATGCACTACTCACGTGGCTGATCATGCAATGATCATGTAGCTACCATGTACAGGTCACGTGAATGATCATACACCCATCAGGTGACTGATCATGCACTGATCACGTGGCTGATCATGCACTGATCACGTGGCTGATCATGCACTGATCACGTGGCTGATCATGCACTGATCACGTGACTGATCATGCACTGATCACGTGACTGATCATGCACTGATCACGTGGCTATCATGCACTGATCACTTGGCTGATCATGCACTGATCACGTGGCTGATCATGCACTGATACCGTGACTGAGCATGGACTGATCACATGACTATCATGTAGTGATCACGTGACTTAATGGCGCTGATCATGTGACTGATCATGCGCTGATCATGTTTGCTATCATACACTGATCATGTGCCTCTGGAGGCAATAAACAAAGAGCTGAGTAGGCACGAATCAAACAGTCAGCAGGCAATAATCATGGAACTCAGCTGTGAGGAATCATGCTGCTCAGCTGGCAATAATCAAGCAGCTGAGCAGGCAGGAATTACGCAGCACAGCTGGCAATTGTCAAGCAGATGACAGGCAGGAATCGTGCAGCTCAGCTGGCAATTGTCAAGCAGATGAGCAGACAGTAATCACGCAGCTCAGCAGGCCCTGATCACGTGACTGAGCATGCACTGTTCACGTGGCTGATCATACACTGATCACGTGATTGATCATGCACTGATCACTTGGATATCATGCACTGATCACGTGGCTGATCATACACTGTTCACGTGTCTGACCATGCACTGATCACGTGGCTGATCATACACTGCTCACATAACTGATCATGCACTGATCACGTGGCTATCATGCACTGATCACGTGGCTGAACATGCACTGTTCACGTGGCTGATCACACACCTGTCACGTGACATATTATGCACTGATCACGTGGCACTCATGCACTGATCACGTGGCTGATCATACTCTGCTCACGTAACTCATCATGCACACATCACGTGGCTATCATGCACTGCTCACGTGGCTCGTCATGGAATGATCACGTAGCTACCATATACTGGTCTCGTGACTGATCATGCACAGATCACGTAAATGATCATGCACTGTTCACGTGACTGATCATGTACTGATCACGTGACTGATCATGCACTGATCACGTGGCTGATCATGCACTGATCACGTAATTGATCATGCACTGATCACGTGGCTGATCATGCACTGATCACGTGGCTGATCATGCACTGATCACGTGACTGATCATGCACTGATCACGTGACTGATCATGCACTGATCACGTGGCTATCATGCACTGATCACGTGGCTGATCATGCACTGATCACGTGACTGATCATGCACTGATCACGTGACTGATCATGCACTGATCACGTGAATGATCATGCACTGATCACGTGGCTGATCATGCACTGATCACGTGGCTGATCACACATGATCACGTGACTGATCATGCACTGATCACGTGACTGATCATGCACTGATCACGTGGCTATCATGCACTGATCACGTGGCTATCATGCACTGATCACGTGGCTGATCACACACTGATCACGTGACTGATCATGCACTGATCACGTGGCTATCATGCACTGATCACGTGGCTATCATGCACTGATCACGTGGCTGATCATGCAATGATCACGTAGCTACCATGCACTGGTCACGTGACTGATCATGCACTGATCACGTGACTGATCATGCAGTGATCACGTGGCTATCATGCACTACTCACGTGGCTGATCATGCAATGATCATGTAGCTACCATGTACAGGTCACGTGAATGATCATACACCCATCAGGTGACTGATCATGCACTGATCACGTGGCTATCATGCACTGATCACGAGACTGATCATGCACTGATCACGTCTATATCATGCACTGATCACATGACTGCCCATGCACTGATCACGTGGATGATCATACACTAATCTTGTGACAGATCATGCACTGATCACGTGGCTGATCATGCACTGATACCGTGACTGAGCATGGACTGATCACATGACTATCATGTAGTGATCACGTGACTTAATGGCGCTGATCATGTGACTGATCATGCGCTGATCATGTTTGCTATCATACACTGATCATGTGCCTCTGGAGGCAATAAACAAAGAGCTGAGTAGGCACGAATCAAACAGTCAGCAGGCAATAATCATGGAACTCAGGTGTGAGGAATCATGCTGCTCAGCTGGCAATAATCAAGCAGCTGAGCAGGCAGGAATTACGCAGCACAGCTGGCAATTGTCAAGCAGATGACAGGCAGGAATCGTGCAGCTCAGCTGGCAATTGTCAAGCAGATGAGCAGACAGTAATCACGCAGCTCAGCAGGCCCAGATCACGTGACTGAGCATGCACTGTTCACGTGGCTGATCATACACTGATCACGTGATGATCATGCACTGATCACTTGGATATCATGCACTGATCACGTGGCTGATCATACACTGTTCACGTGTCTGACCATGCACTGATCACGTGGCTGATCATACACTGCTCACGTAACTGATCATGCACTGATCACGTGGCTATCATGCACTGATCACGTGGCTGAACATGCACTGTTCACGTGGCTGATCACACACCTGTCACGTGACATATCATGCACTGATCACGTGGCACTCATGCACTGATCACGTGGCTGATCATACTCTGCTCACGTAACTCATGCACACATCACGTGGCTATCATGCACTGCTCACGTGGCTCGTCATGGAATGATCACGTAGCTACCATATACTGGTCACGTGACTGATCATGCACAGATCACGTAAATGATCATGCACTGTTCACGTGACTGATCATGTACTGATCACGTGACTGATCATGCACTGATCACGTGGCTATCATGCTCTGCTCACGTGGCTGATCATGCAACGATCACGTAGCAACCATGTACTGGTCACGTGACTGATCATGCACTGATCACGTAATTGATCCTGCACTGATCACGTGGCTCATCATGCACTGATCACGTGGCTGATCACACATGTATCACGTGACTGATCATGCACTGATCACGTGGCTCTCATGCACTGATCACGTGGCTGTCATGCACTGATCACGTGGATATCATGCACTGATCACGTGGCTGATCACACACGTATCACATGACTGATCATGCACTGATCACGTGGCTATCATGCACTGATCACGTGGCTATCATGCACTGATCACGTGGCTGATCATGCAATGATCACGTAGCTACCATGCACTGGTCACGTGACTGATCATGCACTGATCACGTAATTGATCATGCACTGATCACGTGGCTGATCATGCACTGATCACGTGGCTGATCACACATGATCACGTGACTGATCATGCACTGATCACGTGGCTCTCATGCACTGATCACGTGGCTGTCATGCACTGATCACGTGGCTATCATGCACTGATCACGTGGCTGATCATGCACTATCACATGACTGATCATGCACTGATCACGTGGCTGATCATGCACTGATCACGTGGCTATCATGCACTGATCACGTGGCTGATCATGCACTGATCACGTAGCTACCATGCACTGATCACGTGACTGATCATGCACTGATCACGTAATTGATCATGCACTGATCACGTGGCTGATCATGCACTGATCACGTGGCTGATCATGCACTGATCACGTGACTGATCATGCACTGATCACGTGACTGATCATGCACTGATCACGTGGCTATCATGCACTGATCACGTGGCTGACATGCACTGATCATGTGCTGATCATGCACTGATCACGTGGCTGATCATGCACTGATCACGTGACTGATCATGCACTGATCACGTGGCTGATCATGCAATGATCATGTAGCTACCATGTACAGGTCACGTGAATGATCATACACCCATCAGGTGACTGATCATGCACTGATCACGTGGCTATCATGCACTGATCACGTGACTGATCATGCACTGTTCACGTCTATATCATGCACTGATCACATGACTGCCCATGCACTGATCACGTGGATGATCATACACTAATCTTGTGACAGATCATGCACTGATCACGTGGCTGATCATGCACTGATACCGTGACTGAGCATGGACTGATCACATGACTATCATGTAGTGATCACGTGACTTAATGGCGCTGATCATGTGACTGATCATGCGCTGATCATGTTTGCTATCATACACTGATCATGTGCCTCTGGAGGCAATAAACAAAGAGCTGAGTAGGCACGAATCAAACAGTCAGCAGGCAATAATCATGGAACTCAGGTGTGAGGAATCATGCTGCTCAGCTGGCAATAATCAAGCAGCTGAGCAGGCAGGAATTACGCAGCTCAGCTGGCAATTGTCAAGCAGATGAGCAGACAGTAATCACGCAGCTCAGCAGGCCCAGATCACGTGACTGAGCATGCACTGTTCACGTGGCTGATCATACACTGATCACGTGATGATCATGCACTGATCACTTGGATATCATGCACTGATCACGTGGCTGATCATACACTGTTCACGTGTCTGACCATGCACTGATCACGTGGCTGATCATACACTGCTCACGTAACTGATCATGCACTGATCACGTGGCTATCATGCACTGATCACGTGGCTGAACATGCACTGTTCACGTGGCTGATCACACACCTGTCACGTGACATATCATGCACTGATCACGTGGCACTCATGCACTGATCACGTGGCTGATCATACTCTGCTCACGTAACTCATGCACACATCACGTGGCTATCATGCACTGCTCACGTGGCTCGTCATGGAATGATCACGTAGCAACCATATACTGGTCACGTGACTGATCATGCACTGATCACGTAAATGATCATGCACTGATCACGTGACTGATCATGCACTGATCACGTGGCTATCATGCACTGATCACGTGGCTGATCATGCAACGATCACGTAGCAACCATGTACTGGTCACGTGACTGATCATGCACTGATCACGTAATTGATCATGCACTGATCACGTGGCTGATCATGCACTGATCACGTGGCTGATCATGCACTGATCACGTGGATATCATGCACTGATCACGTGGCTGATCACACACGTATCACATGACTGATCATGCACTGATCACGTGGCTATCATGCACTGATCACGTGGCTATCATGCACTGATCACGTGGCTGATCATGCATGATCACGTAGCTACCATGTACTGGTCACGTGACTGATCATGCACTGATCACGTAATTGATCATGCACTGATCATGTGGCTGATCATGCACTGATCACGTGGCTGATCATACACTGATCACGTAACTGATCATGCACTGATCACGTGACTGATCATGCACTGATCACGTGGCTATCATGCACTGATCACGTGGCTGACATACACTGATCACGTGCCTGGTCATGCACTGATCACGTGGCTGATCATGCACTGATCACGTGACTGATCATGCACTGATCACGTGTCTGATCATGCACTGATCACGTGGCTATCATGCACTGATCACGTGGCTGATCATGCATGATCACGCAGCTACCATGTACTGGTCACATGACTGATCATGCACTGATCACGTGACTGATCATGCAGTGATCACGTGGCTATCATGCACTACTCACGTGGCTGATCATGCAATGATCATGTAGCTACCATGTACAGGTCACGTGAATGATCATACACCCATCAGGTGACTGATCATGCACTGATCACGTGGCTATCATGCACTGATCACGAGACTGATCATGCACTGTTCACGTCTATATCATGCACTGATCACATGACTGCCCATGCACTGATCACGTGGATGATCATACACTAATCTTGTGACAGATCATGCACTGATCACGTGGCTGATCATGCACTGATACCGTGACTGAGCATGGACTGATCACATGACTATCATGTAGTGATCACGTGACTTAATGGCGCTGATCATGTGACTGATCATGCGCTGATCATGTTTGCTATCATACACTGATCATGTGCCTCTGGAGGCAATAAACAAAGAGCTGAGTAGGCACGAATCAAACAGTCAGCAGGCAATAATCATGGAACTCAGGTGTGAGGAATCATGCTGCTCAGCTGGCAATAATCAAGCAGCTGAGCAGGCAGGAATTACGCAGCACAGCTGGCAATTGTCAAGCAGATGACAGGCAGGAATCATGCAGCTCAGCTGGCAATTGTCAAGCAGATGAGCAGACAGTAATCACGCAGCTCAGCAGGCCCAGATCACGTGACTGAGCATGCACTGATCACGTGGCTGATCATGCACTGATCACGTGACTGATCATGCACTGATCACGTGTCTGATCATGCACTGATCACGTGGCTATCATGCACTGCTCACGTGGCTGATCATGCATGATCACGTGGCTATCATGCACTGGTCACGTGACTGATCATGCACTGATCACGTGACTGATCATGCACTGATCACGTGGCTATCATGCACTACTCACGTGGCTGATCATGCAATGATCATGTAGCTACCATGTACAGGTCACGTGAATGATCATACACCCATCAGGTGACTGATCATGCACTGATCACGTGGCTGATCATGCACTGATCACGTGGCTGATCATGCACTGATCACGTGGCTGATCATGCACTGATCACGTGACTGATCATGCACTGATCACGTGACTGATCATGCACTGATCACGTGGCTATCATGCACTGATCACGTGGCTGATCATGCACTGATCACGTGGCTGATCATGCACTGATACCGTGACTGAGCATGGACTGATCACATGACTATCATGTAGTGATCACGTGACTTAATGGCGCTGATCATGTGACTGATCATGCACTGATCATGTTTGCTATCATACACTGATCATGTGCCTCTGGAGGCAATAAACAAAGAGCTGAGTAGGCACGAATCAAACAGTCAGCAGGCAATAATCATGGAACTCAGCTGTGAGGAATCATGCTGCTCAGCTGGCAATAATCAAGCAGCTGAGCAGGCAGGAATTACGCAGCACAGCTGGCAATTGTCAAGCAGATGAGCAGACAGTAATCACGCAGCTCAGCAGGCCCTGATCACGTGACTGAGCATGCACTGTTCACGTGGCTGATCATACACTGATCACGTGATTGATCATGCACTGATCACGTGGATATCATGCACTGATCACGTGGCTGATCATACACTGATCACGTGTCTGACCATGCACTGATCACGTGGCTGATCATACACTGATCACGTAACTGATCATGCACTGATCACGTGGCTATCATGCACTGATCACGTGGCTGATCATGCACTGATCACGTGGCTGATCACACACTGTCACGTGACATATCATGCACTGATCACGTGGCACTCATGCACTGATCACGTGGCTGATCATACACTGCTCACGTAACTGATCATGCACACATCACGTGGCTATCATGCACTGCTCACGTGGCTGTCATGCAATGATCACGTAGCTACCATATACTGGTCACGTGACTGATCATGCACTGATCACGTAAATGATCATGCACTGATCACGTGACTGATCATGTACTGATCACGTGACTGATCATGCACTGATCACGTGGCTGATCATGCACTGATCACGTGGCTGATCATGCACTGATCACGTGGCTGATCATGCACTGATCACGTGGCTGATCATGCACTGATCACGTGACTGATCATGCACTGATCACGTGGCTGATCATGCACTGATCACGTGGCTGATCATGCACTGATCACGTGGCTGATCATGCACTGATACCGTGACTGAGCATGGACTGATCACATGACTATCATGTAGTGATCACGTGACTTAATGGCGCTGATCATGTGACTGATCATGCGCTGATCATGTTTGCTATCATACACTGATCATGTGCCTCTGGAGGCAATAAACAAAGAGCTGAGTAGGCACGAATCAAACAGTCAGCAGGCAATAATCATGGAACTCAGCTGTGAGGAATCATGCTGCTCAGCTGGCAATAATCAAGCAGCTGAGCAGGCAGGAATTACGCAGCACAGCTGGCAATTGTCAAGCAGATGACAGGCAGGAATCGTGCAGCTCAGCTGGCAATTGTCAAGCAGATGAGCAGACAGTAATCACGCAGCTCAGCAGGCCCTGATCACGTGACTGAGCATGCACTGTTCACGTGGCTGATCATACACTGATCACGTGATTGATCATGCACTGATCACTTGGATATCATGCACTGATCACGTGGCTGATCATACACTGTTCACGTGGCTGACCATGCACTGATCACGTGGCTGATCATACACTGCTCACGTAACTGATCATGCACTGATCACGTGGCTATCATGCACTGATCACGTGGCTGAACATGCACTGATCACGTGGCTGATCACACACCTGTCACGTGACATATCATGCACTGATCACGTGGCACTCATGCACTGATCACGTGGCTGATCATACTCTGCTCACGTAACTCATCATGCACACATCACGTGGCTATCATGCACTGCTCACGTGGCTCGTCATGGAATGATCACGTAGCTACCATATACTGGTCACGTGACTGATCATGCACTGATCACGTAAATGATCATGCACTGTTCACGTGACTGA
The DNA here is from genome assembly GCF_032452875.1 of Bos javanicus. Classification (NCBI taxonomy): domain Eukaryota; kingdom Metazoa; phylum Chordata; class Mammalia; order Artiodactyla; family Bovidae; genus Bos; species Bos javanicus. The sequence continues at coordinate 139,893 of NW_026893807.1, forward strand.
TCATGCACTGATCACGTGACTGATCATGCACTGATCACGTGGCTGATCATGCACTGATCACGTGGCTGATCATGCACTGATCACGTGGCTGATCATGCACTGATCACGTGGCTGATCATGCACTGATCACGTGACTGATCATGCACTGATCACGTGACTGATCATGCACTGATCACGTGGCTATCATGCACTGATCACGTGGCTGATCATGCACTGATCACGTGACTGATCATGCACTGATCACGTGGCTGATCATGCACTGATCACGTGACTGATCATGCACTGATCACGTGACTGATCATGCACTGATCACGTGGCTGATCATGCACTGATCACGTGGCTATCATGCACTGATCACGTGGCTGATCATGCAATGATCACGTAGCTACCATGTACTGGTCACGTGACTGATCATGCACTGATCACGTAATTGATCATGCACTGATCACGTGGCTCATCATGCACTGATCACGTGGCTGATCACACACGTATCACGTGACTGATCATGCACTGATCACGTGACTGATCATGCACTGATCACGTGGCTATCATGCACTGATCACGTGGATATCATGCACTGATCACGTGGCTGATCACACACGATCACGTGACTGATCATGCACTGATCACGTGGCTGATCATGCACTGATCACGTGGCTATCATGCACTGATCACGTGGCTGATCATGCAATGATCACGTAGCTACCATGCACTGGTCACGTGACTGATCATGCACTGATCACGTGACTGATCATGCAGTGATCACGTGGCTATCATGCACTACTCACGTGGCTGATCATGCAATGATCATGTAGCTACCATGTACAGGTCACGTGAATGATCATACACCCATCAGGTGACTGATCATGCACTGATCACGTGGCTATCATGCACTGATCACGAGACTGATCATGCACTGATCACGTCTATATCATGCACTGATCACATGACTGCCCATGCACTGATCACGTGGATGATCATACACTAATCTTGTGACAGATCATGCACTGATCACGTGGCTGATCATGCACTGATACCGTGACTGAGCATGGACTGATCACATGACTATCATGTAGTGATCACGTGACTTAATGGCGCTGATCATGTGACTGATCATGCGCTGATCATGTTTGCTATCATACACTGATCATGTGCCTCTGGAGGCAATAAACAAAGAGCTGAGTAGGCACGAATCAAACAGTCAGCAGGCAATAATCATGGAACTCAGGTGTGAGGAATCATGCTGCTCAGCTGGCAATAATCAAGCAGCTGAGCAGGCAGGAATTACGCAGCACAGCTGGCAATTGTCAAGCAGATGACAGGCAGGAATCGTGCAGCTCAGCTGGCAATTGTCAAGCAGATGAGCAGACAGTAATCACGCAGCTCAGCAGGCCCAGATCACGTGACTGAGCATGCACTGTTCACGTGGCTGATCATACACTGATCACGTGATGATCATGCACTGATCACTTGGATATCATGCACTGATCACGTGGCTGATCATACACTGTTCACGTGTCTGACCATGCACTGATCACGTGGCTGATCATACACTGCTCACGTAACTGATCATGCACTGATCACGTGGCTATCATGCACTGATCACGTGGCTGAACATGCACTGTTCACGTGGCTGATCACACACCTGTCACGTGACATATCATGCACTGATCACGTGGCACTCATGCACTGATCACGTGGCTGATCATACTCTGCTCACGTAACTCATGCACACATCACGTGGCTATCATGCACTGCTCACGTGGCTCGTCATGGAATGATCACGTAGCAACCATATACTGGTCACGTGACTGATCATGCACAGATCACGTAAATGATCATGCACTGTTCACGTGACTGATCATGTACTGATCACGTGACTGATCATGCACTGATCACGTGGCTATCATGCTCTGCTCACGTGGCTGATCATGCAACGATCACGTAGCAACCATGTACTGGTCACGTGACTGATCATGCACTGATCACGTAATTGATCATGCACTGATCACGTGGCTCATCATGCACTGATCACGTGGCTGATCACACATGTATCACGTGACTGATCATGCACTGATCACGTGGCTCTCATGCACTGATCACGTGGCTGTCATGCACTGATCACGTGGATATCATGCACTGATCACGTGGCTGATCACACACGTATCACATGACTGATCATGCACTGATCACGTGGCTATCATGCACTGATCACGTGGCTATCATGCACTGATCACGTGGCTGATCATGCAATGATCACGTAGCTACATGTACTGGTCACGTGACTGATCATGCACTGATCACGTAATTGATCATGCACTGATCACGTGGCTGATCATGCACTGATCACGTGGCTGATCACACATGATCACGTGACTGATCATGCACTGATCACGTGGCTATCATGCACTGATCACGTGGCTGATCATGCACTGATCACGTGGCTATCATGCACTGATCACGTGGCTGATCATGCACTGATCACGTGACTGATCATGCACTGATCACGTGGCTGATCATGCACTGATCACGTGGCTATCATGCACTGATCACGTGGCTGATCATGCACTGATCACGTAGCTATCATGTACTGATCACGTGACTGATCATGCACTGATCACGTGATTGATCATGCACTGATCACGTGGCTGATCATGCACTGATCACGTGGCTGATCATGCACTGATCACGTGACTGATCATGCACTGATCACGTGACTGATCATGCACTGATCACGTGGCTATCATGCACTGATCACGTGGCTGATCATGCACTGATCACGTGACTGATCATGCACTGATCACGTGGCTGATCATGCACTGATCACGTGACTGATCATGCACTGATCACGTGGCTGATCATGCAATGATCATGTAGCTACCATGTACAGGTCACGTGAATGATCATACACCCATCAGGTGACTGATCATGCACTGATCACGTGGCTATCATGCACTGATCACGTGACTGATCATGCACTGTTCACGTCTATATCATGCACTGATCACATGACTGCCCATGCACTGATCACGTGGATGATCATACACTAATCTTGTGACAGATCATGCACTGATCACGTGGCTGATCATGCACTGATACCGTGACTGAGCATGGACTGATCACATGACTATCATGTAGTGATCACGTGACTTAATGGCGCTGATCATGTGACTGATCATGCGCTGATCATGTTTGCTATCATACACTGATCATGTGCCTCTGGAGGCAATAAACAAAGAGCTGAGTAGGCACGAATCAAACAGTCAGCAGGCAATAATCATGGAACTCAGGTGTGAGGAATCATGCTGCTCAGCTGGCAATAATCAAGCAGCTGAGCAGGCAGGAATTACGCAGCTCAGCTGGCAATTGTCAAGCAGATGAGCAGACAGTAATCACGCAGCTCAGCAGGCCCAGATCACGTGACTGAGCATGCACTGTTCACGTGGCTGATCATACACTGATCACGTGATGATCATGCACTGATCACTTGGATATCATGCACTGATCACGTGGCTGATCATACACTGTTCACGTGTCTGACCATGCACTGATCACGTGGCTGATCATACACTGCTCACGTAACTGATCATGCACTGATCACGTGGCTATCATGCACTGATCACGTGGCTGAACATGCACTGTTCACGTGGCTGATCACACACCTGTCACGTGACATATCATGCACTGATCACGTGGCACTCATGCACTGATCACGTGGCTGATCATACTCTGCTCACGTAACTCATGCACACATCACGTGGCTATCATGCACTGCTCACGTGGCTCGTCATGGAATGATCACGTAGCAACCATATACTGGTCACGTGACTGATCATGCAAAGATCACGTAAATGATCATGCACTGATCACGTGACTGATCATGCACTGATCACGTGGCTATCATGCACTGATCACGTGGCTGATCATGCACGATCACGTAGCAACCATGTACTGGTCACGTGACTGATCATGCACTGATCACGTAATTGATCATGCACTGATCACGTGGCTCATCATGCACTGATCACGTGGCTGATCATGCACTGATCACGTGGATATCATGCACTGATCACGTGGCTGATCACACACGTATCACATGACTGATCATGCACTGATCACGTGGCTATCATGCACTGATCACGTGGCTATCATGCACTGATCACGTGGCTGATCATGCATGATCACGTAGCTACCATGTACTGGTCACGTGACTGATCATGCACTGATCACGTAATTGATCATGCACTGATCATGTGGCTGATCATGCACTGATCACGTGGCTGATCATACACTGATCACATAACTGATCATGCACTGATCACGTGACTGATCATGCACTGATCACGTGGCTATCATGCACTGATCACTTGGCTGACATACACTGATCACGTGCCTGGTCATGCACTGATCACGTGGCTGATCATGCACTGATCACGTGACTGATCATGCACTGATCACGTGTCTGATCATGCACTGATCACGTGGCTATCATGCACTGCTCACGTGGCTGATCATGCCATGATCACGCAGCTACCATGTACTGGTCACATGACTGATCATGCACTGATCACGTGACTGATCATGCAGTGATCACGTGGCTATCATGCACTACTCACGTGGCTGATCATGCAATGATCATGTAGCTACCATGTACAGGTCACGTGAATGATCATACACCCATCAGGTGACTGATCATGCACTGATCACGTGGCTATCATGCACTGATCACGAGACTGATCATGCACTGTTCACGTCTATATCATGCACTGATCACATGACTGCCCATGCACTGATCACGTGGATGATCATACACTAATCTTGTGACAGATCATGCACTGATCACGTGGCTGATCATGCACTGATACCGTGACTGAGCATGGACTGATCACATGACTATCATGTAGTGATCACGTGACTTAATGGCGCTGATCATGTGACTGATCATGCGCTGATCATGTTTGCTATCATACACTGATCATGTGCCTCTGGAGGCAATAAACAAAGAGCTGAGTAGGCACGAATCAAACAGTCAGCAGGCAATAATCATGGAACTCAGGTGTGAGGAATCATGCTGCTCAGCTGGCAATAATCAAGCAGCTGAGCAGGCAGGAATTACGCAGCACAGCTGGCAATTGTCAAGCAGATGACAGGCAGGAATCATGCAGCTCAGCTGGCAATTGTCAAGCAGATGAGCAGACAGTAATCACGCAGCTCAGCAGGCCCAGATCACGTGACTGAGCATGCACTGATCACGTGGCTGATCATGCACTGATCACGTGACTGATCATGCACTGATCACGTGTCTGATCATGCACTGATCACGTGGCTATCATGCACTGCTCACGTGGCTGATCATGCATGATCACGCAGCTACCATGTACTGGTCACATGACTGATCATGCACTGATCACGTGACTGATCATGCACTGATCACGTGGCTATCATGCACTACTCACGTGGCTGATCATGCAATGATCATGTAGCTACCATGTACAGGTCACGTGAATGATCATACACCCATCAGGTGACTGATCATGCACTGATCACGTGGCTGATCATGCACTGATCACGTGGCTGATCATGCACTGATCACGTGGCTGATCATGCACTGATCACGTGACTGATCATGCACTGATCACGTGACTGATCATGCACTGATCACGTGGCTATCATGCACTGATCACTTGGCTGATCATGCACTGATCACGTGGCTGATCATGCACTGATACCGTGACTGAGCATGGACTGATCACATGACTATCATGTAGTGATCACGTGACTTAATGGCGCTGATCATGTGACTGATCATGTGCTGATCATGTTTGCTATCATACACTGATCATGTGCCTCTGGAGGCAATAAACAAAGAGCTGAGTAGGCACGAATCAAACAGTCAGCAGGCAATAATCATGGAACTCAGCTGTGAGGAATCATGCTGCTCAGCTGGCAATAATCAAGCAGCTGAGCAGGCAGGAATTACGCAGCACAGCTGGCAATTGTCAAGCAGATGACAGGCAGGAATCGTGCAGCTCAGCTGGCAATTGTCAAGCAGATGAGCAGACAGTAATCACGCAGCTCAGCAGGCAGTGATCACGTGACTGAGCATGCACTGTTCACGTGGCTGATCATACACTGATCACGTGATTGATCATGCACTGATCACTTGGATATCATGCACTGATCACGTGGCTGATCATACACTGTTCACGTGTCTGACCATGCACTGATCACGTGGCTGATCATACACTGCTCACGTAACTGATCATGCACTGATCACGTGGCATCATGCACTGATCACGTGGCTGATCATACACTGCTCACGTAACTGATCATGCACACGTCACGTGGCTATCATGCACTGATCACGTGGCTGTCATGCAATGATCACGTAGCTACCATATACTGGTCACGTGACTGATCATGCACTGATCACGTAAATGATCATGCACTGATCACGTGGCTGATCATGCACTGATCACGTGACTGATCATGCACTGATCACGTGGCTGATCATGCACTGATCACGTAATTGATCATGCACTGATCACGTGGCTGATCATGCACTGATCACGTGGCTGATCATGCACTGATCACGTGACTGATCATGCACTGATCACGTGACTGATCATGCACTGATCACGTGGCTATCATGCACTGATCACGTGGCTGATCATGCACTGATCACGTGACTGATCATGCACTGATCACGTGACTGATCATGCACTGATCACGTGAATGATCATGCACTGATCACGTGGCTCATCATGCACTGATCACGTGGCTGATCACACATGATCACGTGACTGATCATGCACTGATCACGTGGCTATCATGCACTGATCACGTGGCTATCATGCACTGATCACGTGGCTGATCATGCAATGATCACGTAGCTACCATGTACTGGTCACGTGACTGATCATGCACTGATCACGTAATTGATCATGCACTGATCACGTGGCTCATCATGCACTGATCACGTGGCTGATCACACACGTATCACGTGACTGATCATGCACTGATCACGTGAATAATCATGCACTGATCACGTGGCTATCATGCACTGATCACGTGGATATCATGCACTGATCACGTGGCTGATCACACACGATCACGTGACTGATCATGCACTGATCACGTGGCTATCATGCACTGATCACGTGGCTATCATGCACTGATCACGTGGCTGATCATGCAATGATCACGTAGCTACCATGCACTGGTCACGTGACTGATCATGCACTGATCACGTGACTGATCATGCAGTGATCACGTGGCTATCATGCACTACTCACGTGGCTGATCATGCAATGATCATGTAGCTACCATGTACAGGTCACGTGAATGATCATACACCCATCAGGTGACTGATCATGCACTGATCACGTGGCTATCATGCACTGATCACGAGACTGATCATGCACTGATCACGTCTATATCATGCACTGATCACATGACTGCCCATGCACTGATCACGTGGATGATCATACACTAATCTTGTGACAGATCATGCACTGATCACGTGGCTGATCATGCACTGATACCGTGACTGAGCATGGACTGATCACATGACTATCATGTAGTGATCACGTGACTTAATGGCGCTGATCATGTGACTGATCATGCGCTGATCATGTTTGCTATCATACACTGATCATGTGCCTCTGGAGGCAATAAACAAAGAGCTGAGTAGGCACGAATCAAACAGTCAGCAGGCAATAATCATGGAACTCAGCTGTGAGGAATCATGCTGCTCAGCTGGCAATAATCAAGCAGCTGAGCAGGCAGGAATTACGCAGCACAGCTGGCAATTGTCAAGCAGATGACAGGCAGGAATCGTGCAGCTCAGCTGGCAATTGTCAAGCAGATGAGCAGACAGTAATCACGCAGCTCAGCAGGCCCAGATCACGTGACTGAGCATGCACTGTTCACGTGGCTGATCATACACTGATCACGTGATGATCATGCACTGATCACTTGGATATCATGCACTGATCACGTGGCTGATCATACACTGTTCACGTGTCTGACCATGCACTGATCACGTGGCTGATCATACACTGCTCACGTAACTGATCATGCACTGATCACGTGGCTATCATGCACTGATCACGTGGCTGAACATGCACTGTTCACGTGGCTGATCACACACCTGTCACGTGACATATCATGCACTGATCACGTGGCACTCATGCACTGATCACGTGGCTGATCATACTCTGCTCACGTAACTCATGCACACATCACGTGGCTATCATGCACTGCTCACGTGGCTCGTCATGGAATGATCACGTAGCAACCATATACTGGTCACGTGACTGATCATGCACTCACGTAAATGATCATGCACTGTTCACGTGACTGATCATGTACTGATCACGTGACTGATCATGCACTGATCACGTGGCTATCATGCACTGCTCACGTGGCTGATCATGCACGATCACGTATCACGTGACTGATCATGCACTGATCACGTGGCTGATCATGCACTGATCACGTGGCTGATCATGCACTGATCATGTGGCTGATCACGTGCATCATGATCACGTGGCTGATCATGTACTGGTCACGTGACTGATCATGCACTGATCACGTAATTGATCATGCACTGATCACGTGGCTGATCATGCACTGATCACGTGGCTGATCATACACTGATCACGTAACTGATCATGCACTGATCACGTGACTGATCATGCACTGATCACGTGGCTATCATGCACTGATCACGTGGCTGACATACACTGATCACGTGCCTGATCATGCACTGATCACGTGGCTGATCATGCACTGATCACGTGACTGATCATGCACTGATCACGTGTCTGATCATGCACTGATCACGTGGCTATCATGCACTGCTCACGTGGCTGATCATGCCATGATCACGCAGCTACCATGTACTGGTCACATGACTGATCATGCACTGATCACGTGACTGATCATGCAGTGATCACGTGGCTATCATGCACTACTCACGTGGCTGATCATGCAATGATCATGTAGCTACCATGTACAGGTCACGTGAATGATCATACACCCATCAGGTGACTGATCATGCACTGATCACGTGGCTATCATGCACTGATCACGAGACTGATCATGCACTGATCACGTCTATATCATGCACTGATCACATGACTGCCCATGCACTGATCACGTGGATGATCATACACTAATCTTGTGACAGATCATGCACTGATCACGTGGCTGATCATGCACTGATACCGTGACTGAGCATGGACTGATCACATGACTATCATGTAGTGATCACGTGACTTAATGGCGCTGATCATGTGACTGATCATGCGCTGATCATGTTTGCTATCATACACTGATCATGTGCCTCTGGAGGCAATAAACAAAGAGCTGAGTAGGCACGAATCAAACAGTCAGCAGGCAATAATCATGGAACTCAGCTGTGAGGAATCATGCTGCTCAGCTGGCAATAATCAAGCAGCTGAGCAGGCAGGAATTACGCAGCACAGCTGGCAATTGTCAAGCAGATGACAGGCAGGAATCGTGCAGCTCAGCTGGCAATTGTCAAGCAGATGAGCAGACAGTAATCACGCAGCTCAGCAGGCCCTGATCACGTGACTGAGCATGCACTGTTCACGTGGCTGATCATACACTGATCACGTGATTGATCATGCACTGATCACTTGGATATCATGCACTGATCACGTGGCTGATCATACACTGTTCACGTGTCTGACCATGCACTGATCACGTGGCTGATCATACACTGCTCACGTAACTGATCATGCACTGATCACGTGGCTATCATGCACTGATCACGTGGCTGAACATGCACTGTTCACGTGGCTGATCACACACCTGTCACGTGACATATCATGCACTGATCACGTGGCACTCATGCACTGATCACGTGGCTGATCATACTCTGCTCACGTAACTCATCATGCACACATCACGTGGCTATCATGCACTGCTCACGTGGCTCGTCATGGAATGATCACGTAGCTACCATATACTGGTCACGTGACTGATCATGCACAGATCACGTAAATGATCATGCACTGTTCACGTGACTGATCATGTACTGATCACGTGACTGATCATGCACTGATCACGTGGCTGATCATGCACTGATCACGTGGCTGATCATGCACTGATCACGTGGCTGATCATGCACTGATCACGTGGCTGATCATGCACTGATCACGTGACTGATCATGCACTGATCACGTGACTGATCATGCACTGATCACGTGGCTATCATGCACTGATCACGTGGCTGATCATGCACTGATCACGTGACTGATCATGCACTGATCACGTGACTGATCATGCACTGATCACGTGACTGATCATGCACTGATCACGTGGCTATCATGCACTGATCACGTGGCTGATCACACACATATCACGTGACTGATCATGCACTGATCACGTGGCTATCATGCACTGATCACGTGGCTATCATGCACTGATCACGTGGCTGATCATGCAATGATCACGTAGCTACCATGTACTGGTCACGTGACTGATCATGCACTGATCACGTAATTGATCATGCACTGATCACGTGGCTGATCATGCACTGATCACGTGGCTGATCACACACTGATCACGTGACTGATCATGCACTGATCACGTGACTGATCATGCACTGATCACGTGGCTATCATGCACTGATCACGTGGCTGATCATGCACTGATCACGTGGCTGATCATGCACTGATCACGTGACTGATCATGCACTGATCACGTGGCTGATCATGCACTGATCACGTGGCTATCATGCACTGATCACGTGGCTGATCATGCAATGATCACGTGCTACCATGCACTGGTCACGTGACTGATCATGCACTGATCACGTGACTGATCATGCACTGATCACGTGGCTATCATGCACTACTCACGTGGCTGATCATGCAATGATCATGTAGCTACCATGTACAGGTCACGTGAATGATCATACACCCATCAGGTGACTGATCATGCACTGATCACGTGGCTATCATGCACTGATCACGTGACTGATCATGCACTGATCACGTCTATATCATGCACTGATCACATGACTGCCCATGCACTGATCACGTGGATGATCATACACTAATCTTGTGACAGATCATGCACTGATCACGTGGCTGATCATGCACTGATACCGTGACTGAGCATGGACTGATCACATGACTATCATGTAGTGATCACGTGACTTAATGGCGCTGATCATGTGACTGATCATGCGCTGATCATGTTTGCTATCATACACTGATCATGTGCCTCTGGAGGCAATAAACAAAGAGCTGAGTAGGCACGAATCAAACAGTCAGCAGGCAATAATCATGGAACTCAGGTGTGAGGAATCATGCTGCTCAGCTGGCAATAATCAAGCAGCTGAGCAGGCAGGAATTACGCAGCACAGCTGGCAATTGTCAAGCAGATGACAGGCAGGAATCGTGCAGCTCAGCTGGCAATTGTCAAGCAGATGAGCAGACAGTAATCACGCAGCTCAGCAGGCCCAGATCACGTGACTGAGCATGCACTGATCACGTGGCTGATCATGCACTGATCACGTGACTGATCATGCACTGATCACGTGTCTGATCATGCACTGATCACGTGGCTATCATGCACTGCTCACGTGGCTGATCATGCATGATCACGCAGCTACCATGTACTGGTCACATGACTGATCATGCACTGATCACGTGACTGATCATGCACTGATCACGTGGCTATCATGCACTACTCACGTGGCTGATCATGCAATGATCATGTAGCTACCATGTACAGGTCACGTGAATGATCATACACCCATCAGGTGACTGATCATGCACTGATCACGTGGCTGATCATGCACTGATCACGTGGCTGATCATGCACTGATCACGTGGCTGATCATGCACTGATCACGTGACTGATCATGCACTGATCACGTGGCTGATCATGCACTGATCACGTGGCTGATCATGCACTGATCACGTGGCTGATCATGCACTGATACCGTGACTGAGCATGGACTGATCACATGACTATCATGTAGTGATCACGTGACTTAATGGCGCTGATCATGTGACTGATCATGCGCTGATCATGTTTGCTATCATACACTGATCATGTGCCTCTGGAGGCAATAAACAAAGAGCTGAGTAGGCACGAATCAAACAGTCAGCAGGCAATAATCATGGAACTCAGCTGTGAGGAATCATGCTGCTCAGCTGGCAATAATCAAGCAGCTGAGCAGGCAGGAATTACGCAGCACAGCTGGCAATTGTCAAGCAGATGACAGGCAGGAATCGTGCAGCTCAGCTGGCAATTGTCAAGCAGATGAGCAGACAGTAATCACGCAGCTCAGCAGGCCCTGATCACGTGACTGAGCATGCACTGTTCACGTGGCTGATCATACACTGATCACGTGATGATCATGCACTGATCACTTGGATATCATGCACTGATCACGTGGCTGATCATACACTGTTCACGTGTCTGACCATGCACTGATCACGTGGCTGATCATACACTGCTCACGTAACTGATCATGCACTGATCACGTGGCTATCATGCACTGATCACGTGGCTGAACATGCACTGTTCACGTGGCTGATCACACACCTGTCACGTGACATATCATGCACTGATCACGTGGCACTCATGCACTGATCACGTGGCTGATCATACTCTGCTCACGTAACTCATGCACACATCACGTGGCTATCATGCACTGCTCACGTGGCTCGTCATGGAATGATCACGTAGCTACCATATACTGGTCACGTGACTGATCATGCACAGATCACGTAAATGATCATGCACTGTTCACGTGACTGATCATGTACTGATCACGTGACTGATCATGCACTGATCACGTGGCTATCATGCACTGATCACGTGGCTGATCATGCAACGATCACGTAGCAACCATGTACTGGTCACGTGACTGATCATGCACTGATCACGTAATTGATCATGCACTGATCACGTGGCTCATCATGCACTGATCACGTGGCTGATCACACATGTATCACGTGACTGATCATGCACTGATCACGTGGCTCTCATGCACTGATCACGTGGCTGTCATGCACTGATCACGTGGATATCATGCACTGATCACGTGGCTGATCACACACGTATCACATGACTGATCATGCACTGATCACGTGGCTATCATGCACTGATCACGTGGCTATCATGCACTGATCACGTGGCTGATCATGCAATGATCACGTAGCTATCATGCACTGGTCACGTGACTGATCATGCACTGATCACGTAATTGATCATGCACTGATCACGTGGCTGATCATGCACTGATCACGTGGCTGATCACACATGATCACGTGACTGATCATGCACTGATCACGTGGCTATCATGCACTGATCACGTGGCTGATCATGCACTGATCACGTGGCTATCATGCACTGATCACGTGGCTGATCACACACGTATCACATGACTGATCATGCACTGATCACGTGGCTGATCATGCACTGATCACGTGGCTATCATGCACTGATCACGTGGCTGATCATGCACTGATCACGTAGCTACCATGCACTGATCACGTGACTGATCATGCACTGATCACGTAATTGATCATGCACTGATCACGTGGCTGATCATGCACTGATCACGTGGCTGATCATGCACTGATCACGTGACTGATCATGCACTGATCACGTGACTGATCATGCACTGATCACGTGGCTATCATGCACTGATCACGTGGCTGATCATGCACTGATCACGTGACTGATCATGCACTGATCACGTGGCTGATCATGCACTGATCACGTGACTGATCATGCACTGATCACGTGGCTGATCATGCAATGATCATGTAGCTACCATGTACAGGTCACGTGAATGATCATACACCCATCAGGTGACTGATCATGCACTGATCACGTGGCTATCATGCACTGATCACGTGACTGATCATGCACTGATCACGTCTATATCATGCACTGATCACATGACTGCCCATGCACTGATCACGTGGATGATCATACACTAATCTTGTGACAGATCATGCACTGATCACGTGGCTGATCATGCACTGATACCGTGACTGAGCATGGACTGATCACATGACTATCATGTAGTGATCACGTGACTTAATGGCGCTGATCATGTGACTGATCATGCGCTGATCATGTTTGCTATCATACACTGATCATGTGCCTCTGGAGGCAATAAACAAAGAGCTGAGTAGGCACGAATCAAACAGTCAGCAGGCAATAATCATGGAACTCAGGTGTGAGGAATCATGCTGCTCAGCTGGCAATAATCAAGCAGCTGAGCAGGCAGGAATTACGCAGCTCAGCTGGCAATTGTCAAGCAGATGAGCAGACAGTAATCACGCAGCTCAGCAGGCCCAGATCACGTGACTGAGCATGCACTGTTCACGTGGCTGATCATACACTGATCACGTGATGATCATGCACTGATCACTTGGATATCATGCACTGATCACGTGGCTGATCATACACTGTTCACGTGTCTGACCATGCACTGATCACGTGGCTGATCATACACTGCTCACGTAACTGATCATGCACTGATCACGTGGCTATCATGCACTGATCACGTGGCTGAACATGCACTGTTCACGTGGCTGATCACACACCTGTCACGTGACATATCATGCACTGATCACGTGGCACTCATGCACTGATCACGTGGCTGATCATACTCTGCTCACGTAACTCATGCACACATCACGTGGCTATCATGCACTGCTCACGTGGCTCGTCATGGAATGATCACGTAGCAACCATATACTGGTCACGTGACTGATCATGCAAAGATCACGTAAATGATCATGCACTGATCACGTGACTGATCATGCACTGATCACGTGGCTATCATGCACTGATCACGTGGCTGATCATGCACGATCACGTAGCAACCATGTACTGGTCACGTGACTGATCATGCACTGATCACGTAATTGATCATGCACTGATCACGTGGCTCATCATGCACTGATCACGTGGCTGATCATGCACTGATCACGTGGATATCATGCACTGATCACGTGGCTGATCACACACGTATCACATGACTGATCATGCACTGATCACGTGGCTATCATGCACTGATCACGTGGCTATCATGCACTGATCACGTGGCTGATCATGCATGATCACGTAGCTACCATGTACTGGTCACGTGACTGATCATGCACTGATCACGTAATTGATCATGCACTGATCATGTGGCTGATCATGCACTGATCACGTGGCTGATCATGCACTGATCACGTAACTGATCATGCACTGATCACGTGACTGATCATGCACTGATCACGTGGCTATCATGCACTGATCACGTGGCTGACATACACTGATCACGTGCCTGATCATGCACTGATCACGTGGCTGATCATGCACTGATCACGTGACTGATCATGCACTGATCACGTGTCTGATCATGCACTGATCACGTGGCTATCATGCACTGCTCACGTGGCTGATCATGCCATGATCACGCAGCTACCATGTACTGTCACATGACTGATCATGCACTGATCACGTGACTGATCATGCACTGATCACGTGGCTATCATGCACTACTCACGTGGCTGATCATGCAATGATCATGTAGCTACCATGTACAGGTCACGTGAATGATCATACACCCATCAGGTGACTGATCATGCACTGATCACGTGGCTATCATGCACTGATCACGAGACTGATCATGCACTGTTCACGTCTATATCATGCACTGATCACATGACTGCCCATGCACTGATCACGTGGATGATCATACACTAATCTTGTGACAGATCATGCACTGATCACGTGGCTGATCATGCACTGATACCGTGACTGAGCATGGACTGATCACATGACTATCATGTAGTGATCACGTGACTTAATGGCGCTGATCATGTGACTGATCATGCGCTGATCATGTTTGCTATCATACACTGATCATGTGCCTCTGGAGGCAATAAACAAAGAGCTGAGTAGGCACGAATCAAACAGTCAGCAGGCAATAATCATGGAACTCAGGTGTGAGGAATCATGCTGCTCAGCTGGCAATAATCAAGCAGCTGAGCAGGCAGGAATTACGCAGCACAGCTGGCAATTGTCAAGCAGATGACAGGCAGGAATCATGCAGCTCAGCTGGCAATTGTCAAGCAGATGAGCAGACAGTAATCACGCAGCTCAGCAGGCCCAGATCACGTGACTGAGCATGCACTGATCACGTGGCTGATCATGCACTGATCACGTGACTGATCATGCACTGATCACGTGTCTGATCATGCACTGATCACGTGGCTATCATGCACTGCTCACGTGGCTGATCATGCATGATCACGCAGCTACCATGTACTGGTCACATGACTGATCATGCACTGATCACGTGACTGATCATGCACTGATCACGTGGCTATCATGCACTACTCACGTGGCTGATCATGCAATGATCATGTAGCTACCATGTACAGGTCACGTGAATGATCATACACCCATCAGGTGACTGATCATGCACTGATCACGTGGCTGATCATGCACTGATCACGTGGCTGATCATGCACTGATCACGTGGCTGATCATGCACTGATCACGTGACTGATCATGCACTGATCACGTGACTGATCATGCACTGATCACGTGGCTATCATGCACTGATCACGTGGCTGATCATGCACTGATCACGTGGCTGATCATGCACTGATACCGTGACTGAGCATGGACTGATCACATGACTATCATGTAGTGATCACGTGACTTAATGGCGCTGATCATGTGACTGATCATGCGCTGATCATGTTTGCTATCATACACTGATCATGTGCCTCTGGAGGCAATAAACAAAGAGCTGAGTAGGCACGAATCAAACAGTCAGCAGGCAATAATCATGGAACTCAGCTGTGAGGAATCATGCTGCTCAGCTGGCAATAATCAAGCAGCTGAGCAGGCAGGAATTACGCAGCACAGCTGGCAATTGTCAAGCAGATGACAGGCAGGAATCGTGCAGCTCAGCTGGCAATTGTCAAGCAGATGAGCAGACAGTAATCACGCAGCTCAGCAGGCCCTGATCACGTGACTGAGCATGCACTGTTCACGTGGCTGATCATACACTGATCACGTGATTGATCATGCACTGATCACTTGGATATCATGCACTGATCACGTGGCTGATCATACACTGTTCACGTGTCTGACCATGCACTGATCACGTGGCTGATCATACACTGCTCACGTAACTGATCATGCACTGATCACGTGGCATCATGCACTGATCACGTGGCTGATCATACACTGATCACGTAACTGATCATGCACACATCACGTGGCTATCATGCACTGATCACGTGGCTGTCATGCAATGATCACGTAGCTACCATATACTGATCACGTGACTGATCATGCACTGATCACGTAAATGATCATGCACTGATCACGTGGCTGATCATGCACTGATCACGTGACTGATCATGCACTGATCACGTGGCTGATCATGCACTGATCACGTAACTGATCATGCACTGATCACGTGGCTGATCATGCACTGATCACGTGGCTGATCATGCACTGATCACGTGACTGATCATGCACTGATCACGTGACTGATCATGCACTGATCACGTGGCTATCATGCACTGATCACGTGGCTGATCATGCACTGATCACGTGACTGATCATGCACTGATCACGTGACTGATCATGCACTGATCACGTGAATGATCATGCACTGATCACGTGGCTGATCATGCACTGATCACGTGGCTGATCACACATATATCACGTGACTGATCATGCACTGATCACGTGGCTATCATGCACTGATCACGTGGCTATCATGCACTGATCACGTGGCTGATCATGCAATGATCACGTAGCTACCATGTACTGGTCACGTGACTGATCATGCACTGATCACGTAATTGATCATGCACTGATCACGTGGCTGATCATGCACTGATCACGTGGCTGATCACACACTATCACGTGACTGATCATGCACTGATCACGTGACTGATCATGCACTGATCACGTGGCTATCATGCACTGATCACGTGGATATCATGCACTGATCACGTGGCTGATCACACACTATCACGTGACTGATCATGCACTGATCACGTGGCTATCATGCACTGATCACGTGGCTATCATGCACTGATCACGTGGCTGATCATGCAATGATCACGTAGCTACCATGCACTGGTCACGTGACTGATCATGCACTGATCACGTGACTGATCATGCAGTGATCACGTGGCTATCATGCACTACTCACGTGGCTGATCATGCAATGATCATGTAGCTACCATGTACAGGTCACGTGAATGATCATACACCCATCAGGTGACTGATCATGCACTGATCACGTGGCTATCATGCACTGATCACGAGACTGATCATGCACTGATCACGTCTATATCATGCACTGATCACATGACTGCCCATGCACTGATCACGTGGATGATCATACACTAATCTTGTGACAGATCATGCACTGATCACGTGGCTGATCATGCACTGATACCGTGACTGAGCATGGACTGATCACATGACTATCATGTAGTGATCACGTGACTTAATGGCGCTGATCATGTGACTGATCATGCGCTGATCATGTTTGCTATCATACACTGATCATGTGCCTCTGGAGGCAATAAACAAAGAGCTGAGTAGGCACGAATCAAACAGTCAGCAGGCAATAATCATGGAACTCAGCTGTGAGGAATCATGCTGCTCAGCTGGCAATAATCAAGCAGCTGAGCAGGCAGGAATTACGCAGCACAGCTGGCAATTGTCAAGCAGATGACAGGCAGGAATCGTGCAGCTCAGCTGGCAATTGTCAAGCAGATGAGCAGACAGTAATCACGCAGCTCAGCAGGCCCAGATCACGTGACTGAGCATGCACTGTTCACGTGGCTGATCATACACTGATCACGTGATGATCATGCACTGATCACTTGGATATCATGCACTGATCACGTGGCTGATCATACACTGTTCACGTGTCTGACCATGCACTGATCACGTGGCTGATCATACACTGCTCACGTAACTGATCATGCACTGATCACGTGGCTATCATGCACTGATCACGTGGCTGAACATGCACTGTTCACGTGGCTGATCACACACCTGTCACGTGACATATCATGCACTGATCACGTGGCACTCATGCACTGATCACGTGGCTGATCATACTCTGCTCACGTAACTCATGCACACATCACGTGGCTATCATGCACTGCTCACGTGGCTCGTCATGGAATGATCACGTAGCAACCATATACTGGTCACGTGACTGATCATGCAAAGATCACGTAAATGATCATGCACTGTTCACGTGACTGATCATGTACTGATCACGTGACTGATCATGCACTGATCACGTGGCTATCATGCTCTGCTCACGTGGCTGATCATGCAACGATCACGTAGCAACCATGTACTGGTCACGTGACTGATCATGCACTGATCACGTAATTGATCATGCACTGATCACGTGGCTCATCATGCACTGATCACGTGGCTGATCACACATGTATCACGTGACTGATCATGCACTGATCACGTGGCTATCATGCACTGATCACGTGGCTATCATGCACTGATCACGTGGCTGATCATGCATGATCACGTAGCTACCATGTACTGGTCACGTGACTGATCATGCACTGATCACGTAATTGATCATGCACTGATCATGTGGCTGATCATGCACTGATCACGTGGCTGATCATACACTGATCACGTAACTGATCATGCACTGATCACGTGACTGATCATGCACTGATCACGTGGCTATCATGCACTGATCACGTGGCTGACATACACTGATCACGTGCCTGGTCATGCACTGATCACGTGGCTGATCATGCACTGATCACGTGACTGATCATGCACTGATCACGTGTCTGATCATGCACTGATCACGTGGCTATCATGCACTGCTCACGTGGCTGATCATGCCATGATCACGCAGCTACCATGTACTGGTCACATGACTGATCATGCACTGATCACGTGACTGATCATGCAGTGATCACGTGGCTATCATGCACTACTCACGTGGCTGATCATGCAATGATCATGTAGCTACCATGTACAGGTCACGTGAATGATCATACACCCATCAGGTGACTGATCATGCACTGATCACGTGGCTATCATGCACTGATCACGAGACTGATCATGCACTGATCACGTCTATATCATGCACTGATCACATGACTGCCCATGCACTGATCACGTGGATGATCATACACTAATCTTGTGACAGATCATGCACTGATCACGTGGCTGATCATGCACTGATACCGTGACTGAGCATGGACTGATCACATGACTATCATGTAGTGATCACGTGACTTAATGGCGCTGATCATGTGACTGATCATGCGCTGATCATGTTTGCTATCATACACTGATCATGTGCCTCTGGAGGCAATAAACAAAGAGCTGAGTAGGCACGAATCAAACAGTCAGCAGGCAATAATCATGGAACTCAGCTGTGAGGAATCATGCTGCTCAGCTGGCAATAATCAAGCAGCTGAGCAGGCAGGAATTACGCAGCACAGCTGGCAATTGTCAAGCAGATGACAGGCAGGAATCGTGCAGCTCAGCTGGCAATTGTCAAGCAGATGAGCAGACAGTAATCACGCAGCTCAGCAGGCCCTGATCACGTGACTGAGCATGCACTGTTCACGTGGCTGATCATACACTGATCACGTGATTGATCATGCACTGATCACTTGGATATCATGCACTGATCACGTGGCTGATCATACACTGTTCACGTGTCTGACCATGCACTGATCACGTGGCTGATCATACACTGCTCACGTAACTGATCATGCACTGATCACGTGGCTATCATGCACTGATCACGTGGCTGAACATGCACTGTTCACGTGGCTGATCACACACCTGTCACGTGACATATCATGCACTGATCACGTGGCACTCATGCACTGATCACGTGGCTGATCATACTCTGCTCACGTAACTCATCATGCACACATCACGTGGCTATCATGCACTGCTCACGTGGCTCGTCATGGAATGATCACGTAGCTACCATATACTGGTCACGTGACTGATCATGCACAGATCACGTAAATGATCATGCACTGTTCACGTGACTGATCATGTACTGATCACGTGACTGATCATGCACTGATCACGTGGCTGATCATGCACTGATCACGTGGCTGATCATGCACTGATCACGTGGCTGATCATGCACTGATCACGTGGCTGATCATGCACTGATCACGTGACTGATCATGCACTGATCACGTGACTGATCATGCACTGATCACGTGGCTATCATGCACTGATCACGTGGCTGATCATGCACTGATCACGTGACTGATCATGCACTGATCACGTGACTGATCATGCACTGATCACGTGACTGATCATGCACTGATCACGTGGCTGATCATGCACTGATCACGTGGCTGATCACACATATATCACGTGACTGATCATGCACTGATCACGTGGCTATCATGCACTGATCACGTGGCTATCATGCACTGATCACGTGGCTGATCATGCAATGATCACGTAGCTACCATGTACTGGTCACGTGACTGATCATGCACTGATCACGTAATTGATCATGCACTGATCACGTGGCTGATCATGCACTGATCACGTGGCTGATCACACACTATCACGTGACTGATCATGCACTGATCACGTGACTGATCATGCACTGATCACGTGGCTATCATGCACTGATCACGTGGCTGATCATGCACTGATCACGTGGCTGATCATGCACTGATCACGTGACTGATCATGCACTGATCACGTGGCTGATCATGCACTGATCACGTGGCTATCATGCACTGATCACGTGGCTGATCATGCAATGATCACGTAGCTACCATGCACTGGTCACGTGACTGATCATGCACTGATCACGTGACTGATCATGCACTGATCACGTGGCTATCATGCACTACTCACGTGGCTGATCATGCAATGATCATGTAGCTACCATGTACAGGTCACGTGAATGATCATACACCCATCAGGTGACTGATCATGCACTGATCACGTGGCTATCATGCACTGATCACGTGACTGATCATGCACTGATCACGTCTATATCATGCACTGATCACATGACTGCCCATGCACTGATCACGTGGATGATCATACACTAATCTTGTGACAGATCATGCACTGATCACGTGGCTGATCATGCACTGATACCGTGACTGAGCATGGACTGATCACATGACTATCATGTAGTGATCACGTGACTTAATGGCACTGATCATGTGACTGATCATGCGCTGATCATGTTTGCTATCATACACTGATCATGTGCCTCTGGAGGCAATAAACAAAGAGCTGAGTAGGCACGAATCAAACAGTCAGCAGGCAATAATCATGGAACTCAGGTGTGAGGAATCATGCTGCTCAGCTGGCAATAATCAAGCAGCTGAGCAGGCAGGAATTACGCAGCACAGCTGGCAATTGTCAAGCAGATGACAGGCAGGAATCGTGCAGCTCAGCTGGCAATTGTCAAGCAGATGAGCAGACAGTAATCACGCAGCTCAGCAGGCCCTGATCACGTGACTGAGCATGCACTGATCACGTGGCTGATCATGCACTGATCACGTGACTGATCATGCACTGATCACGTGTCTGATCATGCACTGATCACGTGGCTATCATGCACTGCTCACGTGGCTGATCATGCATGATCACGCAGCTACCATGTACTGGTCACATGACTGATCATGCACTGATCACGTGACTGATCATGCACTGATCACGTGGCTATCATGCACTACTCACGTGGCTGATCATGCAATGATCATGTAGCTACCATGTACAGGTCACGTGAATGATCATACACCCATCAGGTGACTGATCATGCACTGATCACGTGGCTGATCATGCACTGATCACGTGGCTGATCATGCACTGATCACGTGGCTGATCATGCACTGATCACGTGACTGATCATGCACTGATCACGTGGCTGATCATGCACTGATCACGTGGCTGATCATGCACTGATCACGTGGCTGATCATGCACTGATACCGTGACTGAGCATGGACTGATCACATGACTATCATGTAGTGATCACGTGACTTAATGGCGCTGATCATGTGACTGATCATGCACTGATCATGTTTGCTATCATACACTGATCATGTGCCTCTGGAGGCAATAAACAAAGAGCTGAGTAGGCACGAATCAAACAGTCAGCAGGCAATAATCATGGAACTCAGCTGTGAGGAATCATGCTGCTCAGCTGGCAATAATCAAGCAGCTGAGCAGGCAGGAATTACGCAGCACAGCTGGCAATTGTCAAGCAGATGACAGGCAGGAATCGTGCAGCTCAGCTGGCAATTGTCAAGCAGATGAGCAGACAGTAATCACGCAGCTCAGCAGGCCCTGATCACGTGACTGAGCATGCACTGTTCACGTGGCTGATCATACACTGATCACGTGATTGATCATGCACTGATCACTTGGATATCATGCACTGATCACGTGGCTGATCATACACTGATCACGTGGCTGACCATGCACTGATCACGTGGCTGATCATACACTGCTCACGTAACTGATCATGCACTGATCACGTGGCTATCATGCACTGATCACGTGGCTGATCATGCACTGTTCACGTGGCTGATCACACACCTGTCACGTGACATATCATGCACTGATCACGTGGCACTCATGCACTGATCACGTGGCTGATCATACTCTGCTCACGTAACTGATCATGCACACATCACGTGGCTATCATGCACTGCTCACGTGGCTGTCATGGAATGATCATGTAGCTACCATATACTGGTCACGTGACTGATCATGCACTGATCACGTAAATGATCATGCACTGTTCACGTGACTGATCATGCACTGATCACGTGACTGATCATGCACTGATCACGTGGCTATCATGCACTGATCACGTGGCTGATCATGCACTGATCACGTGGCTGATCATGCACTGATACCGTGACTGAGCATGGACTGATCACATGACTATCATGTAGTGATCACGTGACTTAATGGCGCTGATCATGTGACTGATCATGCGCTGATCATGTTTGCTATCATACACTGATCATGTGCCTCTGGAGGCAATAAACAAAGAGCTGAGTAGGCACGAATCAAACAGTCAGCAGGCAATAATCATGGAACTCAGGTGTGAGGAATCATGCTGCTCAGCTGGCAATAATCAAGCAGCTGAGCAGGCAGGAATTACGCAGCACAGCTGGCAATTGTCAAGCAGATGACAGGCAGGAATCGTGCAGCTCAGCTGGCAATTGTCAAGCAGATGAGCAGACAGTAATCACGCAGCTCAGCAGGCCCTGATCACGTGACTGAGCATGCACTGTTCACGTGGCTGATCATACACTGATCACGTGATTGATCATGCACTGATCACTTGGATATCATGCACTGATCACGTGGCTGATCATACACTGTTCACGTGGCTGACCATGCACTGATCACGTGGCTGATCATACACTGCTCACGTAACTGATCATGCACTGATCACGTGGCTATCATGCACTGATCACGTGGCTGAACATGCACTGTTCACGTGGCTGATCACACACCTGTCACGTGACATATCATGCACTGATCACGTGGCACTCATGCACTGATCACGTGGCTGATCATACTCTGCTCACGTAACTGATCATGCACACATCACGTGGCTATCATGCACTGCTCACGTGGCTCGTCATGGAATGATCACGTAGCTACCATATACTGGTCACGTGACTGATCATGCACTGATCACGTAAATGATCATGCACTGATCACGTGGCTGATCATGCACTGATCACGTGGCTGATCATGCACTGATCACGTGACTGATCATGCACTGATCACGTGACTGATCATGCACTGATCACGTGGCTATCATGCACTGATCACGTGGCTGATCATGCACTGATCACGTGACTGATCATGCACTGATCACGTGGCTGATCATGCACTGATCACGTGACTGATCATGCACTGATCACGTGACTGATCATGCACTGATCACGTGGCTATCATGCACTGATCACGTGGCTATCATGCACTGATCACGTGGCTGATCATGCAATGATCACGTAGCTACCATGTACTGGTCACGTGACTGATCATGCACTGATCACGTAATTGATCATGCACTGATCACGTGGCTGATCATGCACTGATCACGTGGCTGATCACACACTATCACGTGACTGATCATGCACTGATCACGTGACTGATCATGCACTGATCACGTGGCTATCATGCACTGATCACGTGGATATCATGCACTGATCACGTGGCTGATCACACTGATCACGTGACTGATCATGCACTGATCACGTGGCTATCATGCACTGATCACGTGGCTATCATGCACTGATCACGTGGCTGATCATGCAATGATCACGTAGCTACCATGCACTGGTCACGTGACTGATCATGCACTGATCACGTGACTGATCATGCAGTGATCACGTGGCTATCATGCACTACTCACGTGGCTGATCATGCAATGATCATGTAGCTACCATGTACAGGTCACGTGAATGATCATACACCCATCAGGTGACTGATCATGCACTGATCACGTGGCTATCATGCACTGATCACGAGACTGATCATGCACTGATCACGTCTATATCATGCACTGATCACATGGATGATCATACACTAATCTTGTGACAGATCATGCACTGATCACGTGGCTGATCATGCACTGATACCGTGACTGAGCATGGACTGATCACATGACTATCATGTAGTGATCACGTGACTTAATGGCGCTGATCATGTGACTGATCATGCGCTGATCATGTTTGCTATCATACACTGATCATGTGCCTCTGGAGGCAATAAACAAAGAGCTGAGTAGGCACGAATCAAACAGTCAGCAGGCAATAATCATGGAACTCAGGTGTGAGGAATCATGCTGCTCAGCTGGCAATAATCAAGCAGCTGAGCAGGCAGGAATTACGCAGCACAGCTGGCAATTGTCAAGCAGATGACAGGCAGGAATCGTGCAGCTCAGCTGGCAATTGTCAAGCAGATGAGCAGACAGTAATCACGCAGCTCAGCAGGCCCAGATCACGTGACTGAGCATGCACTGTTCACGTGGCTGATCATACACTGATCACGTGATGATCATGCACTGATCACTTGGATATCATGCACTGATCACGTGGCTGATCATACACTGTTCACGTGTCTGACCATGCACTGATCACGTGGCTGATCATACACTGCTCACGTAACTGATCATGCACTGATCACGTGGCTATCATGCACTGATCACGTGGCTGAACATGCACTGTTCACGTGGCTGATCACACACCTGTCACGTGACATATCATGCACTGATCACGTGGCACTCATGCACTGATCACGTGGCTGATCATACTCTGCTCACGTAACTCATGCACACATCACGTGGCTATCATGCACTGCTCACGTGGCTCGTCATGGAATGATCACGTAGCTACCATATACTGGTCACGTGACTGATCATGCACAGATCACGTAAATGATCATGCACTGTTCACGTGACTGATCATGTACTGATCACGTGACTGATCATGCACTGATCACGTGGCTATCATGCTCTGCTCACGTGGCTGATCATGCAACGATCACGTAGCAACCATGTACTGGTCACGTGACTGATCATGCACTGATCACGTAATTGATCCTGCACTGATCACGTGGCTCATCATGCACTGATCACGTGGCTGATCACACATGTATCACGTGACTGATCATGCACTGATCACGTGGCTCTCATGCACTGATCACGTGGCTGTCATGCACTGATCACGTGGATATCATGCACTGATCACGTGGCTGATCATGCACTGATCACGTGACTGATCATGCACTGATCACGTGGCTGATCATGCACTGATCACGTGGCTGATCATGCACTGATCACGTGGCTGATCATGCACTGATCACGTGGCTGATCATGCACTGATCACGTGACTGATCATGCACTGATCACGTGACTGATCATGCACTGATCACGTGGCTATCATGCACTGATCACGTGGCTGATCATGCACTGATCACGTGACTGATCATGCACTGATCACGTGACTGATCATGCACTGATCACGTGACTGATCATGCACTGATCACGTGGCTGATCATGCACTGATCACGTGGCTGATCATGCATGATCACGTGACTGATCATGCACTGATCACGTGGCTGATCATGCACTGATCACGTGGCTATCATGCACTGATCACGTGGCTGATCATGCAATGATCACGTAGCTACCATGTACTGGTCACGTGACTGATCATGCACTGATCACGTGATTGATCATGCACTGATCACGTGGCTGATCATGCACTGATCACGTGGCTGATCATGCACTATCACGTGACTGATCATGCACTGATCACGTGACTGATCATGCACTGATCACGTGGCTATCATGCACTGATCACGTGGCTATCATGCACTGATCACGTGGCTGATCACACTATCACGTGACTGATCATGCACTGATCACGTGGCTATCATGCACTGATCACGTGGCTGATCATGCACTGATCACGTGGCTGATCATGCACTGATCACGTGGCTGATCATGCACTGATCACGTGGCTGATCATGCACTGATCACGTGACTGATCATGCACTGATCACGTGGCTGATCATGCACTGATCACGTGGCTATCATGCACTGATCACGTGGCTGATCATGCACTGATCACGTGGCTACCATGCACTGATCACGTGACTGATCATGCACTGATCACGTAATTGATCATGCACTGATCACGTGGCTCATCATGCACTGATCACGTGGCTGATCACACTGATCACGTGACTGATCATGCACTGATCACGTGGCTATCATGCACTGATCACGTGGCTGATCATGCACTGATCACGTGGCTGATCATGCACTGATCACGTGACTGATCATGCACTGATCACGTGGCTGATCATGCACTGATCACGTGACTGATCATGCACTGATCACGTGACTGATCATGCACTGATCACGTGGCTATCATGCACTGATCACGTGGCTGATCATGCACTGATCACGTGGCTGATCATGCACTGATCACGTGACTGATCATGCACTGATCACGTGGCTGATCATGCACTGATCACGTGACTGATCATGCACTGATCACGTGACTGATCATGCACTGATCACGTGACTGATCATGCACTGATCACGTGGCTGATCATGCACTGATCACGTGGCTGATCATGCACTGATCATGCGATCACGTGGCTGATCATGCACTGATCACGTGGCTGATCATGCACTGATCACGTGGCTGATCATGCACTGATCACGTGGCTGATCACACTGATCACGTGACTGATCATGATCACGTGGCTGATCATGCACTGATCACGTGGCTGATCATGCACTGATCACGTGGCTATCATGCACTGATCACGTGGCTGATCATGCACTGATCACGTGACTGATCATGCACTGATCACGTGACTGATCATGCACTGATCACGTGGCTATCATGCACTGATCACGTGGCTGATCATGCACTGATCACGTGGCTGATCACACACTGTCACGTGACTGATCATGCACTGATCACGTGGCACTCATGCACTGATCACGTGGCTGATCATACACTGATCACGTGACTGATCATGCACTGATCACGTGGCTATCATGCACTGATCACGTGGCTGATCATGCACTGATCACGTAGCTATCATGCACTGATCACGTGACTGATCATGCACTGATCACGTAACTGATCATGCACTGATCACGTGGCTGATCATGCACTGATCACGTGACTGATCATGCACTGATCACGTGGCTGATCATGCACTGATCACGTGACTGATCATGCACTGATCACGTGACTGATCATGCACTGATCACGTGGCTATCATGCACTGATCACGTGGCTGATCATGCACTGATCACGTGACTGATCATGCACTGATCACGTGACTGATCATGCACTGATCACGTGACTGATCATGCACTGATCACGTGGCTGATCATGCACTGATCACGTGGCTATCATGCACTGATCACGTGGCTGATCATGCACTGATCACGTAGCAGCCATGTACTGGTCACGTGACTGATCATGCACTGATCACGTAATTGATCATGCACTGATCACGTGGCTGATCATGCACTGATCACGTGGCTGATCACACATGATCACGTGACTGATCATGCACTGATCACGTGGCTGATCATGCACTGATCACGTGGCTGATCATGCACTGATCACGTGGCTATCATGCACTGATCACGTGGCTGATCACACACGTATCACGTGACTGATCATGCACTGATCACGTGGCTATCATGCACTGATCACGTGGCTATCATGCACTGATCACGTGGCTGATCATGCACTGATCACGTAGCTACCATGTACTGATCACGTGACTGATCATGCACTGATCACGTAATTGATCATGCACTGATCACGTGGCTGATCATGCACTGATCACGTGGCTGATCATGCACTGATCACGTGACTGATCATGCACTGATCACGTGACTGATCATGCACTGATCACGTGGCTATCATGCACTGATCACGTGGCTGACATGCACTGATCACGTGCCTGATCATGCACTGATCACGTGGCTGATCATGCACTGATCACGTGACTGATCATGCACTGATCACGTGTCTGATCATGCACTGATCACGTGGCTATCATGCACTGCTCACGTGGCTGATCATGCATGATCACGCAGCTACCATGTACTGGTCACATGACTGATCATGCACTGATCACGTGACTGATCATGCAGTGATCACGTGGCTATCATGCACTACTCACGTGGCTGATCATGCAATGATCATGTAGCTACCATGTACAGGTCACGTGAATGATCATACACCCATCAGGTGACTGATCATGCACTGATCACGTGGCTATCATGCACTGATCACGAGACTGATCATGCACTGATCACGTCTATATCATGCACTGATCACATGACTGCCCATGCACTGATCACGTGGATGATCATACACTAATCTTGTGACAGATC
This sequence comes from Bos javanicus, assembly GCF_032452875.1. Classification (NCBI taxonomy): domain Eukaryota; kingdom Metazoa; phylum Chordata; class Mammalia; order Artiodactyla; family Bovidae; genus Bos; species Bos javanicus. Next base: position 169,905 of record NW_026893807.1, read on the forward strand.
ATGCACTGATCACGTGGCTGATCATGCACTGATACCGTGACTGAGCATGGACTGATCACATGACTATCATGTAGTGATCACGTGACTTAATGGCGCTGATCATGTGACTGATCATGCGCTGATCATGTTTGCTATCATACACTGATCATGTGCCTCTGGAGGCAATAAACAAAGAGCTGAGTAGGCACGAATCAAACAGTCAGCAGGCAATAATCATGGAACTCAGGTGTGAGGAATCATGCTGCTCAGCTGGCAATAATCAAGCAGCTGAGCAGGCAGGAATTACGCAGCACAGCTGGCAATTGTCAAGCAGATGACAGGCAGGAATCGTGCAGCTCAGCTGGCAATTGTCAAGCAGATGAGCAGACAGTAATCACGCAGCTCAGCAGGCCCAGATCACGTGACTGAGCATGCACTGATCACGTGGCTGATCATGCACTGATCACGTGACTGATCATGCACTGATCACGTGGCTGATCATGCACTGATCACGTGGCTATCATGCACTGCTCACGTGGCTGATCATGCACTGATCACGTGGCTATCATGCACTGCTCACGTGACTGATCATGCACTGATCACGTGACTGATCATGCACTGATCACGTGGCTATCATGCACTACTCACGTGGCTGATCATGCAATGATCATGTAGCTACCATGTACTGGTCACGTGAATGATCATACACCCATCAGGTGACTGATCATGCACTGATCACGTGGCTGATCATGCACTGATCACGTGGCTGATCATGCACTGATCACGTGGCTGATCATGCACTGATCACGTGACTGATCATGCACTGATCACGTGACTGATCATGCACTGATCACGTGGCTGATCATGCACTGATACCGTGACTGAGCATGGACTGATCACATGACTATCATGTAGTGATCACGTGACTTAATGGCGCTGATCATGTGACTGATCATGCGCTGATCATGTTTGCTATCATACACTGATCATGTGCCTCTGGAGGCAATAAACAAAGAGCTGAGTAGGCACGAATCAAACAGTCAGCAGGCAATAATCATGGAACTCAGCTGTGAGGAATCATGCTGCTCAGCTGGCAATAATCAAGCAGCTGAGCAGGCAGGAATTACGCAGCACAGCTGGCAATTGTCAAGCAGATGACAGGCAGGAATCGTGCAGCTCAGCTGGCAATTGTCAAGCAGATGAGCAGACAGTAATCACGCAGCTCAGCAGGCCCTGATCACGTGACTGAGCATGCACTGTTCACGTGGCTGATCATACACTGATCACGTGATTGATCATGCACTGATCACTTGGATATCATGCACTGATCACGTGGCTGATCATACACTGTTCACGTGGCTGACCAAGCACTGATCACGTGGCTGATCATACACTGATCACGTAACTGATCATGCACTGATCACGTGGCTATCATGCACTGATCACGTGGCTGATCATGCACTGTTCACGTGGCTGATCACACACCTGTCACGTGACATATCATGCACTGATCACGTGGCACTCATGCACTGATCACGTGGCTGATCATACTCTGCTCACGTAACTGATCATGCACACATCACGTGGCTATCATGCACTGCTCACGTGGCTCGTCATGGAATGATCACGTAGCTACCATATACTGGTCACGTGACTGATCATGCACTGATCACGTAAATGATCATGCACTGATCACGTGACTGATCATGCACTGATCACGTGACTGATCATGCACTGATCACGTGGCTGATCATGCACTGATCACGTGGCTGATCATGCACTGATCACGTGGCTGATCATGCACTGATCACGTGGCTGATCATGCACTGATCACGTGACTGATCATGCACTGATCACGTGACTGATCATGCACTGATCACGTGGCTATCATGCACTGATCACGTGGCTGATCATGCACTGATCACGTGACTGATCATGCACTGATCACGTGACTGATCATGCACTGATCACGTGACTGATCATGCACTGATCACGTGGCTGATCATGCACTGATCACGTGGCTGATCACACATGATCACGTGACTGATCATGCACTGATCACGTGGCTATCATGCACTGATCACGTGGCTATCATGCACTGATCACGTGGCTGATCATGCAATGATCACGTAGCTATCATGCACTGATCACGTGACTGATCATGCACTGATCACGTAATTGATCATGCACTGATCACGTGGCTGATCATGCACTGATCACGTGGCTGATCACACTATCACGTGACTGATCATGCACTGATCACGTGACTGATCATGCACTGATCACGTGGCTATCATGCACTGATCACGTGGCTATCATGCACTGATCACGTGGCTGATCATGCACGATCACGTGACTGATCATGCACTGATCACGTGGCTGATCATGCACTGATCACGTGGCTGATCATGCACTGATCACGTGGCTATCATGCACTGATCACGTGGCTGATCATGCACTGATCACGTAGCTATCATGCACTGATCACGTGACTGATCATGCACTGATCACGTGGCTGATCATGCACTGATCACGTGACTGATCATGCACTGATCACGTGACTGATCATGCACTGATCACGTGACTGATCATGCACTGATCACGTGGCTATCATGCACTGATCACGTGGCTGATCATGCACTGATCACGCAGCTACCATGTACTGGTCACGTGACTGATCATGCACTGATCACGTGGCTATCATGCACTACTCACGTGGCTGATCATGCAATGATCATGTAGCTACCATGTACTGGTCACGTGACTGATCATACACCCATCAGGTGACTGATCATGCACTGATCACGTGGCTGATCATGCACTGATCACGTGACTGATCATGCACTGATCACGTGACTGATCATGCACTGATCACATGGCTATCATGAACTGATCACGTGGCTGATCATGCACTGATCACGTGGCTGATCATGCACTGATACCGTGACTGAGCATGGACTGATCACATGACTATCATGTAGTGATCACGTGACTTAATGGCGCTGATCATGTGACTGATCATGCGCTGATCATGTTTGCTATCATACACTGATCATGTGCCTCTGGAGGCAATAAACAAAGAGCTGAGTAGGCACGAATCAAACAGTCAGCAGGCAATAATCATGGAACTCAGGTGTGAGGAATCATGCTGCTCAGCTGGCAATAATCAAGCAGCTGAGCAGGCAGGAATTACGCAGCACAGCTGGCAATTGTCAAGCAGATGACAGGCAGGAATCGTGCAGCTCAGCTGGCAATTGTCAAGCAGATGAGCAGACAGTAATCACGCAGCTCAGCAGGCCCTGATCACGTGACTGAGCATGCACTGTTCACGTGGCTGATCATACACTGATCACGTGATTGATCATGCACTGATCACTTGGATATCATGCACTGATCACGTGGCTGATCATACACTGTTCACGTGTCTGACCATGCACTGATCACGTGGCTGATCATACACTGCTCACGTAACTGATCATGCACTGATCACGTGGCTATCATGCACTGATCACGTGGCTGAACATGCACTGTTCACGTGGCTGATCACACACCTGTCACGTGACATATCATGCACTGATCACGTGGCACTCATGCACTGATCACGTGGCTGATCATACTCTGCTCACGTAACTCATCATGCACACATCACGTGGCTATCATGCACTGCTCACGTGGCTCGTCATGGAATGATCACGTAGCTACCATATACTGGTCACGTGACTGATCATGCACAGATCACGTAAATGATCATGCACTGTTCACGTGACTGATCATGTACTGATCACGTGACTGATCATGCACTGATCACGTGGCTGATCATGCACTGATCACGTGGCTGATCATGCACTGATCACGTGGCTGATCATGCACTGATCACGTGACTGATCATGCACTGATCACGTGGCTGATCATGCACTGATCACGTGGCTGATCATGCACTGATCACGTGGCTGATCATGCACTGATCACGTGACTGATCATGCACTGATCACGTGACTGATCATGCACTGATCACGTGGCTGATCATGCACTGATCACGTGGCTATCATGCACTGATCACGTGGCTGATCACACATGATCACGTGACTGATCATGCACTGATCACGTGGCTATCATGCACTGATCACGTGGCTATCATGCACTGATCACGTGGCTGATCATGCAATGATCACGTAGCTACCATGCACTGATCACGTGACTGATCATGCACTGATCACGTAATTGATCATGCACTGATCACGTGGCTGATCATGCACTGATCACGTGGCTGATCACACACTATCACGTGACTGATCATGCACTGATCACGTGACTGATCATGCACTGATCACGTGGCTATCATGCACTGATCACGTGGATATCATGCACTGATCACGTGGCTGATCACACACTATCACGTGACTGATCATGCACTGATCACGTGGCTATCATGCACTGATCACGTGGCTATCATGCACTGATCACGTGGCTGATCATGCACTGATCACGTAGCTACCATGTACTGATCACGTGACTGATCATGCACTGATCACGTAATTGATCATGCACTGATCACGTGGCTGATCATGCACTGATCACGTGGCTGATCACACATGATCACGTGACTGATCATGCACTGATCACGTGGCTATCATGCACTGATCACGTGGCTGATCATGCACTGATCACGTGGCTATCATGCACTGATCACGTGGCTGATCACACACTATCACATGACTGATCATGCACTGATCACGTGGCTGATCATGCACTGATCACGTGGCTATCATGCACTGATCACGTGGCTGATCATGCAATGATCACGTAGCTACCATGCACTGGTCACGTGACTGATCATGCACTGATCACGTGACTGATCATGCACTGATCACGTGGCTGATCATGCACTGATCACGTGGCTGATCATGCACTGATCACGTGCCTGATCATGCACTGATCACGTGACTGATCATGCACTGATCACGTGGCTATCATGCACTGATCACGTGGCTGATCATGCACTGATCACGTGGCTGATCATGCACTGATACCGTGACTGATCATGGACTGATCACATGACTATCATGCACTGATCACGTGACTTAATGGCACTGATCATGTGACTGATCATGCACTGATCATGTTTGCTATCATACACTGATCATGTGCCTCTGGAGGCAATAAACAAAGAGCTGAGTAGGCACGAATCAAACAGTCAGCAGGCAATAATCATGGAACTCAGGTGTGAGGAATCATGCTGCTCAGCTGGCAATAATCAAGCAGCTGAGCAGGCAGGAATTACGCAGCACAGCTGGCAATTGTCAAGCAGATGACAGGCAGGAATCGTGCAGCTCAGCTGGCAATCGTCAAGCAGATGAGCAGACAGTAATCACGCAGCTCAGCAGGCCCTGATCACGTGACTGAGCATGCACTGATCACGTGGCTGATCATGCACTGATCACGTGACTGATCATGCACTGATCACGTGTCTGATCATGCACTGATCACGTGGCTATCATGCACTGCTCACGTGGCTGATCATGCATGATCACGCAGCTACCATGTACTGGTCACATGACTGATCATGCACTGATCACGTGACTGATCATGCACTGATCACGTGGCTATCATGCACTACTCACGTGGCTGATCATGCAATGATCATGTAGCTACCATGTACAGGTCACGTGAATGATCATACACCCATCAGGTGACTGATCATGCACTGATCACGTGGCTGATCATGCACTGATCACGTGGCTGATCATGCACTGATCACGTGGCTGATCATGCACTGATCACGTGACTGATCATGCACTGATCACGTGACTGATCATGCACTGATCACGTGGCTATCATGCACTGATCACGTGGCTGATCATGCACTGATCACGTGGCTGATCATGCACTGATACCGTGACTGAGCATGGACTGATCACATGACTATCATGTAGTGATCACGTGACTTAATGGCGCTGATCATGTGACTGATCATGCGCTGATCATGTTTGCTATCATACACTGATCATGTGCCTCTGGAGGCAATAAACAAAGAGCTGAGTAGGCACGAATCAAACAGTCAGCAGGCAATAATCATGGAACTCAGCTGTGAGGAATCATGCTGCTCAGCTGGCAATAATCAAGCAGCTGAGCAGGCAGGAATTACGCAGCACAGCTGGCAATTGTCAAGCAGATGACAGGCAGGAATCGTGCAGCTCAGCTGGCAATTGTCAAGCAGATGAGCAGACAGTAATCACGCAGCTCAGCAGGCCCTGATCACGTGACTGAGCATGCACTGTTCACGTGGCTGATCATACACTGATCACGTGATTGATCATGCACTGATCACTTGGATATCATGCACTGATCACGTGGCTGATCATACACTGTTCACGTGTCTGACCATGCACTGATCACGTGGCTGATCATACACTGCTCACGTAACTGATCATGCACTGATCACGTGGCTATCATGCACTGATCACGTGGCTGAACATGCACTGTTCACGTGGCTGATCACACACCTGTCACGTGACATATCATGCACTGATCACGTGGCACTCATGCACTGATCACGTGGCTGATCATACTCTGCTCACGTAACTCATCATGCACACATCACGTGGCTATCATGCACTGCTCACGTGGCTCGTCATGGAATGATCACGTAGCTACCATATACTGGTCACGTGACTGATCATGCACAGATCACGTAAATGATCATGCACTGTTCACGTGACTGATCATGTACTGATCACGTGACTGATCATGCACTGATCACGTGGCTGATCATGCACTGATCACGTGGCTGATCATGCACTGATCACGTGGCTGATCATGCACTGATCACGTGGCTGATCATGCACTGATCACGTGACTGATCATGCACTGATCACGTGACTGATCATGCACTGATCACGTGGCTATCATGCACTGATCACGTGGCTGATCATGCACTGATCACGTGACTGATCATGCACTGATCACGTGACTGATCATGCACTGATCACGTGGCTGATCATGCACTGATCACGTGGCTGATCATGCACTGATCACGTGGCTGATCACACATGATCACGTGACTGATCATGCACTGATCACGTGGCTGATCATGCACTGATCACGTGGCTGATCATGCACTGATCACGTGGCTATCATGCACTGATCACGTGGCTGATCATGCACTGATCACGTGACTGATCATGCACTGATCACGTGGCTGATCATGCACTGATCACGTGGCTATCATGCACTGATCACGTGGCTGATCATGCAATGATCACGTAGCTATCATGCACTGGTCACGTGACTGATCATGCACTGATCACGTGACTGATCATGCACTGATCACGTGGCTATCATGCACTGATCACGTGGCTGATCATGCACTGATCATGTGCTACCATGCACTGGTCACGTGGATGATCATACACTGATCATGTGACTGATCATGCACTGATCACGTGGCTGATCATGCACTGATACCGTGACTGAGCATGGACTGATCACATGACTATCATGTAGTGATCACGTGACTTAATGGCGCTGATCATGTGACTGATCATGCGCTGATCATGTTTGCTATCATACACTGATCATGTGCCTCTGGAGGCAATAAACAAAGAGCTGAGTAGGCACGAATCAAACAGTCAGCAGGCAATAATCATGGAACTCAGGTGTGAGGAATCATGCTGCTCAGCTGGCAATAATCAAGCAGCTGAGCAGGCAGGAATTACGCAGCTCAGCTGGCAATTGTCAAGCAGATGAGCAGACAGTAATCACGCAGCTCAGCAGGCCCAGATCACGTGACTGAGCATGCACTGTTCACGTGGCTGATCATACACTGATCACGTGATGATCATGCACTGATCACTTGGATATCATGCACTGATCACGTGGCTGATCATACACTGTTCACGTGTCTGACCATGCACTGATCACGTGGCTGATCATACACTGCTCACGTAACTGATCATGCACTGATCACGTGGCTATCATGCACTGATCACGTGGCTGAACATGCACTGTTCACGTGGCTGATCACACACCTGTCACGTGACATATCATGCACTGATCACGTGGCACTCATGCACTGATCACGTGGCTGATCATACTCTGCTCACGTAACTCATGCACACATCACGTGGCTATCATGCACTGCTCACGTGGCTCGTCATGGAATGATCACGTAGCAACCATATACTGGTCACGTGACTGATCATGCACAGATCACGTAAATGATCATGCACTGTTCACGTGACTGATCATGCACTGATCACGTGGCTATCATGCACTGCTCACGTGGCTGATCATGCAACGATCACGTAGCAACCATGTACTGGTCACGTGACTGATCATGCACTGATCACGTAATTGATCATGCACTGATCACGTGGCTCATCATGCACTGATCACGTGGCTGATCATGCACTGATCACGTGGATATCATGCACTGATCACGTGGCTGATCACACACGTATCACATGACTGATCATGCACTGATCACGTGGCTATCATGCACTGATCACGTGGCTATCATGCACTGATCACGTGGCTGATCATGCATGATCACGTAGCTACCATGTACTGGTCACGTGACTGATCATGCACTGATCACGTAATTGATCATGCACTGATCACGTGGCTGATCATGCACTGATCACGTGGCTGATCATGCACTGATCACGTAACTGATCATGCACTGATCACGTGACTGATCATGCACTGATCACGTGGCTATCATGCACTGATCACGTGGCTGACATACACTGATCACGTGCCTGATCATGCACTGATCACGTGGCTGATCATGCACTGATCACGTGACTGATCATGCACTGATCACGTGTCTGATCATGCACTGATCACGTGGCTATCATGCACTGATCACGTGGCTGATCATGCCATGATCACGCAGCTACCATGTACTGTCACATGACTGATCATGCACTGATCACGTGACTGATCATGCAGTGATCACGTGGCTATCATGCACTACTCACGTGGCTGATCATGCAATGATCATGTAGCTACCATGTACAGGTCACGTGAATGATCATACACCCATCAGGTGACTGATCATGCACTGATCACGTGGCTATCATGCACTGATCACGAGACTGATCATGCACTGATCACGTCTATATCATGCACTGATCACATGACTGCCATGCACTGATCACGTGGATGATCATACACTAATCTTGTGACAGATCATGCACTGATCACGTGGCTGATCATGCACTGATACCGTGACTGAGCATGGACTGATCACATGACTATCATGTAGTGATCACGTGACTTAATGGCGCTGATCATGTGACTGATCATGCGCTGATCATGTTTGCTATCATACACTGATCATGTGCCTCTGGAGGCAATAAACAAAGAGCTGAGTAGGCACGAATCAAACAGTCAGCAGGCAATAATCATGGAACTCAGGTGTGAGGAATCATGCTGCTCAGCTGGCAATAATCAAGCAGCTGAGCAGGCAGGAATTACGCAGCACAGCTGGCAATTGTCAAGCAGATGACAGGCAGGAATCATGCAGCTCAGCTGGCAATTGTCAAGCAGATGAGCAGACAGTAATCACGCAGCTCAGCAGGCCCTGATCACGTGACTGAGCATGCACTGATCACGTGGCTGATCATGCACTGATCACGTGACTGATCATGCACTGATCACGTGGCTGATCATGCACTGATCACGTGGCTATCATGCACTGCTCACGTGGCTGATCATGCATGATCACGCAGCTACCATGTACTGGTCACATGACTGATCATGCACTGATCACGTGACTGATCATGCACTGATCACGTGGCTATCATGCACTACTCACGTGGCTGATCATGCAATGATCATGTAGCTACCATGTACAGGTCACGTGAATGATCATACACCCATCAGGTGACTGATCATGCACTGATCACGTGGCTGATCATGCACTGATCACGTGGCTGATCATGCACTGATCACGTGGCTGATCATGCACTGATCACGTGACTGATCATGCACTGATCACGTGACTGATCATGCACTGATCACGTGGCTATCATGCACTGATCACGTGGCTGATCATGCACTGATCACGTGGCTGATCATGCACTGATACCGTGACTGAGCATGGACTGATCACATGACTATCATGTAGTGATCACGTGACTTAATGGCGCTGATCATGTGACTGATCATGCACTGATCATGTTTGCTATCATACACTGATCATGTGCCTCTGGAGGCAATAAACAAAGAGCTGAGTAGGCACGAATCAAACAGTCAGCAGGCAATAATCATGGAACTCAGCTGTGAGGAATCATGCTGCTCAGCTGGCAATAATCAAGCAGCTGAGCAGGCAGGAATTACGCAGCACAGCTGGCAATTGTCAAGCAGATGAGCAGACAGTAATCACGCAGCTCAGCAGGCCCTGATCACGTGACTGAGCATGCACTGTTCACGTGGCTGATCATACACTGATCACGTGATTGATCATGCACTGATCACTTGGATATCATGCACTGATCACGTGGCTGATCATACACTGTTCACGTGTCTGACCATGCACTGATCACGTGGCTGATCATACACTGCTCACGTAACTGATCATGCACTGATCACGTGGCTATCATGCACTGATCACGTGGCTGAACATGCACTGTTCACGTGGCTGATCACACACTGTCACGTGACATATCATGCACTGATCACGTGGCACTCATGCACTGATCACGTGGCTGATCATACTCTGCTCACGTAACTCATCATGACACATCACGTGGCTATCATGCACTGCTCACGTGGCTGTCATGCAATGATCACGTAGCTACCATATACTGGTCACGTGACTGATCATGCACTGATCACGTAATTGATCATGCACTGATCACGTGGCTGATCATGCACTGATCACGTGGCTGATCACACACTGATCACGTGACTGATCATGCACTGATCACGTGACTGATCATGCACTGATCACGTGGCTATCATGCACTGATCACGTGGCTATCATGCACTGATCACGTGGCTGATCACACACTGATCACGTGACTGATCATGCACTGATCACGTGGCTGATCATGCACTGATCACGTGGCTATCATGCACTGATCACGTGGCTGATCATGCACTGATCACGTGGCTACCATGCACTGGTCACGTGACTGATCATGCACTGATCACGTGACTGATCATGCAGTGATCACGTGGCTATCATGCACTACTCACGTGGCTGATCATGCAATGATCATGTAGCTACCATGTACAGGTCACGTGAATGATCATACACCCATCAGGTGACTGATCATGCACTGATCACGTGGCTATCATGCACTGATCACGAGACTGATCATGCACTGATCACGTCTATATCATGCACTGATCACATGACTGCCCATGCACTGATCACGTGGATGATCATACACTAATCATGTGACAGATCATGCACTGATCACGTGGCTGATCATGCACTGATACCGTGACTGAGCATGGACTGATCACATGACTATCATGTAGTGATCACGTGACTTAATGGCGCTGATCATGTGACTGATCATGCGCTGATCATGTTTGCTATCATACACTGATCATGTGCCTCTGGAGGCAATAAACAAAGAGCTGAGTAGGCACGAATCAAACAGTCAGCAGGCAATAATCATGGAACTCAGGTGTGAGGAATCATGCTGCTCAGCTGGCAATAATCAAGCAGCTGAGCAGGCAGGAATTACGCAGCACAGCTGGCAATTGTCAAGCAGATGACAGGCAGGAATCGTGCAGCTCAGCTGGCAATTGTCAAGCAGATGAGCAGACAGTAATCACGCAGCTCAGCAGGCCCTGATCACGTGACTGAGCATGCACTGTTCACGTGGCTGATCATACACTGATCACGTGATTGATCATGCACTGATCACTTGGATATCATGCACTGATCACGTGGCTGATCATACACTGTTCACGTGTCTGACCATGCACTGATCACGTGGCTGATCATACACTGCTCACGTAACTGATCATGCACTGATCACGTGGCTATCATGCACTGATCACGTGGCTGAACATGCACTGTTCACGTGGCTGATCACACACCTGTCACGTGACATATCATGCACTGATCACGTGGCACTCATGCACTGATCACGTGGCTGATCATACTCTGCTCACGTAACTCATCATGCACACATCACGTGGCTATCATGCACTGCTCACGTGGCTCGTCATGGAATGATCACGTAGCTACCATATACTGGTCACGTGACTGATCATGCACAGATCACGTAAATGATCATGCACTGTTCACGTGACTGATCATGTACTGATCACGTGACTGATCATGCACTGATCACGTGGCTGATCATGCACTGATCACGTGGCTGATCATGCACTGATCACGTGGCTGATCATGCACTGATCACGTGGCTGATCATGCACTGATCACGTGACTGATCATGCACTGATCACGTGGCTGATCATGCACTGATACCGTGACTGATCATGGACTGATCACATGACTATCATGTAGTGATCACGTGACTTAATGCACTGATCATGTGACTGATCATGCACTGATCATGTTTGCTATCATACACTGATCATGTGCCTCTGGAGGCAATAAACAAAGAGCTGAGTAGGCACGAATCAAACAGTCAGCAGGCAATAATCATGGAACTCAGCTGTGAGGAATCATGCTGCTCAGCTGGCAATAATCAAGCAGCTGAGCAGGCAGGAATTACGCAGCACAGCTGGCAATTGTCAAGCAGATGACAGGCAGGAATCGTGCAGCTCAGCTGGCAATTGTCAAGCAGATGAGCAGACAGTAATCACGCAGCTCAGCAGGCCCTGATCACGTGACTGAGCATGCACTGATCACGTGGCTGATCATGCACTGATCACGTGACTGATCATGCACTGATCACGTGGCTGATCATGCACTGATCACGTGACTGATCATGCACTGATCACGTGGCTGATCATGCACTGATCACGTGGCTGATCATGCACTGATCACGTGACTGATCATGCACTGATCACGTGGCTGATCATGCACTGATCACGTGACTGATCATGCACTGATCACGTGGCTATCATGCACTGATCACGTGGCTGATCATGCACTGATCACGTGGCTGATCATGCACTGATCACGTGGCTGATCATGCACTGATCACGTAACTGATCATGCACTGATCACGTGGCTATCATGCACTGATCACGTGGCTGATCATGCACTGATCACGTGGCTGATCACACACTGTCACGTGACTATCATGCACTGATCACGTGGCACTCATGCACTGATCACGTGGCTGATCATACACTGATCACGTGACTCATGCACTGATCACGTGGCTATCATGCACTGATCACGTGGCTGTCATGAATGATCACGTAGCAACCATATACTGATCACGTGACTGATCATGCACTGATCACGTAACTGATCATGCACTGATCACGTGACTGATCATGCACTGATCACGTGACTGATCATGCACTGATCACGTGGCTATCATGCACTGATCACGTGGCTGATCATGCACTGATCACGTAGCAACCATGCACTGATCACGTGACTGATCATGCACTGATCACGTAACTGATCATGCACTGATCACGTGGCTCATCATGCACTGATCACGTGGCTGATCACACATGATCACGTGACTGATCATGCACTGATCACGTGGCTATCATGCACTGATCACGTGGCTGATCATGCACTGATCACGTGGCTATCATGCACTGATCACGTGGCTGATCATGCACTATCACGTGACTGATCATGCACTGATCACGTGGCTGATCATGCACTGATCACGTGGCTGATCATGCACTGATCACGTGGCTGATCATGCACTGATCACGTGACTGATCATGCACTGATCACGTGACTGATCATGCACTGATCACGTGGCTATCATGCACTGATCACGTGGCTGACATGCACTGATCACGTGCCTGATCATGCACTGATCACGTGGCTGATCATGCACTGATCACGTGACTGATCATGCACTGATCACGTGACTGATCATGCACTGATCACGTGGCTATCATGCACTGCTCACGTGGCTGATCATGCATGATCACGCAGCTACCATGTACTGGTCACATGACTGATCATGCACTGATCACGTGACTGATCATGCAGTGATCACGTGGCTATCATGCACTACTCACGTGGCTGATCATGCAATGATCATGTAGCTACCATGTACAGGTCACGTGAATGATCATACACCCATCAGGTGACTGATCATGCACTGATCACGTGGCTATCATGCACTGATCACGAGACTGATCATGCACTGATCACGTCTATATCATGCACTGATCACATGACTGCCCATGCACTGATCACGTGGATGATCATACACTAATCATGTGACAGATCATGCACTGATCACGTGGCTGATCATGCACTGATACCGTGACTGAGCATGGACTGATCACATGACTATCATGTAGTGATCACGTGACTTAATGGCGCTGATCATGTGACTGATCATGCGCTGATCATGTTTGCTATCATACACTGATCATGTGCCTCTGGAGGCAATAAACAAAGAGCTGAGTAGGCACGAATCAAACAGTCAGCAGGCAATAATCATGGAACTCAGGTGTGAGGAATCATGCTGCTCAGCTGGCAATAATCAAGCAGCTGAGCAGGCAGGAATTACGCAGCACAGCTGGCAATTGTCAAGCAGATGACAGGCAGGAATCGTGCAGCTCAGCTGGCAATTGTCAAGCAGATGAGCAGACAGTAATCACGCAGCTCAGCAGGCCCTGATCACGTGACTGAGCATGCACTGATCACGTGGCTGATCATGCACTGATCACGTGACTGATCATGCACTGATCACGTGGCTGATCATGCACTGATCACGTGGCTATCATGCACTGATCACGTGGCTGATCATGCACTGATCACGCAGCTATCATGCACTGCTCACATGACTGATCATGCACTGATCACGTGACTGATCATGCACTGATCACGTGGCTATCATGCACTACTCACGTGGCTGATCATGCAATGATCATGTAGCTACCATGTACAGGTCACGTGAATGATCATACACCCATCAGGTGACTGATCATGCACTGATCACGTGGCTGATCATGCACTGATCACGTGGCTGATCATGCACTGATCACGTGGCTGATCATGCACTGATCACGTGACTGATCATGCACTGATCACGTGACTGATCATGCACTGATCACGTGGCTGATCATGCACTGATCACGTGGCTGATCATGCACTGATACCGTGACTGAGCATGGACTGATCACATGACTATCATGTAGTGATCACGTGACTTAATGGCGCTGATCATGTGACTGATCATGCGCTGATCATGTTTGCTATCATACACTGATCATGTGCCTCTGGAGGCAATAAACAAAGAGCTGAGTAGGCACGAATCAGTCAGCAGGCAATAATCATGGAACTCAGGTGTGAGGAATCATGCTGCTCAGCTGGCAATAATCAAGCAGCTGAGCAGGCAGGAATTACGCAGCACAGCTGGCAATTGTCAAGCAGATGACAGGCAGGAATCGTGCAGCTCAGCTGGCAATTGTCAAGCAGATGAGCAGACAGTAATCACGCAGCTCAGCAGGCCCTGATCACGTGACTGAGCATGCACTGTTCACGTGGCTGATCATACACTGATCACGTGATTGATCATGCACTGATCACTTGGATATCATGCACTGATCACGTGGCTGATCATACACTGTTCACGTGGCTGACCATGCACTGATCACGTGGCTGATCATACACTGCTCACGTAACTGATCATGCACTGATCACGTGGCTATCATGCACTGATCACGTGGCTGAACATGCACTGTTCACGTGGCTGATCACACACCTGTCACGTGACATATCATGCACTGATCACGTGGCACTCATGCACTGATCACGTGGCTGATCATACTCTGCTCACGTAACTCATCATGCACACATCACGTGGCTATCATGCACTGCTCACGTGGCTCGTCATGGAATGATCACGTAGCTACCATATACTGGTCACGTGACTGATCATGCACTGATCACGTAAATGATCATGCACTGATCACGTGACTGATCATGCACTGATCACGTGACTGATCATGCACTGATCACGTGGCTGATCATGCACTGATCACGTGGCTGATCATGCACTGATCACGTGGCTGATCATGCACTGATCACGTGGCTGATCATGCACTGATCACGTGACTGATCATGCACTGATCACGTGACTGATCATGCACTGATCACGTGGCTATCATGCACTGATCACGTGGCTGATCATGCACTGATCACGTGACTGATCATGCACTGATCACGTGGCTGATCATGCACTGATCACGTGACTGATCATGCACTGATCACGTGACTGATCATGCACTGATCACGTGGCTCTCATGCACTGATCACGTGGCTATCATGCACTGATCACGTGGCTGATCATGCAATGATCACGTAGCTACCATGTACTGGTCACGTGACTGATCATGCACTGATCACGTAATTGATCATGCACTGATCACGTGGCTGATCATGCACTGATCACGTGGCTGATCACACACTATCACGTGACTGATCATGCACTGATCACGTGACTGATCATGCACTGATCACGTGGCTATCATGCACTGATCACGTGGATATCATGCACTGATCACGTGGCTGATCATGCACTGATCACGTGACTGATCATGCACTGATCACGTGGCTATCATGCACTGATCACGTGGCTATCATGCACTGATCACGTGGCTGATCATGCAATGATCACGTAGCTACCATGCACTGGTCACGTGACTGATCATGCACTGATCACGTGACTGATCATGCAGTGATCACGTGGCTATCATGCACTACTCACGTGGCTGATCATGCAATGATCATGTAGCTACCATGTACAGGTCACGTGAATGATCATACACCCATCAGGTGACTGATCATGCACTGATCACGTGGCTATCATGCACTGATCACGAGACTGATCATGCACTGATCACGTCTATATCATGCACTGATCACATGACTGCCCATGCACTGATCACGTGGATGATCATACACTAATCATGTGACAGATCATGCACTGATCACGTGGCTGATCATGCACTGATACCGTGACTGAGCATGGACTGATCACATGACTATCATGTAGTGATCACGTGACTTAATGGCGCTGATCATGTGACTGATCATGCGCTGATCATGTTTGCTATCATACACTGATCATGTGCCTCTGGAGGCAATAAACAAAGAGCTGAGTAGGCACGAATCAAACAGTCAGCAGGCAATAATCATGGAACTCAGGTGTGAGGAATCATGCTGCTCAGCTGGCAATAATCAAGCAGCTGAGCAGGCAGGAATTACGCAGCACAGCTGGCAATTGTCAAGCAGATGACAGGCAGGAATCGTGCAGCTCAGCTGGCAATTGTCAAGCAGATGAGCAGACAGTAATCACGCAGCTCAGCAGGCCCAGATCACGTGACTGAGCATGCACTGTTCACGTGGCTGATCATACACTGATCACGTGATGATCATGCACTGATCACTTGGATATCATGCACTGATCACGTGGCTGATCATACACTGTTCACGTGTCTGACCATGCACTGATCACGTGGCTGATCATACACTGCTCACGTAACTGATCATGCACTGATCACGTGGCTATCATGCACTGATCACGTGGCTGAACATGCACTGTTCACGTGGCTGATCACACACCTGTCACGTGACATATCATGCACTGATCACGTGGCACTCATGCACTGATCACGTGGCTGATCATACTCTGCTCACGTAACTCATGCACACATCACGTGGCTATCATGCACTGCTCACGTGGCTCGTCATGGAATGATCACGTAGCTACCATATACTGGTCACGTGACTGATCATGCACAGATCACGTAAATGATCATGCACTGTTCACGTGACTGATCATGTACTGATCACGTGACTGATCATGCACTGATCACGTGGCTATCATGCTCTGCTCACGTGGCTGATCATGCAACGATCACGTAGCAACCATGTACTGGTCACGTGACTGATCATGCACTGATCACGTAATTGATCCTGCACTGATCACGTGGCTCATCATGCACTGATCACGTGGCTGATCACACATGTATCACGTGACTGATCATGCACTGATCACGTGGCTCTCATGCACTGATCACGTGGCTGTCATGCACTGATCACGTGGATATCATGCACTGATCACGTGGCTGATCACACACGTATCACATGACTGATCATGCACTGATCACGTGGCTGATCATGCACTGATCACGTGGCTATCATGCACTGATCACGTGGCTGATCATGCACTGATCACGTGGCTGATCATGCACTGATCACGTGACTGATCATGCACTGATCACGTGGCACTCATGCACTGATCACGTGGCTGATCATGCACTGATCACGTAACTGATCATGCACACATCACGTGGCTATCATGCACTGATCACGTGGCTGATCATGCACTGATCACGTAGCTATCATGCACTGATCACGTGACTGATCATGCACTGATCACGTGACTGATCATGCACTGATCACGTGGCTGATCATGCACTGATCACGTGACTGATCATGCACTGATCACGTGGCTGATCATGCACTGATCACGTGGCTGATCATGCACTGATCACGTGGCTGATCATGCACTGATCACGTGGCTGATCATGCACTGATCACGTGACTGATCATGCACTGATCACGTGACTGATCATGCACTGATCACGTGACTGATCATGCACTGATCACGTGGCTGATCATGCACTGATCACGTGGCTGATCATGCACTGATCACGTGGCTGATCATGCACTGATCACGTGACTGATCATGCACTGATCACGTGACTGATCATGCACTGATCACGTGACTGATCATGCACTGATCACGTGGCTGATCATGCACTGATCACGTGGCTATCATGCACTGATCACGTGGCTGATCATGCACGATCACGTAGCAGCCATGTACTGGTCACGTGACTGATCATGCACTGATCACGTAATTGATCATGCACTGATCACGTGGCTGATCATGCACTGATCACGTGGCTGATCACACATGATCACGTGACTGATCATGCACTGATCACGTGGCTATCATGCACTGATCACGTGGCTGATCATGCACTGATCACGTGGATATCATGCACTGATCACGTGGCTGATCACACACGTATCACGTGACTGATCATGCACTGATCACGTGGCTATCATGCACTGATCACGTGGCTATCATGCACTGATCACGTGGCTGATCATGCAATGATCACGTAGCTACCATGTACTGGTCACGTGACTGATCATGCACTGATCACGTAATTGATCATGCACTGATCACGTGGCTGATCATGCACTGATCACGTGGCTGATCATGCACTGATCACGTGACTGATCATGCACTGATCACGTGACTGATCATGCACTGATCACGTGGCTATCATGCACTGATCACGTGGCTGACATACACTGATCACGTGCCTGATCATGCACTGATCACGTGGCTGATCATGCACTGATCACGTGACTGATCATGCACTGATCACGTGTCTGATCATGCACTGATCACGTGGCTATCATGCACTGCTCACGTGGCTGATCATGCCATGATCACGCAGCTACCATGTACTGGTCACATGACTGATCATGCACTGATCACGTGACTGATCATGCAGTGATCACGTGGCTATCATGCACTACTCACGTGGCTGATCATGCAATGATCATGTAGCTACCATGTACAGGTCACGTGAATGATCATACACCCATCAGGTGACTGATCATGCACTGATCACGTGGCTATCATGCACTGATCACGAGACTGATCATGCACTGATCACGTCTATATCATGCACTGATCACATGACTGCCCATGCACTGATCACGTGGATGATCATACACTAATCTTGTGACAGATCATGCACTGATCACGTGGCTGATCATGCACTGATACCGTGACTGAGCATGGACTGATCACATGACTATCATGTAGTGATCACGTGACTTAATGGCGCTGATCATGTGACTGATCATGCGCTGATCATGTTTGCTATCATACACTGATCATGTGCCTCTGGAGGCAATAAACAAAGAGCTGAGTAGGCACGAATCAAACAGTCAGCAGGCAATAATCATGGAACTCAGGTGTGAGGAATCATGCTGCTCAGCTGGCAATAATCAAGCAGCTGAGCAGGCAGGAATTACGCAGCACAGCTGGCAATTGTCAAGCAGATGACAGGCAGGAATCGTGCAGCTCAGCTGGCAATTGTCAAGCAGATGAGCAGACAGTAATCACGCAGCTCAGCAGGCCCAGATCACGTGACTGAGCATGCACTGATCACGTGGCTGATCATGCACTGATCACGTGGCTGATCATGCACTGATCACGTGGCTGATCACACACTGATCACGTGACTGATCATGCACTGATCACGTGGCTGATCATGCACTGATCACGTGGCTGATCATGCACTGATCACGTGGCTATCATGCACTGATCACGTGGCTGATCATGCACTATCACGTGACTGATCATGCACTGATCACGTGACTGATCATGCACTGATCACGTGGCTATCATGCACTGATCACGTGGCTGATCATGCACTGATCACGTGGCTGATCACACACTGTCACGTGACATATCATGCACTGATCACGTGGCACTCATGCACTGATCACGTGGCTGATCATACACTGATCACGTAACTGATCATGCACACATCACGTGGCTATCATGCACTGCTCACGTGGCTGTCATGGAATGATCACGTAGCTACCATATACTGGTCACGTGACTGATCATGCACTGATCACGTAAATGATCATGCACTGATCACGTGGCTGATCATGCACTGATCACGTGACTGATCATGCACTGATCACGTGGCTGATCATGCACTGATCACGTGGCTGATCATGCACTGATCACGTGGCTGATCATGCACTGATCACGTGGCTGATCATGCACTGATCACGTGACTGATCATGCACTGATCACGTGACTGATCATGCACTGATCACGTGGCTATCATGCACTGATCACGTGGCTGATCATGCACTGATCACGTGACTGATCATGCACTGATCACGTGACTGATCATGCACTGATCACGTGACTGATCATGCACTGATCACGTGGCTGATCATGCACTGATCACGTGGCTATCATGCACTGATCACGTGGCTGATCATGCACGATCACGTAGCACCATGTACTGATCACGTGACTGATCATGCACTGATCACGTAATTGATCATGCACTGATCACGTGGCTGATCATGCACTGATCACGTGGCTGATCACACATGATCACGTGACTGATCATGCACTGATCACGTGGCTGATCATGCACTGATCACGTGGCTGATCATGCACTGATCACGTGGCTATCATGCACTGATCACGTGGCTGATCACACACTATCACGTGACTGATCATGCACTGATCACGTGGCTATCATGCACTGATCACGTGGCTATCATGCACTGATCACGTGGCTGATCATGCACTGATCACGTAGCTACCATGCACTGATCACGTGACTGATCATGCACTGATCACGTAATTGATCATGCACTGATCACGTGGCTGATCATGCACTGAT
The DNA here is from genome assembly GCF_032452875.1 of Bos javanicus. Classification (NCBI taxonomy): domain Eukaryota; kingdom Metazoa; phylum Chordata; class Mammalia; order Artiodactyla; family Bovidae; genus Bos; species Bos javanicus. Next base: position 191,502 of record NW_026893807.1, read on the forward strand.
CACGTGGCTGATCATGCACTGATCACGTGACTGATCATGCACTGATCACGTGACTGATCATGCACTGATCACGTGGCTATCATGCACTGATCACGTGGCTGATCATGCACTGATCACGTGGCTGATCATGCACTGATCACGTGGCTGATCATGCACTGATCACGTGACTGATCATACACCCATCAGGTGACTGATCATGCACTGATCACGTGGCTATCATGCACTGATCACGAGACTGATCATGCACTGATCACGTCTATATCATGCACTGATCACATGACTGCCATGCACTGATCACGTGGATGATCATACACTAATCTTGTGACAGATCATGCACTGATCACGTGGCTGATCATGCACTGATACCGTGACTGAGCATGGACTGATCACATGACTATCATGTAGTGATCACGTGACTTAATGGCGCTGATCATGTGACTGATCATGCGCTGATCATGTTTGCTATCATACACTGATCATGTGCCTCTGGAGGCAATAAACAAAGAGCTGAGTAGGCACGAATCAAACAGTCAGCAGGCAATAATCATGGAACTCAGGTGTGAGGAATCATGCTGCTCAGCTGGCAATAATCAAGCAGCTGAGCAGGCAGGAATTACGCAGCACAGCTGGCAATTGTCAAGCAGATGACAGGCAGGAATCGTGCAGCTCAGCTGGCAATTGTCAAGCAGATGAGCAGACAGTAATCACGCAGCTCAGCAGGCCCAGATCACGTGACTGAGCATGCACTGATCACGTGGCTGATCATGCACTGATCACGTGGCTGATCATGCACTGATCACGTGGCTGATCACACATGATCACGTGACTGATCATGCACTGATCACGTGGCTGATCATGCACTGATCACGTGGCTGATCATGCACTGATCACGTGGCTATCATGCACTGATCACGTGGCTGATCATGCACTATCACGTGACTGATCATGCACTGATCACGTGACTGATCATGCACTGATCACGTGGCTATCATGCACTGATCACGTGGCTGATCATGCACTGATCACGTGGCTGATCACACACTGTCACGTGACTATCATGCACTGATCACGTGGCACTCATGCACTGATCACGTGGCTGATCATACACTGATCACGTAACTGATCATGCACACATCACGTGGCTATCATGCACTGCTCACGTGGCTGTCATGGAATGATCACGTAGCTACCATATACTGGTCACGTGACTGATCATGCACTGATCACGTAAATGATCATGCACTGATCACGTGCCTGATCATGCACTGATCACGTGACTGATCATGCACTGATCACGTGGCTGATCATGCACTGATCACGTGGCTGATCATGCACTGATCACGTGGCTGATCATGCACTGATCACGTGGCTGATCATGCACTGATCACGTGACTGATCATGCACTGATCACGTGACTGATCATGCACTGATCACGTGGCTATCATGCACTGATCACGTGGCTGATCATGCACTGATCACGTGACTGATCATGCACTGATCACGTGACTGATCATGCACTGATCACGTGACTGATCATGCACTGATCACGTGGCTGATCATGCACTGATCACGTGGCTATCATGCACTGATCACGTGGCTGATCATGCACGATCACGTAGCACCATGTACTGGTCACGTGACTGATCATGCACTGATCACGTAATTGATCATGCACTGATCACGTGGCTGATCATGCACTGATCACGTGGCTGATCACACATGATCACGTGACTGATCATGCACTGATCACGTGGCTGATCATGCACTGATCACGTGGCTGATCATGCACTGATCACGTGGCTATCATGCACTGATCACGTGGCTGATCACACTATCACATGACTGATCATGCACTGATCACGTGGCTATCATGCACTGATCACGTGGCTATCATGCACTGATCACGTGGCTGATCATGCACTGATCACGTGGCTACCATGTACTGATCACGTGACTGATCATGCACTGATCACGTAACTGATCATGCACTGATCACGTGACTGATCATGCACTGATCACGTGGCTGATCATGCACTGATCACGTGGCTGATCATGCACTGATCACGTGCCTGATCATGCACTGATCACGTGGCTGATCATGCACTGATCACGTGACTGATCATACACCCATCAGGTGACTGATCATGCACTGATCACGTGGCTATCATGCACTGATCACGTGACTGATCATGCACTGATCACGTCTATATCATGCACTGATCACATGACTGCCCATGCACTGATCACGTGGATGATCATACACTAATCTTGTGACAGATCATGCACTGATCACGTGGCTGATCATGCACTGATACCGTGACTGAGCATGGACTGATCACATGACTATCAGGTAGTGATCACGTGACTTAATGGCGCTGATCATGTGACTGATCATGCGCTGATCATGTTTGCTATCATACACTGATCATGTGCCTCTGGAGGCAATAAACAAAGAGCTGAGTAGGCACGAATCAAACAGTCAGCAGGCAATAATCATGGAACTCAGGTGTGAGGAATCATGCTGCTCAGCTGGCAATAATCAAGCAGCTGAGCAGGCAGGAATTACGCAGCACAGCTGGCAATTGTCAAGCAGATGACAGGCAGGAATCGTGCAGCTCAGCTGGCAAATGTCAAGCAGATGAGCAGACAGTAATCACGCAGCTCAGCAGGCCCTGATCACGTGACTGAGCATGCACTGATCACGTGGCTGATCATGCACTGATCACGTGACTGATCATGCACTGATCACGTGTCTGATCATGCACTGATCACGTGGCTATCATGCACTGCTCACGTGGCTGATCATGCATGATCACGCACCATGTACTGCTCACATGACTGATCATGCACTGATCACGTGACTGATCATGCACTGATCACGTGGCTATCATGCACTACTCACGTGGCTGATCATGCAATGATCATGTAGCTACCATGTACAGGTCACGTGAATGATCATACACCCATCAGGTGACTGATCATGCACTGATCACGTAATTGATCATGCACTGATCACGTGGCTGATCATGCACTGATCACGTGGCTGATCATGCACTGATCACGTGACTGATCATGCACTGATCACGTGGCTGATCATGCACTGATACCGTGACTGAGCATGGACTGATCACATGACTATCATGTAGTGATCACGTGACTTAATGGCGCTGATCATGTGACTGATCATGCGCTGATCATGTTTGCTATCATACACTGATCATGTGCCTCTGGAGGCAAAAAACAAAGAGCTGAGTAGGCACGAATCAAACAGTCAGCAGGCAATAATCATGGAACTCAGCTGTGAGGAATCATGCTGCTCAGCTGGCAATAATCAAGCAGCTGAGCAGGCAGGAATTACGCAGCACAGCTGGCAATTGTCAAGCAGATGACAGGCAGGAATCGTGCAGCTCAGCTGGCAATTGTCAAGCAGATGAGCAGACAGTAATCACGCAGCTCAGCAGGCCCTGATCACGTGACTGAGCATGCACTGTTCACGTGGCTGATCATACACTGATCACGTGATTGATCAGGCACTGATCACTTGGATATCATGCACTGATCACGTGGCTGATCATACACTGTTCACGTGCTGACCATGCACTGATCACGTGGCTGATCATACACTGCTCACGTAACTGATCATGCACTGATCACGTGGCTATCATGCACTGATCACGTGGCTGAACATGCACTGTTCACGTGGCTGATCACACACTGTCACGTGACATATCATGCACTGATCACGTGGCACTCATGCACTGATCACGTGGCTGATCATACTCTGCTCACGTAACTGATCATGCACACATCACGTGGCTATCATGCACTGCTCACGTGGCTGTCATGGAATGATCACGTAGCTACCATGCACTGATCACGTGACTGATCATGCACTGATCACGTGACTGATCATGCACTGATCACGTGGCTATCATGCACTGATCACGTGGCTGATCATGCAATGATCACGTGGCTACCATGTACTGGTCACGTGACTGATCATGCACTGATCACGTAATTGATCATGCACTGATCACGTGGCTCATCATGCACTGATCACGTGGCTGATCACACACTATCACGTGACTGATCATGCACTGATCACGTGACTGATCATGCACTGATCACGTGGCTATCATGCACTGATCACGTGGATATCATGCACTGATCACGTGGCTGATCACACACTATCACGTGACTGATCATGCACTGATCACGTGGCTATCATGCACTGATCACGTGGCTATCATGCACTGATCACGTGGCTGATCATGCACTGATCACGTAGCTACCATGCACTGATCACGTGACTGATCATGCACTGATCACGTGACTGATCATGCACTGATCACGTGGCTATCATGCACTGATCACGTGGCTGATCATGCAATGATCACGTAGCTACATGCACTGATCACGTGACTGATCATGCACTGATCACGTGACTGATCATGCACTGATCACGTGGCTGATCATGCACTGATCACGTGGCTGATCATGCACTGATCACGTGGCTGATCATGCACTGATCACGTAACTGATCATGCACTGATCACGTGACTGATCATGCACTGATCACGTGGCTGATCATGCACTGATCACGTGGCTATCATGCACTGATCACGTGGCTGATCATGCACTGATCACGTGCCTGATCATGCACTGATCACGTGGCTGATCATGCACTGATCACGTGACTGATCATGCACTGATCACGTGTCTGATCATGCACTGATCACGTGGCTATCATGCACTGCTCACGTGGCTGATCATGCCATGATCACGCAGCTACCATGTACTGGTCACATGACTGATCATGCACTGATCACGTGACTGATCTTGCAGTGATCACGTGGCTATCATGCACTACTCACGTGGCTGATCATGCAATGATCATGTAGCTACCATGTACAGGTCACGTGAATGATCATACACCCATCAGGTGACTGATCATGCACTGATCACGTGGCTATCATGCACTGATCACGAGACTGATCATGCACTGATCACGTCTATATCATGCACTGATCACATGACTGCCCATGCACTGATCACGTGGATGATCATACACTAATCATGTGACAGATCATGCACTGATCACGTGGCTGATCATGCACTGATACCGTGACTGAGCATGGACTGATCACATGACTATCATGTAGTGATCACGTGACTTAATGGCGATGATCATGTGACTGATCATGCGCTGATCATGTTTGCTATCATACACTGATCATGTGCCTCTGGAGGCAATAAACAAAGAGCTGAGTAGGCACGAATCAAACAGTCAGCAGGCAATAATCATGGAACTCAGGTGTGAGGAATCATGCTGCTCAGCTGGCAATAATCAAGCAGCTGAGCAGGCAGGAATTACGCAGCACAGCTGGCAATTGTCAAGCAGATGACAGGCAGGAATCGTGCAGCTCAGCTGGCAATCGTCAAGCAGATGAGCAGACAGTAATCACGCAGCTCAGCAGGCCCAGATCACGTGACTGAGCATGCACTGATCACGTGGCTGATCATGCACTGATCACGTGGCTGATCATGCACTGATCACGTGGCTGATCACACATGATCACGTGACTGATCATGCACTGATCACGTGGCTATCATGCACTGATCACGTGGCTGATCATGCACTGATCACGTGGCTATCATGCACTGATCACGTGGCTGATCACACACTATCACATGACTGATCATGCACTGATCACGTGACTGATCATGCACTGATCACGTGGCTATCATGCACTGATCACGTGGCTGATCATGCACTGATCACGTGGCTGATCACACACTGTCACGTGACATATCATGCACTGATCACGTGGCACTCATGCACTGATCACGTGGCTGATCATACTCTGATCACGTAACTGATCATGCACACATCACGTGGCTATCATGCACTGCTCACGTGGCTGTCATGGAATGATCACGTAGCTACCATATACTGGTCACGTGACTGATCATGCACTGATCACGTAAATGATCATGCACTGATCACGTGCCTGATCATGCACTGATCACGTGACTGATCATGCACTGATCACGTGGCTGATCATGCACTGATCACGTAACTGATCATGCACTGATCACGTGGCTGATCATGCACTGATCACGTGGCTGATCATGCACTGATCACGTGACTGATCATGCACTGATCACGTGACTGATCATGCACTGATCACGTGGCTATCATGCACTGATCACGTGGCTGATCATGCACTGATCACGTGACTGATCATGCACTGATCACGTGACTGATCATGCACTGATCACGTGACTGATCATGCACTGATCACGTGGCTGATCATGCACTGATCACGTGGCTATCATGCACTGATCACGTGGCTGATCATGCACGATCACGTAGCACCATGTACTGGTCACGTGACTGATCATGCACTGATCACGTAATTGATCATGCACTGATCACGTGGCTGATCATGCACTGATCACGTGGCTGATCACACATGATCACGTGACTGATCATGCACTGATCACGTGGCTGATCATGCACTGATCACGTGGCTGATCATGCACTGATCACGTGGCTATCATGCACTGATCACGTGGCTGATCACACACTGATCACGTGACTGATCATGCACTGATCACGTGGCTGATCATGCACTGATCACGTGGCTATCATGCACTGATCACGTGGCTGATCATGCACTGATCACGTGGCTACCATGTACTGATCACGTGACTGATCATGCACTGATCACGTGACTGATCATGCACTGATCACGTGACTGATCATGCACTGATCACGTGGCTGATCATGCACTGATCACGTGGCTGGACATGCACTGATCACGTGGCTGATCATGCACTGATCACGTGGCTGATCATGCACTGATCACGTGACTGATCATACACCCATCACGTGACTGATCATGCACTGATCACGTGGCTATCATGCACTGATCACGTGACTGATCATGCACTGATCACGTCTATATCATGCACTGATCACATGACTGCCCATGCACTGATCACGTGGATGATCATACACTAATCACGTGGCTGATCATGCACTGATCACGTGGCTGATCATGCACTGATACCGTGACTGAGCATGGACTGATCACATGACTATCAGGTAGTGATCACGTGACTTAATGGCACTGATCATGTGACTGATCATGCGCTGATCATGTTTGCTATCATACACTGATCATGTGCCTCTGGAGGCAATAAACAAAGAGCTGAGTAGGCACGAATCAAACAGTCAGCAGGCAATAATCATGGAACTCAGGTGTGAGGAATCATGCTGCTCAGCTGGCAATAATCAAGCAGCTGAGCAGGCAGGAATTACGCAGCACAGCTGGCAATTGTCAAGCAGATGACAGGCAGGAATCGTGCAGCTCAGCTGGCAAATGTCAAGCAGATGAGCAGACAGTAATCACGCAGCTCAGCAGGCCCTGATCACGTGACTGAGCATGCACTGATCACGTGGCTGATCATGCACTGATCACGTGACTGATCATGCACTGATCACGTGTCTGATCATGCACTGATCACGTGGCTATCATGCACTGCTCACGTGGCTGATCATGCATGATCACGCAGCTACCATGTACTGGTCACATGACTGATCATGCACTGATCACGTGACTGATCATGCACTGATCACGTGGCTATCATGCACTACTCACGTGGCTGATCATGCAATGATCATGTAGCTACCATGTACAGGTCACGTGAATGATCATACACCCATCAGGTGACTGATCATGCACTGATCACGTAACTGATCATGCACTGATCATGTGGCTGATCATGCACTGATCACGTGGCTGATCATGCACTGATCACGTGACTGATCATGCACTGATCACGTGGCTGATCATGCACTGATACCGTGACTGAGCATGGACTGATCACATGACTATCATGTAGTGATCACGTGACTTAATGGCGCTGATCATGTGACTGATCATGCGCTGATCATGTTTGCTATCATACACTGATCATGTGCCTCTGGAGGCAAAAAACAAAGAGCTGAGTAGGCACGAATCAAACAGTCAGCAGGCAATAATCATGGAACTCAGCTGTGAGGAATCATGCTGCTCAGCTGGCAATAATCAAGCAGCTGAGCAGGCAGGAATTACGCAGCACAGCTGGCAATTGTCAAGCAGATGACAGGCAGGAATCGTGCAGCTCAGCTGGCAATTGTCAAGCAGATGAGCAGACAGTAATCACGCAGCTCAGCAGGCCCTGATCACGTGACTGAGCATGCACTGTTCACGTGGCTGATCATACACTGATCACGTGATTGATCATGCACTGATCACTTGGATATCATGCACTGATCACGTGGCTGATCATACACTGTTCACGTGCTGACCATGCACTGATCACGTGGCTGATCATACACTGCTCACGTAACTGATCATGCACTGATCACGTGGCTATCATGCACTGATCACGTGGCTGAACATGCACTGTTCACGTGGCTGATCACACACCTGTCACGTGACATATCATGCACTGATCACGTGGCACTCATGCACTGATCACGTGGCTGATCATACTCTGCTCACGTAACTCATCATGCACACATCACGTGGCTATCATGCACTGCTCACGTGGCTCGTCATGGAATGATCACGTAGCTACCATGTACTGATCACGTGACTGATCATGCACTGATCACGTGACTGATCATGCACTGATCACGTGGCTATCATGCACTGATCACGTGGCTGATCATGCAATGATCACGTAGCTACCATGTACTGGTCACGTGACTGATCATGCACTGATCACGTAATTGATCATGCACTGATCACGTGGCTCATCATGCACTGATCACGTGGCTGATCACACACGTATCACGTGACTGATCATGCACTGATCACGTAACTGATCATGCACTGATCACGTGGCTATCATGCACTGATCACGTGGATATCATGCACTGATCACGTGGCTGATCACACACGTATCACGTGACTGATCATGCACTGATCACGTGGCTATCATGCACTGATCACGTGGCTATCATGCACTGATCACGTGGCTGATCATGCACTGATCACGTAGCTACCATGCACTGATCACGTGACTGATCATGCACTGATCACGTGACTGATCATGCACTGATCACGTGGCTATCATGCACTGATCACGTGGCTGATCATGCAATGATCACGTAGCTACCATGTACTGGTCACGTGAATGATCATGCACTGATCACGTGACTGATCATGCACTGATCACGTGGCTGATCATGCACTGATCACGTGGCTGATCATGCACTGATCACGTGGCTGATCATGCACTGATCACGTAACTGATCATGCACTGATCACGTGACTGATCATGCACTGATCACGTGACTGATCATGCACTGATCACGTGGCTATCATGCACTGATCACGTGGCTGGACATGCACTGATCACGTGCCTGATCATGCACTGATCACGTGGCTGATCATGCACTGATCACGTGACTGATCATGCACTGATCACGTGTCTGATCATGCACTGATCACGTGGCTATCATGCACTGATCACGTGGCTGATCATGCATGATCACGCAGCTACCATGCACTGGTCACATGACTGATCATGCACTGATCACGTGACTGATCATGCACTGATCACGTGGCTATCATGCACTACTCACGTGGCTGATCATGCAATGATCATGTAGCTACCATGTACAGGTCACGTGAATGATCATACACCCATCAGGTGACTGATCATGCACTGATCACGTGGCTATCATGCACTGATCACGTGACTGATCATGCACTGATCACGTCTATATCATGCACTGATCACATGACTGCCCATGCACTGATCACGTGGATGATCATACACTGATCTTGTGACAGATCATGCACTGATCACGTGGCTGATCATGCACTGATACCGTGACTGAGCATGGACTGATCACATGACTATCAGGTAGTGATCACGTGACTTAATGGCGCTGATCATGTGACTGGTCATGCGCTGATCATGTTTGCTATCATACACTGATCATGTGCCTCTGGAGGCAATAAACAAAGAGCTGAGTAGGCACGAATCAAACAGTCAGCAGGCAATAATCATGGAACTCAGGTGTGAGGAATCATGCTGCTCAGCTGGCAATAATCAAGCAGCTGAGCAGGCAGGAATTACGCAGCACAGCTGGCAATTGTGAAGCAGATGACAGGCAGGAATTGTGCAGCTCAGCTGGCAATCGTCAAGCAGATGAGCAGACAGTAATCACGCAGCTCAGCAGGCCCTGATCACGTGACTGAGCATGCACTGATCACGTAACTGATCATGCACTGATCACGTGGCTGATCATGCACTGATCACGTGGCTGATCACACATGATCACGTGACTGATCATGCACTGATCACGTGGCTATCATGCACTGATCACGTGGCTGATCATGCACTGATCACGTGGCTATCATGCACTGATCACGTGGCTGATCACACACGTATCACGTGACTGATCATGCACTGATCACGTGACTGATCATGCACTGATCACGTGGCTATCATGCACTGATCACGTGGCTGATCATGCACTGATCACGTGGCTGATCACACACTGATCACGTGACTGATCATGCACTGATCACGTGGCATCATGCACTGATCACGTGGCTGATCATGCACTGATCACGTGACTGATCATGCACTGATCACGTGACTGATCATGCACTGATCACGTGGCTGATCATGCAATGATCACGTGGCTACCATGCACTGGTCACGTGACTGATCATGCACTGATCACGTAACTGATCATGCACTGATCACGTGCCTGATCATGCACTGATCACGTGACTGATCATGCACTGATCACGTGGCTATCATGCACTGATCACGAGACTGATCATGCACTGATCACGTCTATATCATGCACTGATCACATGACTGCCCATGCACTGATCACGTGGATGATCATACACTAATCTTGTGACAGATCATGCACTGATCACGTGGCTGATCATGCACTGATACCGTGACTGAGCATGGACTGATCACATGACTATCATGTAGTGATCACGTGACTTAATGGCGCTGATCATGTGACTGATCATGCGCTGATCATGTTTGCTATCATACACTGATCATGTGCCTCTGGAGGCAATAAACAAAGAGCTGAGTAGGCACGAATCAAACAGTCAGCAGGCAATAATCATGGAACTCAGGTGTGAGGAATCATGCTGCTCAGCTGGCAATAATCAAGCAGCTGAGCAGGCAGGAATTACGCAGCACAGCTGGCAATTGTCAAGCAGATGACAGGCAGGAATCGTGCAGCTCAGCTGACAATTGTCAAGCAGATGAGCAGACAGTAATCACGCAGCTCAGCAGGCCCAGATCACGTGACTGAGCATGCACTGTTCACGTGGCTGATCATACACGGATCACGTGATGATCATGCACTGATCACTTGGATATCATGCACTGATCACGTGGCTGATCATACACTGTTCACGTGTCTGACCATGCACTGATCACGTGGCTGATCATACACTGCTCACGTAACTGATCATGCACTGATCACGTGGCTATCATGCACTGATCACGTGGCTGAACATGCAATGTTCACGTGGCTGATCACACACCTGTCACGTGACATATCATGCACTGATCACGTGGCACTCATGCACTGATCACGTGGCTGATCATACTCTGCTCACGTAACTCATGCACACATCACGTGGCTATCATGCACTGCTCACGTGGCTCGTCATGGAATGATCACGTAGCAACCATATCCTGGTAACGTGACTGATCATGCAAAGATCACGTAAATGATCATGCACTGTTCACGTCACTGATCATGTACTGATCACGTGACTGATCATGCACTGATCACGTGGCTATCATGCTCTGCTCACGTGGCTGATCATGGAACGATCACGTAGCAACCATGTACTGGTCACGTGACTGATCATGCACTGATCACGTAATTGATCCTGCACTGATCACGTGGCTCATCATGCACTGATCACGTGGCTGATCACACATGTATCACGTGACTGATCATGCACTGATCACGTGGCTCTCATGCACTGATCACGTGGCTGTCATGCACTGATCACGTGGATATCATGCACTGATCACGTGGCTGATCACACACGTATCACATGACTGATCATGCACTGATCACGTGGCTGATCATGCACTGATCACGTGGCTATCATGCACTGATCACGTGGCTGATCATGCACTGATCACGTGGCTGATCATGCACTGATCACGTGACTGATCATGCACTGATCACGTGGCATCATGCACTGATCACGTGGCTGATCATGCACTGATCACGTAACTGATCATGCACTGATCACGTGGCTATCATGCACTGATCACGTGGCTGATCATGCACTGATCACGTAGCTACCATGCACTGATCACGTGACTGATCATGCACTGATCACGTGACTGATCATGCACTGATCACGTGGCTGATCATGCACTGATCACGTGACTGATCATGCACTGATCACGTGGCTGATCATGCACTGATCACGTGGCTGATCATGCACTGATCACGTGGCTGATCATGCACTGATCACGTGGCTGATCATGCACTGATCACGTGACTGATCATGCACTGATCACGTGACTGATCATGCACTGATCACGTAACTGATCATGCACTGATCACGTGGCTGATCATGCACTGATCACGTGGCTGATCATGCACTGATCACGTGGCTGATCATGCACTGATCACGTGACTGATCATGCACTGATCACGTGACTGATCATGCACTGATCACGTGACTGATCATGCACTGATCACGTGGCTGATCATGCACTGATCACGTGGCTATCATGCACTGATCACGTGGCTGATCATGCACGATCACGTAGCAGCCATGCACTGATCACGTGACTGATCATGCACTGATCACGTAATTGATCATGCACTGATCACGTGGCTGATCATGCACTGATCACGTGGCTGATCACACATGATCACGTGACTGATCATGCACTGATCACGTGGCTGATCATGCACTGATCACGTGGCTGATCATGCACTGATCACGTGGCTATCATGCACTGATCACGTGGCTGATCATGCACTGATCACGTGACTGATCATGCACTGATCACGTGACTGATCATGCACTGATCACGTGGCTATCATGCACTGATCACGTGGCTGATCATGCACTGATCACGTGGCTGATCACACACTGTCACGTGACTATCATGCACTGATCACGTGGCACTCATGCACTGATCACGTGGCTGATCATACACTGCTCACGTAACTGATCATGGACACATCACGTGGCTATCATGCACTGCTCACGTGGCTGTCATGCAATGATCACGTAGCTACCATATACTGGTCACGTGACTGATCATGCACTGATCACGTAAATGATCATGCACTGATCACGTGGCTGATCATGCACTGATCACGTGACTGATCATGCACTGATCACGTGGCTGATCATGCACTGATCACGTAACTGATCATGCACTGATCACGTGGCTGATCATGCACTGATCACGTGGCTGATCATGCACTGATCACGTGACTGATCATGCACTGATCACGTGACTGATCATGCACTGATCACGTAACTGATCATGCACTGATCACGTGGCTGATCATGCACTGATCACGTGGCTGATCATGCACTGATCACGTGGCTGATCATGCACTGATCACGTGACTGATCATGCACTGATCACGTGACTGATCATGCACTGATCACGTGACTGATCATGCACTGATCACGTGGCTGATCATGCACTGATCACGTGGCTATCATGCACTGATCACGTGGCTGATCATGCAACGATCACGTAGCAGCCATGCACTGGTCACGTGACTGATCATGCACTGATCACGTAATTGATCATGCACTGATCACGTGGCTCATCATGCACTGATCACGTGGCTGATCATGCACTGATCACGTGACTGATCATGCACTGATCACGTGGCTGATCATGCACTGATCACGTGGCTGATCATGCACTGATCACGTGGCTATCATGCACTGATCACGTGGCTGATCATGCACTGATCACGTGACTGATCATGCACTGATCACGTGACTGATCATGCACTGATCACGTGGCTATCATGCACTGATCACGTGGCTGATCATGCACTGATCACGTGGCTGATCACACACTGTCACGTGACTATCATGCACTGATCACGTGGCACTCATGCACTGATCACGTGGCTGATCATACACTGATCACGTAACTCATGCACACATCACGTGGCTATCATGCACTGCTCACGTGGCTGTCATGCAATGATCACGTAGCTACCATATACTGGTCACGTGACTGATCATGCACTGATCACGTAAATGATCATGCACTGTTCACGTGACTGATCATGCACTGATCACGTGACTGATCATGCACTGATCACGTGGCTATCATGCACTGCTCACGTGGCTGATCATGCAACGATCACCTAGCAACCATGTACTGGTCACGTGACTGATCATGCACTGATCACGTAATTGATCATGCACTGATCACGTGGCTCATCATGCACTGATCACGTGGCTGATCACACATGATCACGTGACTGATCATGCACTGATCACGTGGCTCTCATGCACTGATCTCGTGGCTGTCATGCACTGATCACGTGGATATCATGCACTGATCACGTGGCTGATCACACACGTATCACGTGACTGATCATGCACTGATCACGTGACTGATCATGCACTGATCACGTGGCTATCATGCACTGATCACGTGGCTGATCATGCACTGATCACGTGGCTGATCACACACCTGTCACGTGACTATCATGCACTGATCACGTGGCACTCATGCACTGATCACGTGGCTGATCATACACTGATCACGTAACTGATCATGCACACATCACGTGGCTATCATGCACTGATCACGTGGCTGTCATGGAATGATCACGTAGCTACCATATACTGGTCACGTGACTGATCATGCACTGATCACGTGGCTGATCATGCACTGATCACGTGGCTGATCATGCACTGATCACGTGACTGATCATGCACTGATCACGTGGCTGATCATGCACTGATCACGTAACTGATCATGCACTGATCACGTGGCTGATCATGCACTGATCACGTGGCTGATCATGCACTGATCACGTGACTGATCATGCACTGATCACGTGACTGATCATGCACTGATCACGTGACTGATCATGCACTGATCACGTGGCTGATCATGCACTGATCACGTGGCTGATCATGCACTGATCACGTGGCTGATCATGCACTGATCACGTGACTGATCATGCACTGATCACGTGACTGATCATGCACTGATCACGTGACTGATCATGCACTGATCACGTGGCTGATCATGCACTGATCACGTGGCTATCATGCACTGATCACGTGGCTGATCATGCACGATCACGTAGCAGCCATGTACTGGTCACGTGACTGATCATGCACTGATCACGTAATTGATCATGCACTGATCACGTGGCTCATCATGCACTGATCACGTGGCTGATCACACATGATCACGTGACTGATCATGCACTGATCACGTGGCTCTCATGCACTGATCACGTGGCTGTCATGCACTGATCACGTGGATATCATGCACTGATCACGTGGCTGATCACACACGTATCACATGACTGATCATGCACTGATCACGTGGCTATCATGCACTGATCACGTGGCTATCATGCACTGATCACGTGGCTGATCATGCAATGATCACGTAGCTACCATGTACTGGTCACGTGACTGATCATGCACTGATCACGTAATTGATCATGCACTGATCACGTGGCTGATCATGCACTGATCACGTGGCTGATCATGACACTGATCACATAACTGATCATGCACTGATCACGTGACTGATCATGCACTGATCACGTGGCTGATCATGCACTGATCACGTTGGCACTGATCATGACACTGATCACGTGCTGATCATGCACTGATCACGTGGCTGATCATGCATGATCACGTGGCTGATCATGCACTGATCACGTGACTGCATGATGATCATGCACATGATCACGTGATCATGCATCATGCACTGATCACGTGGCTGACTGATCATGCACTGATCACGTGGCTATCATGCACTGATCACTGGCACTGATCATGCACTGATCACATGACTATGCACTGATCACGTGGATGATCATCACTGTGGATCATGCACTGATCACGTGGCTGATCATGCACTCACTGAGCATGGACTGATCACATGACTATCAGGTAGTGATCACGTGACTTAATGGCGCTGATCATGTGACTGATCATGCGCTGATCATGTTTGCTATCATACACTGATCATGTGCCTCTGGAGGCAATAAACAAAGAGCTGAGTAGGCACGAATCAAACAGTCAGCAGGCAATAATCATGGAACTCAGGTGTGAGGAATCATGCTGCTCAGCTGGCAATAATCAAGCAGCTGAGCAGGCAGGAATTACGCAGCACAGCTGGCAATTGTCAAGCAGATGACAGGCAGGAATCGTGCAGCTCAGCTGGCAATCGTCAAGCAGATGAGCAGACAGTAATCACGCAGCTCAGCAGGCCCAGATCACGTGACTGAGCATGCACTGATCACGTGGCTGATCATGCACTGATCACGTGGCTGATCATGCACTGATCACGTGGCTGATCACACATGATCACGTGACTGATCATGCACTGATCACGTGGCTATCATGCACTGATCACGTGGCTGATCATGCACTGATCACGTGGCTATCATGCACTGATCACGTGGCTGATCACACACTATCACATGACTGATCATGCACTGATCACGTGACTGATCATGCACTGATCACGTGGCTATCATGCACTGAATACGTGGCTGAACATGCACTGATCACGTGGCTGATCACACACCTGTCACGTGACTATCATGCACTGATCACGTGGCACTCATGCACTGATCACGTGGCTGATCATACTCTGCTCACGTAACTCATCATGCACACATCACGTGGCTCTCATGCACTGCTCACGTGGCTCGTCATGGAATGATCATGTAGCTACCATATACTGGTCACGTGACTGATCATGCACTGATCACGTAAATGATCATGCACTGTTCACGTGGCTGATCATGCACTGATCACGTGACTGATCATGCACTGATCACGTGGCTGATCATGCACTGATCACGTAATTGATCATGCACTGATCACGTGGCTGATCATGCACTGATCACGTGGCTGATCATGCACTGATCACGTGACTGATCATGCACTGATCACGTGGCTATCATGCACTGATCACGTGGCTGATCATGCACTGATCACGTGACTGATCATGCACTGATCACGTGACTGATCATGCACTGATCACGTGACTGATCATGCACTGATCACGTGGCTGATCATGCACTGATCACGTGGCTATCATGCACTGATCACGTGGCTGATCATGCACGATCACGTAGCACCATGTACTGGTCACGTGACTGATCATGCACTGATCACGTAATTGATCATGCACTGATCACGTGGCTGATCATGCACTGATCACGTGGCTGATCACACATGATCACGTGACTGATCATGCACTGATCACGTGGCTCTCATGCACTGATCACGTGGCTGATCATGCACTGATCACGTGGCTATCATGCACTGATCACGTGGCTGATCACACACTATCACATGACTGATCATGCACTGATCACGTGGCTATCATGCACTGATCACGTGGCTATCATGCACTGATCACGTGGCTGATCATGCACTGATCACGTAGCTACCATGCACTGATCACGTGACTGATCATGCACTGATCACGTAATTGATCATGCACTGATCACGTGGCTGATCATGCACTGATCACGTGGCTGATCATGCACTGATCACGTAACTGATCATGCACTGATCACGTGACTGATCATGCACTGATCACGTGGCTATCATGCACTGATCACGTGGCTGATCATGCACTGATCACGTGCCTGATCATGCACTGATCACGTGGCTGATCATGCACTGATCACGTGACTGATCATACACCCATCAGGTGACTGATCATGCACTGATCACGTGGCTATCATGCACTGATCACGAGACTGATCATGCACTGTTCACGTCTATATCATGCACTGATCACATGACTGCCCATGCACTGATCACGTGGATGATCATACACTAATCTTGTGACAGATCATGCACTGATCACGTGGCTGATCATGCACTGATACCGTGACTGAGCATGGACTGATCACATGACTATCATGTAGTGATCACGTGACTTAATGGCGATGATCATGTGACTGATCATGCGCTGATCATGTTTGCTATCATACACTGATCATGTGCCTCTGGAGGCAATAAACAAAGAGCTGAGTAGGCACGAATCAAACAGTCAGCAGGCAATAATCATGGAACTCAGGTGTGAGGAATCATGCTGCTCAGCTGGCAATAATCAAGCAGCTGAGCAGGCAGGAATTACGCAGCACAGTTGGCAATTGTCAAGCAGATGACAGGCAGGAATCGTGCAGCTCAGCTGGCAATCGTCAAGCAGATGAGCAGACAGTAATCACGCAGCTCAGCAGGCCCAGATCACGTGACTGAGCATGCACTGATCACGTAACTGATCATGCACTGATCACGTGGCTGATCATGCACTGATCACGTGGCTGATCACACATGTATCACGTGACTGATCATGCACTGATCACGTGGCTCTCATGCACTGATCACGTGGCTGATCATGCACTGATCACGTGGCTATCATGCACTGATCACGTGGCTGATCACACACTATCACATGACTGATCATGCACTGATCACGTGACTGATCATGCACTGATCACGTGGCTATCATGCACTGATCACGTGGCTGATCATGCACTGATCACGTGGCTGATCACACACCTGTCACGTGACTATCATGCACTGATCACGTGGCACTCATGCACTGATCACGTGGCTGATCATACTCTGCTCACGTAACTGATCATGCACACATCACGTGGCTATCATGCACTGCTCACGTGGCTGTCATGGAATGATCACGTAGCTACCATATACTGGTCACGTGACTGATCATGCACTGATCACGTAAATGATCATGCACTGATCACGTGCCTGATCATGTACTGATCACGTGACTGATCATGCACTGATCACGTGGCTGATCATGCACTGATCACGTAATTGATCATGCACTGATCATGTGGCTGATCATGCACTGATCACGTGGCTGATCATGCACTGATCACGTGACTGATCATGCACTGATCACGTGACTGATCATGCACTGATCACGTGACTATCATGCACTGATCACGTGGCTGATCATGCACTGATCACGTGACTGATCATGCACTGATCACGTGACTGATCATGCACTGATCACGTGACTGATCATGCACTGATCACGTGGCTGATCATGCACTGCTCACGTGGCTATCATGCACTGATCACGTGGCTGATCATGCAACGATCACGTAGCAGCCATGTACTGGTCACGTGACTGATCATGCACTGATCACGTAATTGATCATGCACTGATCACGTGGCTGATCATGCACTGATCACGTGGCTGATCACACAGTATCACGTGACTGATCATGCACTGATCACGTGGCTGATCATGCACTGATCACGTGGCTGATCATGCACTGATCACGTGGCTATCATGCACTGATCACGTGGCTGATCACACACGTATCTCATGACTGATCATGCACTGATCACGTGGCTATCATGCACTGATCACGTGGCTATCATGCACTGATCACGTGGCTGATCATGCACTGATCACGTAGCTATCATGTACTGATCACGTGACTGATCATGCACTGATCACGTAACTGATCATGCACTGATCACGTGACTGATCATGCACTGATCACGTGGCTATCATGCACTGATCACGTGGCTGATCATACACTGATCACGTGGCTGATCATGCACTGATCACGTGGCTGATCATGCACTGATCACGTGACTGATCATACACCCATCAGGTGACTGATCATGCACTGATCACGTGGCTATCATGCACTGATCACGTGACTGATCATGCACTGATCACGTCTATATCATGCACTGATCACATGACTGCCCATGCACTGATCACGTGGATGATCATGCACTAATCTTGTGACAGATCATGCACTGATCACGTGGCTGATCATGCACTGATACCGTGACTGAGCATGGACTGATCACATGACTATCAGGTAGTGATCACGTGACTTAATGGCGCTGATCATGTGACTGGTCATGCGCTAATCATGTTTGCTATCATACACTGATCATGTGCCTCTGGAGGCAATAAACAAAGAGCTGAGTAGGCACGAATCAAACAGTCAGCAGGCAATAATCATGGAACTCAGGTGTGAGGAATCATGCTGCTCAGCTGGCAATAATCAAGCAGCTGAGCAGGCAGGAATTACGCAGCACAGCTGGCAATTGTCAAGCAGATGACAGGCAGGAATCGTGCAGCTCAGCTGGCAAACGTCAAGCAGATGAGCAGACAGTAATCACGCAGCTCAGCAGGCCCAGATCACGTGACTGAGCATGCACTGATCACGTGGCTGATCATGCACTGATCACGTGACTGATCATGCACTGATCTCGTGTCTGATCATGCACTGATCACGTGGCTATCATGCACTGCTCAGGTGGCTGATCATGCGATGATCACGCAGCTACCATGTACTGCTCACATGACTGATCATGCACTGATCACGTGACTGATCATGCAGTGATCACATGGTTATCATGCACTACTCACGTGGCTGATCATGCAATGATCATGTAGCTACCATGTACAGGTCACGTGAATGATCATACACCGATCAGGTGACAGATCATGCACTGATCACGTAGTTGATCATGCACTGATAATGTGGCTGATCATGCACTGATCACGTGGCTGATCATCCACTGATCACGTGCCTGATCATGCACTGATCATGTGACTGATCATGCACTGATCACGTGGCTGATCATGCACTGATACCGTGACTGAGCATGGACTGATCACATGACTATCATGTAGTGATCACGTGACTTAATGGCGCTGATCATGTGACTGATCATGTGCTGAACATGTTTGCTATCATACACTGATCATGTGCCTCTGGAGGCAAAAAACAAAGAGCTGAGTAGGCACGAATCAAACAGTCAGCAGGCAATAATCATGGAACTCAGCTGTGAGGAATCATGCTGCTCAGCTGGCAATAATCAAGCAGCTGAGCAGGCAGGAATTACGCAGCACAGCTGGCAATTGTCAAGCAGATGACAGGCAGGAATCGTGCAGCTCAGCTGGTAATTGTCAAGCAGATGAGCAGACAGTAATCACACAGGTCAGCAGGCCCTGATCACGTGATTGAGCATGCACTGTTCACGTGGCTGATCAAACACTGATCACGTGATTGATCAGGCACTGATCACTTGGATATCATGCACTGATCACGTGGCTGATCATACACTGTTCACGTTGCTGACCATGCACTGATCACGTGGCTGATCATACACTGCTCACGTAACTGATCATGCACTGATCACGTGGCTATCATGCACTGAATACGTGGCTGAACATGCACTGTTCACGTGGCTGATCACACACCTGTCACGTGACATATCATGCACTGATCACGTGGCACTCATGCACTGATCACGTGGCTGATCATACTCTGCTCACGTAACTCATCATGGACACATCAAGTTTCTATCATGTACTGCTCATGTGGCTCGTCACGGAATGATCACGTAGCTACCATGTACTGTTCACGTGACTGATCATGTACTGATCACGTGACTGATCATGCACTGACCACGTGGCTATCATGCACTGATCACGTGGCTGATCACGCAATGATCACGTAGCTACCATGTACTGGTCATGTGACTGATCATGCACTGATCACGTAATTGATCCTGCACTGATCACATGGCTCATCACGCACTGATCCGGTGGCTGATCACACACGTATCACGTGACTGATCATGTACAGATCACGTAAATAATCATGAAGTGATCACGTGGCTATCCTGCACTGATCACGTGGCTGATCATGCACTGATACCGTGACTGAGCATGGACTGATCACATGACTATCAGGTAGTGATCACGTGACTTAATGGCGCTGATCATGTGACTGGTCATGCGCTAATCATGTTTGCTATCATACACTGATCATGTGCCTCTGGAGGCAATAAACAAAGAGCTGAGTAGGCACGAATCAAACAGTCAGCAGGCAATAATCATGGAACTCAGGTGTGAGGAATCATGCTGCTCAGCTGGCAATAATCAAGCAGCTGAGCAGGCAGGAATTACGCAGCACAGCTGGCAATTGTCAAGCAGATGACAGGCAGGAATCGTGCAGCTCAGCTGGCAAACGTCAAGCAGATGAGCAGACAGTAATCACGCAGCTCAGCAGGCCCAGATCACGTGACTGAGCATGCACTGATCACGTGGCTGATGATGCACTGATCACGTGACTGATCATGCACTGATCTCGTGTCTGATCATGTACTGATCACGTGGCTATCATGCACTGCTCACGTGGCTGATCATGCGATGATCACGCAGCTACCATGTACTGCTCACATGACTGATCATGCACTGATCACGTGACTGATCATGCAGTGATCACATGGTTATCATGCACTACTCACGTGGCTGATCATGCAATGATCATGTAGCTACCATGTACAGGTCACGTGAATGATCATACACCCATCAGGTGACTGATCATGCACTGATCACGTAATTGATCATGCACTGATAATGTGGCTGATCATGCACTGATCACGTGGCTGATCATCCACTGATCACGTGACTGATCATGCACTGATCATGTGACTGATCATGCACTGATCACGTGGCTGATCATGCACTGATACCGTGACTGAGCATGGACTGATCACATGACTATCATGTAGTGATCACGTGATTTAATGGCGCTGATCATGTGACTGATCATGTGCTGAACATGTTTGCTATCATACACTGATCATGTGCCTCTGGAGGCAAAAAACAAAGAGCTGAGTAGGCACGAATCAAACAGTCAGCAGGCAATAATCATGGAACTCAGCTGTGAGGAATCATGCTGCTCAGCTGGCAATAATCAAGCAGCTGAGCAGGCAGGAATTACGCAGCACAGCTGGCAATTGTCAAGCAGATGACAGGCAGGAATCGTGCAGCTCAGCTGGTAATTGTCAAGCAGATGAGCAGACAGTAATCACACAGGTCAGCAGGCCCTGATCACGTGATTGAGCATGCACTGTTCACGTGGCTGATCAAACACTGATCACGTGATTGATCATGCACTGATCACTTGGATATCATGCACTGATCACGTGGCTGATCATACACTGTTCACGTTGCTGACCATGCACTGATCACGTGGCTGATCATACACTGCTCACGTAACTGATCATGCACTGATCACGTGGCTATCATGCACTGAATACGTGGCTGAACATGCACTGTTCACGTGGCTGATCACACACCTGTCACGTGACATATCATGCACTGATCACGTGGCACTCATGCACTGATCACGTGGCTGATCATACTCTGCTCACGTAACTCATCATGGACACATCAAGTTTCTATCATGTACTGCTCATGTGGCTCGTCACGGAATGATCACGTAGCTACCATGTACTGTTCACGTGACTGATCATGTACTGATCACGTGACTGATCATGCACTGACCACGTGGCTATCATGCACTGATCACGTGGCTGATCACGCAATGATCACGTAGCTACCATGTACTGGTCATGTGACTGATCATGCACTGATCACGTAATTGATCCTGCACTGAACACGTGGCTCATCATGCACTGATCCGGTGGCTGATCACACACGTATCACGTGACTGATCATGCACTGATCACGTGGCTGATCATGCACTGATCACGTGGCTATCATGCACTGATCACGTGGCTGATCATGCACTGATCCCGTGACTGATCATGCACTGATCACGTGACTATCATGCAGTGATCACGTGACTTAATGCACTGATCATGTGACTGATCATGCACTGATCATGTTTGCTATCATGCACTGATCACGTGCCTCTGGAGGCAATAAACAAAGAGCTGAGTAGGCACGAATCAAACAGTCAGCAGGCAATGATCATGGAACTCAGGTGTGAGGAATCATGCTGCTCAGCTGGCAATGATCAAGCAGCTGAGCAGGCAGGAATTACGCAGCACAGCTGGCAATTGTCAAGCAGATGACAGGCAGGAATCGTGCAGCTCAGCTGGCAATTGTCAAGCAGCTGATCAGACAGTAATCACGCAGCTCAGCAGGCACTGATCACGTGACTGATCATGCACTGATCACGTGGCTGATCATGCACTGATCACGTGACTGATCATGCACTGATCTCGTGTCTGATCATGCACTGATCACGTGGCTATCATGCACTGCTCACGTGGCTGATCATGCATGATCACGCAGCTACCATGTACTGGTCACATGACTGATCATGCACTGATCATGTGACTGATCTTGCACTGATCACGTGGCTATCATGCACTACTCACGTAGCTGATCATGCAATGATCATATAGCTACCATGTACAGGTCACGTGAATGATCATACACCCATCAGGTGACTGATCATGCACTGATCACGTAGCTATCATGCACTGATCACGTGGCTGATCATGCACTGATCACGTGGCTGATCATGCACTGATCACGTGACTGATCATGCACTGATCACGTGCCTGATCATGCACTGATCACGTGGCTGATCATGCACTGATACCGTGACTGAGCATGGACTGATCACATGACTATCAGGTAGTGATCACGTGACTTAATGGCGCTGATCATGTGACTGGTCATGCGCTAATCATGTTTGCTATCATACACTGATCATGTGCCTCTGGAGGCAAAAAACAAAGAGCTGAGTAGGCACGAATCAAAGAGTCAGCAGGCAATAATCATGGAACTCAGGTGTGAGGAATCATGCTGCTCAGCTGGCAATAATCAAGCAGCTGAGCAGGCAGGAATTACGCAGCACAGTTGGCAATTGTCAAGCAGATGACAGGCAGGAATCGTGCAGCTCAGCTGGCAATCGTCAAGCAGATGAGCAGACAGTAATCACGCAGCTCAGCAGGCCCAGATCACGTGACTGAGCATGCACTGATCACGTGGCTGATCATACACTGATCACGTGACTGATCATGCACTGATCACGTGGCTATCATGCACTGATCACGTGGCTGATCATACACTGATCACGTGCTGATCATGCACTGATCACGTGGCTGATCATGCACTGATCACGTGACTGATCATGCACTGATCACGTGGCTATCATGCACTGAATACGTGGCTGAACATGCACTGTTCACGTGGTTGATCACACACCTGTCACGTGACATATCATGCACTGATCACGTGGCACTCATGCACTGATCACGTGGCTGATCATACTCTGCTCACGTAACTCATCATGGACACATCAAGTTTCTCTCATGTACTGCTCACGTGGCTCGTCACGGAATGATCATGTAGCTACCATATACTGGTCACGTGACTGATCATGCACAGATCACGTGACTGATCATGCACTGATCACGTGGCTGATCATGCACTGATCACGTGACTGATCATGCAATGATCACGTAGCTACCATGTACTGATCACGTGACTGATCATGCACTGATCACGTAATTGATCATGCACTGATCACGTGGCTGATCATGCACTGATCACGTGGCTGATCATACACTGATCACGTGACTGATCATGCACTGATCACGTGACTGATCATGCACTGATCACGTGGCTATCATGCACTGATCACGTGGATATCATGCACTGATCACGTGGCTGATCACCACGTATCACGTGACTGATCATGCACTGATCACGTGGCTATCATGCACTGATCACGTGGCTATCATGCTCTGCTCACGTGGCTGATCATGCACTGATCACGTAGCTATCATGCAGTGATCACGTGACTGATCATGCACTGATCACGTGACTGATCATGCACTGATCACGTGGCTATCATGCACTGATCACGTGGCTGATCATGCACTGATCACGTGGCTGATCATGCACTGATCACGTGACTGATCATGCACTGATCACGTGACTGATCATGCACTGATCACGTAATTGATCATGCACTGATCACGTGGCTGATCATGCACTGATCACGTGGCTGATCATGCACTGATCACATGACTGATCATGCACTGATCACGTGACTGATCATGCACTGATCACGTGGCTATCATGCACTGATCACGTGGCTGACATACACTGATCACGTGCCTGGTCATGCACTGATCACGTGGCTGATCATGCACTGATCACGTGACTGATCATGCACTGATCACGTGTCTGATCATGCACTGATCACGTGGCTATCATGCACTGCTCACGTGGCTGATCATGCCATGATCACGCAGCTACCATGTACTGGTCACATGACTGATCATGCACTGATCACGTGACTGATCATGCAGTGATCACGTGGCTATCATGCACTACTCACGTGGCTGATCATGCAATGATCATGTAGCTACCATGTACAGGTCACGTGAATGATCATACACCCATCAGGTGACTGATCATGCACTGATCACGTGGCTATCATGCACTGATCACGAGACTGATCATGCACTGATCACGTCTATATCATGCACTGATCACATGACTGCCCATGCACTGATCACGTGGATGATCATACACTAATCTTGTGACAGATCATGCACTGATCACGTGGCTGATCATGCACTGATACCGTGACTGAGCATGGACTGATCACATGACTATCAGGTAGTGATCACGTGACTTAATGGCGCTGATCATGTGACTGATCATGCGCTGATCATGTTTGCTATCATACACTGATCATGTGCCTCTGGAGGCAATAAACAAAGAGCTGAGTAGGCACGAATCAAACAGTCAGCAGGCAATAATCATGGAACTCAGGTGTGAGGAATCATGCTGCTCAGCTGGCAATAATCAAGCAGCTGAGCAGGCAGGAATTACGCAGCACAGCTGGCAATTGTCAAGCAGATGACAGGCAGGAATCGTGCAGCTCAGCTGGCAATCGTCAAGCAGATGAGCAGACAGTAATCACGCAGCTCAGCAGGCCCAGATCACGTGACTGAGCATGCACTGATCACGTAACTGATCATGCACTGATCACGTGGCTGATCATGCACTGATCACGTGGCTGATCACACATGATCACGTGACTGATCATGCACTGATCACGTGGCTGATCATGCACTGATCACGTGGCTATCATGCACTGATCACGTGGCTGATCACACACTATCACATGACTGATCATGCACTGATCACGTGACTGATCATGCACTGATCACGTGGCTATCATGCACTGATCACGTGGCTGAACATGCACTGATCACGTGGCTGATCACACACCTGTCACGTGACATATCATGCACTGATCACGTGGCACTCATGCACTGATCACGTGGCTGATCATACTCTGCTCACGTAACTGATCATGCACACATCACGTGGCTATCATGCACTGCTCACGTGGCTCGTCATGGAATGATCACGTAGCTACCATATACTGGTCACGTGACTGATCATGCACTGATCACGTAAATGATCATGCACTGTTCACGTGCCTGATCATGCACTGATCACGTGACTGATCATGCACTGATCACGTGGCTGATCATGCACTGATCACGTAACTGATCATGCACTGATCACGTGGCTGATCATGCACTGATCACGTGGCTGATCATGCACTGATCACGTGACTGATCATGCACTGATCACGTGACTGATCATGCACTGATCACGTGGCTATCATGCACTGATCACGTGGCTGATCATGCACTGATCACGTGACTGATCATGCACTGATCACGTGACTGATCATGCACTGATCACGTGACTGATCATGCACTGATCACGTGGCTGATCATGCACTGATCACGTGGCTATCATGCACTGATCACGTGGCTGATCATGCAACGATCACGTAGCACCATGTACTGGTCACGTGACTGATCATGCACTGATCACGTAATTGATCATGCACTGATCACGTGGCTGATCATGCACTGATCACGTGGCTGATCACACATGATCACGTGACTGATCATGCACTGATCACGTGGCTATCATGCACTGATCACGTGGCTGATCATGCACTGATCACGTGGCTATCATGCACTGATCACGTGGCTGATCACACACTGATCACGTGACTGATCATGCACTGATCACGTGGCTGATCATGCACTGATCACGTGGCTATCATGCACTGATCACGTGGCTGATCATGCACTGATCACGTAGCTACCATGCACTGATCACGTGACTGATCATGCACTGATCACGTAACTGATCATGCACTGATCACGTGGCTGATCATGCACTGATCACGTGGCTGATCATGCACTGATCACGTGGCTGATCATGCACTGATCACGTGGCTGATCATGCACTGATCACGTGACTGATCATACACCCATCAGGTGACTGATCATGCACTGATCACGTGGCTATCATGCACTGATCACGAGACTGATCATGCACTGATCACGTCTATATCATGCACTGATCACATGACTGCCCATGCACTGATCACGTGGATGATCATACACTAATCTTGTGACAGATCATGCACTGATCACGTGGCTGATCATGCACTGATACCGTGACTGAGCATGGACTGATCACATGACTATCATGTAGTGATCACGTGACTTAATGGCGATGATCATGTGACTGATCATGCGCTGATCATGTTTGCTATCATACACTGATCATGTGCCTCTGGAGGCAATAAACAAAGAGCTGAGTAGGCACGAATCAAACAGTCAGCAGGCAATAATCATGGAACTCAGCTGTGAGGAATCATGCTGCTCAGCTGGCAATAATCAAGCAGCTGAGCAGGCAGGAATTACGCAGCACAGTTGGCAATTGTCAAGCAGATGACAGGCAGGAATCGTGCAGCTCAGCTGGCAATCGTCAAGCAGATGAGCAGACAGTAATCACTCAGCTCAGCAGGCCCAGATCACGTGACTGAGCATGCACTGATCACGTAACTGATCATGCACTGATCACGTGGCTATCATGCACTGATCACGTGGCTGATCACACATGATCACGTGACTGATCATGCACTGATCACGTGGCTATCATGCACTGATCACGTGGCTGATCATGCACTGATCACGTGGCTATCATGCACTGATCACGTGGCTGATCACACACTATCACATGACTGATCATGCACTGATCACGTGACTGATCATGCACTGATCACGTGGCTATCATGCACTGATCACGTGGCTGATCATGCACTGATCACGTGGCTGATCACACACCTGTCACGTGACTATCATGCACTGATCACGTGGCACTCATGCACTGATCACGTGGCTGATCATACACTGATCACGTAACTGATCATGCACACATCACGTGGCTATCATGCACTGCTCACGTGGCTGTCATGGAATGATCACGTAGCTACCATATACTGGTCACGTGACTGATCATGCACTGATCACGTAAATGATCATGCACTGATCACGTGCCTGATCATGCACTGATCACGTGACTGATCATGCACTGATCACGTGGCTGATCATGCACTGATCACGTAACTGATCATGCACTGATCACGTGGCTGATCATGCACTGATCACGTGGCTGATCATGCACTGATCACGTGACTGATCATGCACTGATCACGTGACTGATCATGCACTGATCACGTGGCTATCATGCACTGATCACGTGGCTGATCATGCACTGATCACGTGACTGATCATGCACTGATCACGTGACTGATCATGCACTGATCACGTGACTGATCATGCACTGATCACGTGGCTGATCATGCACTGATCACGTGGCTATCATGCACTGATCACGTGGCTGATCATGCAACGATCACGTAGCACCATGTACTGGTCACGTGACTGATCATGCACTGATCACGTAATTGATCATGCACTGATCACGTGGCTGATCATGCACTGATCACGTGGCTGATCACACAGTATCACGTGACTGATCATGCACTGATCACGTGGCTGATCATGCACTGATCACGTGGCTGATCATGCACTGATCACGTGGCTATCATGCACTGATCACGTGGCTGATCACACACGATCACATGACTGATCATGCACTGATCACGTGGCTATCATGCACTGATCACGTGGCTATCATGCACTGATCACGTGGCTGATCATGCACTGATCACGTAGCTACCATGCACTGATCACGTGACTGATCATGCACTGATCACGTAACTGATCATGCACTGATCACGTGACTGATCATGCACTGATCACGTGGCTATCATGCACTGATCACGTGGCTGATCATGCACTGATCACGTGCCTGATCATGCACTGATCACGTGGCTGATCATGCACTGATCACGTGACTGATCATACACCCATCAGGTGACTGATCATGCACTGATCACGTGGCTATCATGCACTGATCACGTGACTGATCATGCACTGATCACGTCTATATCATGCACTGATCACATGACTGCCCATGCACTGATCACGTGGATGATCATACACTGATCTTGTGACAGATCATGCACTGATCACGTGGCTGATCATGCACTGATACCGTGACTGAGCATGGACTGATCACATGACTATCAGGTAGTGATCACGTGACTTAATGGCGCTGATCATGTGACTGATCATGCGCTGATCATGTTTGCTATCATACACTGATCATGTGCCTCTGGAGGCAATAAACAAAGAGCTGAGTAGGCACGAATCAAACAGTCAGCAGGCAATAATCATGGAACTCAGGTGTGAGGAATCATGCTGCTCAGCTGGCAATAATCAAGCAGCTGAGCAGGCAGGAATTACGCAGCACAGCTGGCAATTGTCAAGCAGATGACAGGCAGGAATCGTGCAGCTCAGCTGGCAATCGTCAAGCAGATGAGCAGACAGTAATCACGCAGCTCAGCAGGCCCTGATCACGTGACTGAGCATGCACTGATCACGTGGCTGATCATGCACTGATCACGTGACTGATCATGCACTGATCACGTGTCTGATCATGCACTGATCACGTGGCTATCATGCACTGCTCACGTGGCTGATCATGCATGATCACGCAGCTACCATGTACTGCTCACATGACTGATCATGCACTGATCACGTGACTGATCATGCAGTGATCACGTGGCTATCATGCACTACTCACGTGGCTGATCATGCAATGATCATGTAGCTACCATGTACAGGTCACGTGAATGATCATACACCCATCAGGTGACTGATCATGCACTGATCACGTAACTGATCATGCACTGATCACGTGGCTGATCATGCACTGATCACGTGGCTGATCATGCACTGATCACGTGACTGATCATGCACTGATCATGTGACTGATCATGCACTGATCACGTGGCTGATCATGCACTGATACCGTGACTGAGCATGGACTGATCACATGACTATCATGTAGTGATCACGTGACTTAATGGCGCTGATCATGTGACTGATCATGCGCTGATCATGTTTGCTATCATACACTGATCATGTGCCTCTGGAGGCAATAAAAAAAGAGCTGAGTAGGCACGAATCAAACAGTCAGCAGGCAATAATCATGGAACTCAGCTGTGAGGAATCATGCTGCTCAGCTGGCAATAATCAAGCAGCTGAGCAGGCAGGAATTACGCAGCACAGCTGGCAATTGTCAAGCAGATGACAGGCAGGAATCGTGCAGCTCAGCTGGCAATTGTCAAGCAGATGAGCAGACAGTAATCACGCAGCTCAGCAGGCCCTGATCACGTGACTGAGCATGCACTGTTCACGTGGCTGATCATACACTGATCACGTGATTGATCATGCACTGATCACTTGGATATCATGCACTGATCACGTGGCTGATCATACACTGTTCACGTGCTGACCATGCACTGATCACGTGGCTGATCATACACTGCTCACGTAACTGATCATGCACTGATCACGTGGCTATCATGCACTGATCACGTGGCTGAACATGCACTGTTCACGTGGCTGATCACACACCTGTCACGTGACATATCATGCACTGATCACGTGGCACTCATGCACTGATCACGTGGCTGATCATACTCTGCTCACGTAACTCATCATGCACACATCACGTGGCTATCATGCACTGCTCACGTGGATCGTCATGGAATGATCACGTAGCTACCATGCACTGATCACGTGACTGATCATGCACTGATCACGTGACTGATCATGCACTGATCACGTGGCTATCATGCACTGATCACGTGGCTGATCATGCAATGATCACGTAGCTACCATGTACTGGTCACGTGACTGATCATGCACTGATCACGTAATTGATCATGCACTGATCACGTGGCTCATCATGCACTGATCACGTGGCTGATCACACACGTATCACGTGACTGATCATGCACTGATCACGTGACTAATCATGCACTGATCACGTGGCTATCATGCACTGATCACGTGGATATCATGCACTGATCACGTGGCTGATCACACACGATCACGTGACTGATCATGCACTGATCACGTGGCTATCATGCACTGATCACGTGGCTATCATGCACTGATCACGTGGCTGATCATGCAATGATCACGTAGCTACCATGCACTGGTCACGTGACTGATCATGCACTGATCACGTGACTGATCATGCAGTGATCACGTGGCTATCATGCACTACTCACGTGGCTGATCATGCAATGATCATGTAGCTACCATGTACAGGTCACGTGAATGATCATACACCCATCAGGTGACTGATCATGCACTGATCACGTGGCTATCATGCACTGATCACGAGACTGATCATGCACTGATCACGTCTATATCATGCACTGATCACATGACTGCCCGTGCACTGATCACATGGATGATCATACACTAATCTTGTGACAGATCATGCACTGATCACGTGGCTGATCATGCACTGATACCGTGACTGAGCATGGACTTATCACATGACTATCATGTAGTGATCACGTGACTTAATGGCGCTGATCATGTGACTGGTCATGCGCTGATCATGTTTGCTATCATACACTGATCATGTGCCTCTGAAGGCAATAAACAAAGAGCTGAGTAGGCACGAATCAAACAGTCAGCAGGCAATAATCATGGAACTCAGGTGTGAGGAATCATGCTGCTCAGCTGGCAATAATCAAGCAGCTGAGCAGGCAGGAATTACGCAGCACAGCTGGCAATTGTCAAGCAGATGACAGGCAGGAATCGTGCAGCTCAGCTGGCAATTGTCAAGCAGATGAGCAGACAGTAATCACGCAGCTCAGCAGGCCCAGATCACGTGACTGAGCATGCACTGTTCACGTGGCTGATCATACACTGATCACGTGATGATCATGCACTGATCCCTTGGATATCATGCACTGATCACGTGGCTGATCATACACTGTTCACGTGTCTGACCATGCACTGATCACGTGGCTGATCATACACTGCTCACGTAACTGATCATGCACTGATCACGTGGCTATCATGCACTGATCACGTGGCTGAACATGCAATGTTCACGTGGCTGATCACACACCTGTCACGTGACATATCATGCACTGATCACGTGGCACTCATGCACTGATCACGTGGCTGATCATACTCTGCTCACGTAACTCATGCACACATCACGTGGCTATCATGCACTGCTCACGTGGCTCGTCATGGAATGATCACGTAGCAACCATATACTGGTCACGTGACTGATCATGCAAAGATCACGTAAATGATCATGCACTGTTCACGTGACTGATCATGTACTGATCACGTGACTGATCATGCACTGATCACGTGGCTATCATGCTCTGCTCACGTTGCTGATCATGCAACGATCACGTAGCAACCATGTACTGGTCACGTGACTGATCATGCACTGATCACGTAATTGATCCTGCACTGATCACGTGGCTCATCATGCACTGATCACGTGGCTGATCACACATGTATCACGTGACTGATCATGCACTGATCACGTGGCTCTCATGCACTGATCACGTGGCTGTCATGCACTGATCACGTGGATATCATGCACTGATCACGTGGCTGATCATGCACTGATCACGTGGCTGATCATGCACTGATCACGTGACTATCATGCACTGATCACGTGGCATCATGCACTGATCACGTGGCTGATCATGCACTGATCACGTGACTGATCATGACACATCACGTGGCTATCATGCACTGATCACGTGGCTGATCATGCAATGATCATGTAGCTACCATGCACTGATCACGTGACTGATCATGCACTGATCACGTGACTGATCATGCACTGATCACGTGGCTGATCATGCACTGATCACGTGGCTGATCATGCACTGATCACGTAACTGATCATGCACTGATCACGTGGCTGATCATGCACTGATCACGTGGCTGATCATGCACTGATCACGTGACTGATCATGCACTGATCACGTGACTGATCATGCACTGATCACGTGGCTGATCATGCACTGATCACGTGGCTGATCACACATGATCACGTGACTGATCATGCACTGATCACGTGACTGATCATGCACTGATCACGTGGCTATCATGCACTGATCACGTGGATATCATGCACTGATCACGTGGCTGATCACACACTATCACGTGACTGATCATGCACTGATCACGTGGCTATCATGCACTGATCACGTGGCTGATCATGCACTGATCACGCAGCTACCATGCACTGATCACGTGACTGATCATGCACTGATCACATGACTGATCATGCACTGATCACGTGGCTTATCATGCACTGATCATGTGACTGATCATGTGATCATGTTTGGTGTCATACACTGATCATGTGCCTCTGGAGGCAATGAACATAGAGCTGAGTAGGCACGAATCAGTCAGCAGGCTATAATCATGGAACTCAGCTCTGAGAAATCATGCTGCTCAGCTGGCAATAATCAAGTAGATGAGCAGGCAGGAATTACGCAGCACAGCTGGCAATTGTCAAGCAGATGAGCAGACAGTAATCACGCAGCTCAGCAGGCACTGATCACGTGACTGAGCATGCACTGATCACGTGGCTGATCACACACTGATCACGTGACTGATCATGCACTGATCACGTGACTGATCATGCACTGATCACGTGGCTGATCATGCACTGATCACGTGGCTGATCATGCACTGATCACGTGACTGATCATGCACTGATCACGTGTCTGATCATGCACTGATCACGTGGCTATCATGCACTGATCACGTGGCTGATCATGCATGATCACGCAGCTACCATGCACTGGTCACGTGACTGATCATGCACTGATCACGTGACTGATCATGCACTGATCACGTGGCTATCATGCACTGATCACGTGGCTGATCATGCACTGATCACGTAGCTACCATGTACTGGTCACGTGACTGATCATGCACTGATCACGTGGCTGATCATGCACTGATCACGTGGCTGATCATGCACTGATCACGTGGCTGATCATGCACTGATCACGTGGCTGATCATGCACTGATCACGTGACTGATCATGCACTGATCACGTGACTGATCATGCACTGATCACGTGGCTGATCATGCACTGATCACGTGGCTGATCACACACCTGTCACGTGACTATCATGCACTGATCACGTGGCACTCATGCACTGATCACGTGGCTGATCATACACTGATCACGTAACTCATGCACTCATCACGTGGCTATCATGCACTGATCACGTGGCTGTCATGGAATGATCACGTAGCAACCATATACTGGTCACGTGACTGATCATGCACTGATCACGTAAATGATCATGCACTGATCACGTGACTGATCATGCACTGATCACGTGACTGATCATGCACTGATCACGTGGCTATCATGCACTGATCACGTGGCTGATCATGCACGATCACGTAGCAACCATGTACTGTCACGTGACTGATCATGCACTGATCACGTAATTGATCATGCACTGATCACGTGGCTGATCATGCACTGATCACGTGGCTGATCATGCACTGATCACGTGGCTGTCATGCACTGATCACGTGGATATCAGCACTGATCACGTGGCTGATCACACACTATCACATGACTGATCATGCACTGATCACGTGACTGATCATGCACTGATCACGTGGCTATCATGCACTGATCACGTGGCTGATCATGCAATGATCACGTAGCTACCATGTACTGGTCACGTGACTGATCATGCACTGATCACGTAATTGATCATGCACTGATCACGTGGCTGATCATGCACTGATCACGTGGCTGATCATGCACTGATCACGTAACTGATCATGCACTGATCACGTGACTGATCATGCACTGATCACGTGGCTATCATGCACTGATCACGTGGCTGATCATGCACTGATCACGTGGCTGATCATGCACTGATCACGTGACTGATCATGCACTGATCACGTGACTATCATGCACTGATCACGTGACTTAATGCGCTGATCACGTGACTGATCATGCACTGATCACGTGACTGATCATGCACTGATCACGTGGCTATCATGCACTGATCACGTGGCTGATCATGCACTGATCACGTGGCTGATCATGCACTGATCACGTGACTGATCATGCACTGATCACATGACTATCATGCAGTGATCACGTGACTTAATGCGCTGATCACGTGACTGATCATGCACTGATCACGTGGCTATCATGCACTGATCACGTGGCTATCATGCACTGATCACGTGGCTGATCATGCACTGATCACGTAGCTACCATGCACTGATCACGTGACTGATCATGCACTGATCACGTGATTGATCATGCACTGATCACGTGGCTGATCATGCACTGATCACGTGGCTGATCATGCACTGATCACGTAACTGATCATGCACTGATCACGTGGCTGATCATGCACTGATCACGTAACTGATCATGCACTGATCACGTGGCTATCATGCACTGATCACGTGGCTGATCATGGAATGATCATGTAGCTACCATATACTGGTCACGTGACTGATCATGCACTGATCACGTAACTGATCATGCACTGATCACGTGCCTGATCATGCACTGATCACGTGACTGATCATGCACTGATCACGTGGCTATCATGCACTGATCACGTGGCTGATCATGCACTGATCACGTGACTGATCATGCACTGATCACGTGACTGATCATGCACTGATCACGTGAATGATCATGCACTGATCACGTGGCTGATCATGCACTGATCACGTGGCTGATCACACATGATCACGTGACTGATCATGCACTGATCACGTGGCTATCATGCACTGATCACGTGGCTATCATGCACTGATCACGTGGCTGATCATGCAATGATCACGTAGCTACCATGCACTGGTCACGTGACTGATCATGCACTGATCACGTAATTGATCATGCACTGATCACGTGGCTCATCATGCACTGATCACGTGGCTGATCACACATGATCACGTGACTGATCATGCACTGATCACGTGACTGATCATGCACTGATCACGTGGCTATCATGCACTGATCACGTGGATATCATGCACTGATCACGTGGCTGATCACACACTATCACGTGACTGATCATGCACTGATCACGTGGCTATCATGCACTGATCACGTGGCTATCATGCACTGATCACGTGGCTGATCATGCACTGATCACGTAGCTACCATGCACTGATCACGTGACTGATCATGCACTGATCACGTGGCTGATCATGCACTGATCACGTGCCTGATCATGCACTGATCACGTGACTGATCATGCACTGATCACGTGGCTATCATGCACTGATCACGTGGCTGATCATGCACTGATCACGTGACTGATCATGCACTGATCACGTGACTGATCATGCACTGATCACGTGAATGATCATGCACTGATCACGTGGCTGATCATGCACTGATCACGTGGCTGATCACACATGTATCACGTGACTGATCATGCACTGATCACGTGGCTGATCATGCACTGATCACGTGGCTATCATGCACTGATCACGTGGCTGATCATGCAATGATCACGTAGCTACCATGTACTGGTCACGTGACTGATCATGCACTGATCACGTAATTGATCATGCACTGATCACGTGGCTCATCATGCACTGATCACGTGGCTGATCACACACGTATCACGTGACTGATCATGCACTGATCACGTGACTGATCATGCACTGATCACGTGGCTATCATGCACTGATCACGTGGATATCATGCACTGATCACGTGGCTGATCACACACGTATCACGTGACTGATCATGCACTGATCACGTGGCTATCATGCACTGATCACGTGGCTATCATGCACTGATCACGTGGCTGATCATGCAATGATCACGTAGCTACCATGCACTGGTCACGTGACTGATCATGCACTGATCACGTAACTGATCATGCACTGATCACGTGACTGATCATGCACTGATCACGTGACTGATCATGCACTGATCACGTGACTGATCATGCACTGATCACGTGGCTATCATGCACTGATCACGTGGCTGATCATGCACTGATCACGCAGCTATCATGCACTGGTCACGTGACTGATCATGCACTGATCACATGACTGATCATGCACTGATCACGTGGCTTATCATGCACTGATCATGTGACTGATCATGTGCTGATCATGTTTGGTGTCATACACTGATCATGTGCCTCTGGAGGCAATGAACATAGAGCTGAGTAGGCAGGAATCAGTCAGCAGGCTATAATCATGGAACTCAGCTCTGAGAAATCATGCTGCTCAGCTGGCAATAATCAAGCAGATGAGCAGGCAGGAATTACGCAGCACAGCTGGCAATTGTCAAGCAGATGAGCAGACAGTAATCACGCAGCTCAGCAGGCCTGATCACGTGACTGAGCATGCACTGATCACGTGGCTGATCACACACTGATCACGTGACTGATCATGCACTGATCACGTGACTGATCATGCACTGATCACGTGGCTATCATGCACTGATCACGTGGCTGGACATGCACTGATCACGTGCCTGATCATGCACTGATCACGTGGCTGATCATGCACTGATCACGTGACTGATCATGCACTGATCACGTGGCTGATCATGCACTGATCACGTGGCTATCATGCACTGATCACGTGGCTGATCATGCATGATCACGCAGCTACCATGCACTGATCACATGACTGATCATGCACTGATCACGTGACTGATCATGCACTGATCACGTGGCTATCATGCACTATCACGTGGCTGATCATGCAATGATCACGTAGCTACCATGTACTGGTCACGTGAATGATCATGCACCCATCACGTGACTGATCATGCACTGATCACGTGGCTGATCATGCACTGATCACGTGGCTGATCATGCACTGATCACGTGGCTGATCATGCACTGATCACGTGACTGATCATGCACTGATCACGTGACTGATCATGCACTGATCACGTGAATGATCATGCACTGATCACGTGGCTGATCATGCACTGATCACGTGGCTGATCACACATGATCACGTGACTGATCATGCACTGATCACGTGGCTGATCATGCACTGATCACGTGGCTATCATGCACTGATCACGTGGCTGATCATGCAATGATCACGTAGCTACCATGTACTGTCACGTGACTGATCATGCACTGATCACGTAATTGATCATGCACTGATCACGTGGCTCATCATGCACTGATCACGTGGCTGATCACACATGATCACGTGACTGATCATGCACTGATCACGTGACTGATCATGCACTGATCACGTGGCTATCATGCACTGATCACGTGGATATCATGCACTGATCACGTGGCTGATCACACACATATCACGTGACTGATCATGCACTGATCACGTGGCTATCATGCACTGATCACGTGGCTATCATGCACTGATCACGTGGCTGATCATGCACTGATCACGTAGCTACCATGCACTGATCACGTGACTGATCATGCACTGATCACGTGGCTGATCATGCACTGATCACGTGGCTGATCATGCACTGATCACGTGACTGATCATGCACTGATCACGTGGCTATCATGCACTGATCACGTGGCTGATCATGCACTGATCACGTGACTGATCATGCACTGATCACGTGACTGATCATGCACTGATCACGTGAATGATCATGCACTGATCACGTGGCTGATCATGCACTGATCACGTGGCTGATCACACATGATCACGTGACTGATCATGCACTGATCACGTGGCTGATCATGCACTGATCACGTGGCTATCATGCACTGATCACGTGGCTGATCATGCACTGATCACGTAGCTACCATGTACTGATCACGTGACTGATCATGCACTGATCACGTAATTGATCATGCACTGATCACGTGGCTCATCATGCACTGATCACGTGGCTGATCACACATGATCACGTGACTGATCATGCACTGATCACGTGGCTGATCATGCACTGATCACGTGGCTATCATGCACTGATCACGTGGATATCATGCACTGATCACGTGGCTGATCACACACGTATCACGTGACTGATCATGCACTGATCACGTGGCTATCATGCACTGATCACGTGGCTATCATGCACTGATCACGTGGCTGATCATGCACTGATCACGTAGCTACCATGCACTGATCACGTGACTGATCATGCACTGATCACGTGACTGATCATGCACTGATCACGTGGCTATCATGCACTGATCACGTGGCTGATCATGCACTGATCACGTAGCTACCATGCACTGATCACGTGACTGATCATGCACTGATCACGTGACTGATCATGCACTGATCACGTGGCTGATCATGCACTGATCACGTGGCTGATCATGCACTGATCACGTGGCTGATCATGCACTGATCACGTGACTGATCATGCACTGATCACGTGACTGATCATGCACTGATCACGTGGCTATCATGCACTACTCACGTGGCTGATCATGCAATGATCATGTAGCTACCATGTACTGGTCACGTGACTGATCATACACCCATCAGGTGACTGATCATGCACTGATCACGTGGCTGATCATGCACTGATCACGTGACTGATCATGCACTGATCACGTGACTGATCATGCACTGATCACGTGGCTATCATGCACTGATCACGTGGCTGATCATGCACTGATCACGTGGCTGATCATGCACTGATACCGTGACTGAGCATGGACTGATCACATGACTATCATGTAGTGATCACGTGACTTAATGGCACTGATCATGTGACTGATCATGCACTGATCATGTTTGCTATCATACACTGATCATGTGCCTCTGGAGGCAATAAACAAAGAGCTGAGTAGGCACGAATCAAACAGTCAGCAGGCAATAATCATGGAACTCAGGTGTGAGGAATCATGCTGCTCAGCTGGCAATAATCAAGCAGCTGAGCAGGCAGGAATTACGCAGCACAGCTGGCAATTGTCAAGCAGATGACAGGCAGGAATCGTGCAGCTCAGCTGGCAATTGTCAAGCAGATGAGCAGACAGAATCACGCAGCTCAGCAGGCCCTGATCACGTGACTGAGCATGCACTGTTCACGTGGCTGATCATACACTGATCACGTGACTGATCATGCACTGATCACGTGGCTATCATGCACTATCACGTGGCTGATCATGCAATGATCATGTAGCTACCATGTACTGGTCACGTGACTGATCATACACCCATCAGGTGACTGATCATGCACTGATCACGTGGCTGATCATGCACTGATCACGTGGCTGATCATGCACTGATCACGTGACTGATCATGCACTGATCACGTAGCTATCATGCACTGATCACGTGGCTGATCATGCACTGATCACGTGGCTGATCATGCACTGATACCGTGACTGAGCATGGACTGATCACATGACTATCATGTAGTGATCACGTGACTTAATCGCTCTGATCATG
This sequence comes from Bos javanicus, assembly GCF_032452875.1. Classification (NCBI taxonomy): domain Eukaryota; kingdom Metazoa; phylum Chordata; class Mammalia; order Artiodactyla; family Bovidae; genus Bos; species Bos javanicus. The sequence goes on from NW_026893807.1 coordinate 233,315, forward strand.
TGACTGATCATGCGCTGATCATGTTTGCTATCATACACTGATCATGTGCCTCTGGAGGCAATAAACAAAGAGCTGAGTAGGCACGAATCAAACAGTCAGCAGGCAATAATCATGGAACTCAGGTGTGAGGAATCATGCTGCTCAGCTGGCAATAATCAAGCAGCTGAGCAGGCAGGAATTACGCAGCACAGCTGGCAATTGTCAAGCAGATGACAGGCAGGAATCGTGCAGCTCAGCTGGCAATTGTCAAGCAGATGAGCAGACAGTAATCACGCAGCTCAGCAGGCCCTGATCACGTGACTGAGCATGCACTGTTCACGTGGCTGATCATACACTGATCACGTGATGATCATGCACTGATCACGTGGATATCATGCACTGATCACGTGGCTGATCATACACTGATCACGTAACTGATCATGCACTGATCACGTGGCTATCATGCACTGATCACGTGGCTGATCATGCACTGATCACGTGGCTGATCACACACTGTCACGTGACATATCATGCACTGATCACGTGGCTGATCATGCACTGATCACGTGGCTGATCATACTCTGATCACGTAACTCATGCACACATCACGTGGCTATCATGCACTGCTCACGTGGCTGTCATGCAATGATCACGTAGCTACCATATACTGGTCACGTGACTGATCATGCACTGATCACGTAATTGATCATGCACTGATCACGTGGCTGATCATGCACTGATCACGTGGCTGATCATGCACTGATCACGTGACTGATCATGCACTGATCACGTGACTGATCATGCACTGATCGCGTGGCTATCATGCACTGATCACGTGGCTGATCATGCACTGATCACGTGCCTGATCATGCACTGATCACATGACTGATCATGCACTGATCACGTGACTGATCATGCACTGATCACGTGGCTATCATGCACTACTCACGTGGCTGATCATGCAATGATCATGTAGCTACCATGTACTGGTCACGTGACTGATCATACACCCATCAGCTGACTGATCATGCACTGATCGCGTGGCTGATCATGCACTGATCACGTGCCTGATCATGCACTGATCACGTGACTGATCATGCACTGATCACATGGCTATCATGAACTGATCACGTGGCTGATCATGCACTGATCACGTGGCTGATCATGCACTGATACCGTGACTGAGCATGGACTGATCACATGACTATCATGTAGTGATCACGTGACTTAATGGCGCTGATCATGTGACTGATCATGCGCTGATCATGTTTGCTATCATACACTGATCATGTGCCTCTGGAGGCAATAAACAAAGAGCTGAGTAGGCACGAATCAAACAGTCAGCAGGCAATAATCATGGAACTCAGGTGTGAGGAATCATGCTGCTCAGCTGGCAATAATCAAGCAGCTGAGCAGGCAGGAATTACGCAGCACAGCTGGCAATTGTCAAGCAGATGACAGGCAGGAATCATGCAGCTCAGCTGGCAATTGTCAAGCAGATGAGCAGACAGTAATCACGCAGCTCAGCAGGCCCTGATCACGTGACTGAGCATGCACTGTTCACGTGGCTGATCATACACTGATCACGTGATGATCATGCACTGATCACGTGGCATCATGCACTGATCACGTGGCTGATCATGCACTGATCACGTGGCTGATCATGCACTGATCACGTGGCTGATCATGCACTGATCACGTAGCTATCATGCACTGATCACGTGACTGATCATGCACTGATCACGTGGCTGATCATGCACTGATCACGTGACTGATCATGCACTGATCACGTGACTGATCATGCACTGATCACGTGGCTATCATGCACTGATCACGTGGCTGATCATGCACTGATCACGTAGCTATCATGCACTGGTCACGTGACTGATCATGCACTGATCACGTAATTGATCATGCACTGATCACCTGGCTTATCATGCATTGACATGTGACTGATCATGTGCTGATCATGTTTGGTGTCACACACTGATCATGTGTCTCTGGGGGCAAAGAACATAGAGCTGAGTAGGCAGGAATCAGTCAGCAGGCTATAATCATGGAACTCACCTCTGAGAAATCATGCTGCTCAGCTGGCAATAATCAAGTAGATGATCAGGCAGGAATTACGCAGCTCAGCTGGCAATTGTCAAGCAGAGGAGCAGACAGTAATCACGCAGCTCATCATGCACTGATCACGTGACTGATCATGCACTGATCACGTGGCTGATCACACACTGATCACGTGACTGATCATGCACTGATCACGTGACTGATCATGCACTGATCACGTGGCTATCATGCACTGATCACGTGGCTGACATACACTGATCACGTGGCTGATCATGCACTGATCACGTGGCTGATCATGCACTGATCACGTGACTGATCATGCACTGATCACGTGTCTGATCATGCACTGATCACGTGGCTATCATGCACTGCTCACGTGGCTGATCATGCATGATCACGCAGCTACCATGTACTGGTCACATGACTGATCATGCACTGATCACGTGACTGATCATGCAGTGATCACGTGGCTATCATGCACTACTCACGTGGCTGATCATGCAATGATCATGTAGCTACCATGTACAGGTCACGTGAATGATCATACACCCATCAGGTGACTGATCATGCACTGATCACGTGGCTGATCATGCACTGATCACGTGACTGATCATGCACTGATCACGTCTATATCATGCACTGATCACATGACTGCCCATGCACTGATCACGTGGATGATCATACACTAATCATGTGACAGATCATGCACTGATCACGTGGCTGATCATGCACTGATACCGTGACTGAGCATGGACTGATCACATGACTATCATGTAGTGATCACGTGACTTAATGGCGCTGATCATGTGACTGATCATGCGCTGATCATGTTTGCTATCATACACTGATCATGTGCCTCTGGAGGCAATAAACAAAGAGCTGAGTAGGCACGAATCAAACAGTCAGCAGGCAATAATCATGGAACTCAGGTGTGAGGAATCATGCTGCTCAGCTGGCAATAATCAAGCAGCTGAGCAGGCAGGAATTACGCAGCACAGCTGGCAATTGTCAAGCAGATGACAGGCAGGAATCGTGCAGCTCAGCTGGCAATTGTCAAGCAGATGAGCAGACAGTAATCACGCAGCTCAGCAGGCCCAGATCACGTGACTGAGCATGCACTGTTCACGTGGCTGATCATACACTGATCACGTGATGATCATGCACTGATCACTTGGATATCATGCACTGATCACGTGGCTGATCATGCACTGATCACGTGGCTGATCATACACTGATCACGTAACTGATCATGCACTGATCACGTGGCTATCATGCACTGATCACGTGGCTGTCATGCACTGATCACGTGGCTGATCATGCACTGATCACGTGACTGATCATGCACTGATCACGTGGCTATCATGCACTGATCACGTGGCTGATCATGCACTGATCACGTAGCAATCATGCACTGATCACGTGACTGATCATGCACTGATCACGTGATTGATCATGCACTGATCACGTGGCTGATCATGCACTGATCACGTGGCTGATCACACATGATCACGTGACTGATCATGCACTGATCACGTGGCTGATCATGCACTGATCACGTGGCTGATCATGCACTGATCACGTGGCTATCATGCACTGATCACGTGGCTGATCATGCAATGATCATGTAGCTACCATGTACTGGTCACGTGACTGATCATGCACTGATCACGTAATTGATCATGCACTGATCACGTGGCTCATCATGCACTGATCACGTGGCTGATCATGCACGATCACGTGACTGATCATGCACTGATCACGTGGCTATCATGCACTGATCACGTGGCTGATCATGCACTGATACCGTGACTGAGCATGGACTGATCACATGACTATCATGTAGTGATCACGTGACTTAATGGCGCTGATCATGTGACTGATCATGCGCTGATCATGTTTGCTATCATACACTGATCATGTGCCTCTGGAGGCAATAAACAAAGAGCTGAGTAGGCACGAATCAAACAGTCAGCAGGCAATAATCATGGAACTCAGGTGTGAGGAATCATGCTGCTCAGCTGGCAATAATCAAGCAGCTGAGCAGGCAGGAATTACGCAGCACAGCTGGCAATTGTCAAGCAGATGACAGGCAGGAATCGTGCAGCTCAGCTGGCAATTGTCAAGCAGATGAGCAGACAGTAATCACGCAGCTCAGCAGGCCCTGATCACGTGACTGAGCATGCACTGTTCACGTGGCTGATCATACACTGATCACGTGATGATCATGCACTGATCACGTGGATATCATGCACTGATCACGTGGCTGATCATGCACTGATCACGTGGCTGATCATACACTGATCACGTGACTGATCATGCACTGATCACGTGGCTATCATGCACTGATCACGTGGCTGATCATGCACTGATCACGTGGCTATCATGCACTGATCACGTGACTGATCATGCACTGATCACGTGGCTATCATGCACTGATCACGTGGCTGATCATGCACTGATCACGTAGCAATCATGCACTGATCACGTGACTGATCATGCACTGATCACGTAATTGATCATGCACTGATCACGTGGCTGATCATGCACTGATCACGTGGCTGATCACACATGATCACGTGACTGATCATGCACTGATCACGTGGCTGATCATGCACTGATCACGTGGCTGATCATGCACTGATCACGTGGCTATCATGCACTGATCACGTGGCTGATCATGCACTGATCACGTAGCTACCATGTACTGGTCACGTGACTGATCATGCACTGATCACGTAATTGATCATGCACTGATCACGTGGCTCATCATGCACTGATCACGTGGCTGATCATGCACGATCACGTGACTGATCATGCACTGATCACGTGACTATCATGCACTGATCACGTGGCTATCATGCACTGATCACGTGGATATCATGCACTGATCACGTGGCTGATCACACACGATCACGTGACTGATCATGCACTGATCACGTGGCTATCATGCACTGATCACGTGGCTATCATGCACTGATCACGTGGCTGATCATGCAATGATCACGTAGCTACCATGCACTGGTCACGTGACTGATCATGCACTGATCACGTAACTGATCATGCACTGATCACGTGACTGATCATGCACTGATCACGTGACTGATCATGCACTGATCACGTGGCTATCATGCACTGATCACGTGGCTGATCATGCACTGATCACGCAGCTACCATGCACTGATCACATGACTGATCATGCACTGATCACATGACTGATCATGCACTGATCACGTGGCTTATCATGCACTGATCATGTGACTGATCATGTGCTGATCATGTTTGCTATCATACACTGATCATGTGCCTCTGGAGGCAATGAACAAAGAGCTGAGTAGGCACGAATCAGTCAGCAGGCAATAATCATGGAACTCAGCTGTGAGGAATCATGCTGCTCAGCTGGCAATAATCAAGCAGCTGAGCAGGCAGGAATTACGCAGCACAGCTGGCAATTGTCAAGCAGATGACAGGCAGGAATCATGCAGCTCAGCTGGCAATTGTCAAGCAGATGAGCAGACAGTAATCACGCAGCTCAGCAGGCCCTGATCACGTGACTGAGCATGCACTGTTCACGTGGCTGATCATACACTGATCACGTGACTGATCATGCACTGATCACTTGGATATCATGCACTGATCACGTGGCTGATCATACACTGTTCACGTGGCTGACCATGCACTGATCACGTGGCTGATCATACACTGCTCACGTAACTGATCATGCACTGATCACGTGGCTATCATGCACTGATCACGTGGCTGAACATGCACTGTTCACGTGGCTGATCACACACCTGTCACGTGACATATCATGCACTGATCACGTGGCACTCATGCACTGATCACGTGGCTGATCATACTCTGCTCACGTAACTCATCATGCACACATCACGTGGCTATCATGCACTGCTCACGTGGCTCGTCATGGAATGATCACGTAGCTACCATATACTGGTCACGTGACTGATCATGCACTGATCACGTAAATGATCATGCACTGTTCACGTGACTGATCATGCACTGATCACGTGACTGATCATGCACTGATCACGTGGCTGATCATGCACTGATCACGTAACTGATCATGCACTGATCACGTGGCTGATCATGCACTGATCACGTGGCTGATCATGCACTGATCACGTGACTGATCATGCACTGATCACGTGACTGATCATGCACTGATCACGTGGCTATCATGCACTGATCACGTGGCTGATCATACACTGATCACGTGACTGATCATGCACTGATCACGTGGCTGATCATGCACTGATCACGTGACTGATCATGCACTGATCACGTGACTGATCATGCACTGATCACGTGGCTGATCATGCACTGATCACGTGGCTGATCACACATGTATCACGTGACTGATCATGCACTGATCACGTGGCTATCATGCACTGATCACGTGGCTATCATGCACTGATCACGTGGCTGATCATGCAATGATCACGTAGCTACCATGTACTGGTCACGTGACTGATCATGCACTGATCACGTAATTGATCATGCACTGATCACGTGGCTGATCATGCACTGATCACGTGGCTGATCACACACGATCACGTGACTGATCATGCACTGATCACGTGACTGATCATGCACTGATCACGTGGCTATCATGCACTGATCACGTGGATATCATGCACTGATCACGTGGCTGATCATGCACTGATCACGTGACTGATCATGCACTGATCACGTGGCTGATCATGCACTGATCACGTGGCTATCATGCACTGATCACGTGGCTGATCATGCAATGATCACGTAGCTACCATGCACTGGTCACGTGACTGATCATGCACTGATCACGTGACTGATCATGCAGTGATCACGTGGCTATCATGCACTACTCACGTGGCTGATCATGCAATGATCATGTAGCTACCATGTACAGGTCACGTGAATGATCATACACCCATCAGGTGACTGATCATGCACTGATCACGTGGCTATCATGCACTGATCACGAGACTGATCATGCACTGTTCACGTATATCATGCACTGATCACATGACTGCCCATGCACTGATCACGTGGATGATCATACACTAATCTTGTGACAGATCATGCACTGATCACGTGGCTGATCATGCACTGATACCGTGACTGAGCATGGACTGATCACATGACTATCATGTAGTGATCACGTGACTTAATGGCGCTGATCATGTGACTGATCATGCGCTGATCATGTTTGCTATCATACACTGATCATGTGCCTCTGGAGGCAATAAACAAAGAGCTGAGTAGGCACGAATCAAACAGTCAGCAGGCAATAATCATGGAACTCAGGTGTGAGGAATCATGCTGCTCAGCTGGCAATAATCAAGCAGCTGAGCAGGCAGGAATTACGCAGCACAGCTGGCAATTGTCAAGCAGATGACAGGCAGGAATCGTGCAGCTCAGCTGGCAATTGTCAAGCAGATGAGCAGACAGTAATCACGCAGCTCAGCAGGCCCTGATCACGTGACTGAGCATGCACTGTTCACGTGGCTGATCATACACTGATCACGTGATTGATCATGCACTGATCACTTGGATATCATGCACTGATCACGTGGCTGATCATACACTGTTCACGTGTCTGACCATGCACTGATCACGTGGCTGATCATACACTGCTCACGTAACTGATCATGCACTGATCACGTGGCTATCATGCACTGATCACGTGGCTGAACATGCACTGTTCACGTGGCTGATCACACACCTGTCACGTGACATATCATGCACTGATCACGTGGCACTCATGCACTGATCACGTGGCTGATCATACTCTGCTCACGTAACTCATCATGCACACATCACGTGGCTATCATGCACTGCTCACGTGGCTCGTCATGGAATGATCACGTAGCTACCATATACTGGTCACGTGACTGATCATGCACAGATCACGTAAATGATCATGCACTGTTCACGTGACTGATCATGTACTGATCACGTGACTGATCATGCACTGATCACGTGGCTGATCATGCACTGATCACGTGGCTGATCATGCACTGATCACGTGGCTGATCATGCACTGATCACGTGGCTGATCATGCACTGATCACGTGACTGATCATGCACTGATCACGTGACTGATCATGCACTGATCACGTGGCTATCATGCACTGATCACGTGGCTGATCATGCACTGATCACGTGACTGATCATGCACTGATCACGTGGCTGATCATGCACTGATCACGTGACTGATCATGCACTGATCACGTGAATGATCATGCACTGATCACGTGGCTGATCATGCACTGATCACGTGGCTGATCACACATGTATCACGTGACTGATCATGCACTGATCACGTGGCTATCATGCACTGATCACGTGGCTATCATGCACTGATCACGTGGCTGATCATGCAATGATCACGTAGCTACCATGTACTGGTCACGTGACTGATCATGCACTGATCACGTAATTGATCATGCACTGATCACGTGGCTGATCATGCACTGATCACGTGGCTGATCACACACTATCACGTGACTGATCATGCACTGATCACGTGACTGATCATGCACTGATCACGTGGCTATCATGCACTGATCACGTGGATATCATGCACTGATCACGTGGCTGATCATGCACTGATCACGTGACTGATCATGCACTGATCACGTGGCTATCATGCACTGATCACGTGGCTATCATGCACTGATCACGTGGCTGATCATGCAATGATCACGTAGCTACCATGCACTGGTCACGTGACTGATCATGCACTGATCACGTGACTGATCATGCAGTGATCACGTGGCTATCATGCACTACTCACGTGGCTGATCATGCAATGATCATGTAGCTACCATGTACAGGTCACGTGAATGATCATACACCCATCAGGTGACTGATCATGCACTGATCACGTGGCTATCATGCACTGATCACGAGACTGATCATGCACTGATCACGTCTATATCATGCACTGATCACATGACTGCCCATGCACTGATCACGTGGATGATCATACACTAATCTTGTGACAGATCATGCACTGATCACGTGGCTGATCATGCACTGATACCGTGACTGAGCATGGACTGATCACATGACTATCATGTAGTGATCACGTGACTTAATGGCGCTGATCATGTGACTGATCATGCGCTGATCATGTTTGCTATCATACACTGATCATGTGCCTCTGGAGGCAATAAACAAAGAGCTGAGTAGGCACGAATCAAACAGTCAGCAGGCAATAATCATGGAACTCAGGTGTGAGGAATCATGCTGCTCAGCTGGCAATAATCAAGCAGCTGAGCAGGCAGGAATTACGCAGCACAGCTGGCAATTGTCAAGCAGATGACAGGCAGGAATCGTGCAGCTCAGCTGGCAATTGTCAAGCAGATGAGCAGACAGTAATCACGCAGCTCAGCAGGCCCAGATCACGTGACTGAGCATGCACTGTTCACGTGGCTGATCATACACTGATCACGTGATGATCATGCACTGATCACTTGGATATCATGCACTGATCACGTGGCTGATCATACACTGTTCACGTGTCTGACCATGCACTGATCACGTGGCTGATCATACACTGCTCACGTAACTGATCATGCACTGATCACGTGGCTATCATGCACTGATCACGTGGCTGAACATGCACTGTTCACGTGGCTGATCACACACCTGTCACGTGACATATCATGCACTGATCACGTGGCACTCATGCACTGATCACGTGGCTGATCATACTCTGCTCACGTAACTCATGCACACATCACGTGGCTATCATGCACTGCTCACGTGGCTCGTCATGGAATGATCACGTAGCAACCATATACTGGTCACGTGACTGATCATGCACAGATCACGTAAATGATCATGCACTGTTCACGTGACTGATCATGTACTGATCACGTGACTGATCATGCACTGATCACGTGGCTATCATGCTCTGCTCACGTGGCTGATCATGCAACGATCACGTAGCAACCATGTACTGGTCACGTGACTGATCATGCACTGATCACGTAATTGATCCTGCACTGATCACGTGGCTCATCATGCACTGATCACGTGGCTGATCACACATGTATCACGTGACTGATCATGCACTGATCACGTGGCTCTCATGCACTGATCACGTGGCTGTCATGCACTGATCACGTGGATATCATGCACTGATCACGTGGCTGATCACACACGTATCACATGACTGATCATGCACTGATCACGTGGCTATCATGCACTGATCACGTGGCTATCATGCACTGATCACGTGGCTGATCATGCAATGATCACGTAGCTACCATGTACTGGTCACGTGACTGATCATGCACTGATCACGTAATTGATCATGCACTGATCACGTGGCTGATCATGCACTGATCACGTGGCTGATCATGCACTGATCACGTGACTGATCATGCACTGATCACGTGACTGATCATGCACTGATCACGTGGCTATCATGCACTGATCACGTGGCTGATCATACACTGATCACGTGCCTGATCATGCACTGATCACGTGGCTGATCATGCACTGATCACGTGACTGATCATGCACTGATCACGTGTCTGATCATGCACTGATCACGTGGCTATCATGCACTGATCACGTGGCTGATCATGCATGATCACGCAGCTACCATGTACTGGTCACGTGACTGATCATGCACTGATCACGTGACTGATCATGCACTGATCACGTGGCTATCATGCACTATCACGTGGCTGATCATGCAATGATCATGTAGCTACCATGTACAGGTCACGTGAATGATCATGCACTGATCACGTGACTGATCATGCACTGATCACGTGGCTATCATGCACTGATCACGTGGCTATCATGCACTGATCACGTGGCTGATCATGCACTGATCACGTAGCTACCATGCACTGATCACGTGACTGATCATGCACTGATCACGTAATTGATCATGCACTGATCACGTGGCTGATCATGCACTGATCACGTGGCTGATCACACACTATCACGTGACTGATCATGCACTGATCACGTGACTGATCATGCACTGATCACGTGGCTATCATGCACTGATCACGTGGATATCATGCACTGATCACGTGGCTGATCACACACGTATCACGTGACTGATCATGCACTGATCACGTGGCTATCATGCACTGATCACGTGGCTATCATGCACTGATCACGTGGCTGATCATGCAATGATCACGTAGCTACCATGCACTGATCACGTGACTGATCATGCACTGATCACGTGACTGATCATGCACTGATCACGTGGCTATCATGCACTGATCACGTGGCTGATCATGCACTGATCACGTAGCTATCATGTACTGATCACGTGACTGATCATACACTGATCACGTGACTGATCATGCACTGATCACGTGGCTGATCATGCACTGATCACGTGACTGATCATGCACTGATCACGTGACTGATCATGCACTGATCACGTGGCTATCATGCACTGCTCACGTGGCTGATCATGCCATGATCACGCAGCTACCATGTACTGGTCACATGACTGATCATGCACTGATCACGTGACTGATCATGCAGTGATCACGTGGCTATCATGCACTACTCACGTGGCTGATCATGCAATGATCATGTAGCTACCATGTACAGGTCACGTGAATGATCATACACCCATCAGGTGACTGATCATGCACTGATCACGTGGCTATCATGCACTGATCACGAGACTGATCATGCACTGATCACGTCTATATCATGCACTGATCACATGACTGCCCATGCACTGATCACGTGGATGATCATACACTAATCATGTGACAGATCATGCACTGATCACGTGGCTGATCATGCACTGATACCGTGACTGAGCATGGACTGATCACATGACTATCATGTAGTGATCACGTGACTTAATGGCGCTGATCATGTGACTGATCATGCGCTGATCATGTTTGCTATCATACACTGATCATGTGCCTCTGGAGGCAATAAACAAAGAGCTGAGTAGGCACGAATCAAACAGTCAGCAGGCAATAATCATGGAACTCAGGTGTGAGGAATCATGCTGCTCAGCTGGCAATAATCAAGCAGCTGAGCAGGCAGGAATTACGCAGCACAGCTGGCAATTGTCAAGCAGATGACAGGCAGGAATCGTGCAGCTCAGCTGGCAATTGTCAAGCAGATGAGCAGACAGTAATCACGCAGCTCAGCAGGCCCTGATCACGTGACTGAGCATGCACTGATCACGTGGCTGATCATGCACTGATCACGTGACTGATCATGCACTGATCACGTGGCTGATCATGCACTGATCACGTGGCTGATCATGCACTGCTCACGTGGCTGATCATGCACTGATCACGTGGCTATCATGCACTGGTCACGTGACTGATCATGCACTGATCACGTGACTGATCATGCACTGATCACGTGGCTATCATGCACTACTCACGTGGCTGATCATGCAATGATCACGTAGCTACCATGTACTGGTCACGTGAATGATCATACACCCATCACGTGACTGATCATGCACTGATCACGTGGCTGATCATGCACTGATCACGTGGCTGATCATGCACTGATCACGTGGCTGATCATGCACTGATCACGTGACTGATCATGCACTGATCACGTGACTGATCATGCACTGATCACGTGGCTATCATGCACTGATCACGTGGCTGATCATGCACTGATCACGTGGCTGATCATGCACTGATACCGTGACTGAGCATGAACTGATCACATGACTATCATGTAGTGATCACGTGACTTAATGGCGCTGATCATGTGACTGATCATGCGCTGATCATGTTTGCTATCATACACTGATCATGTGCCTCTGGAGGCAATAAACAAAGAGCTGAGTAGGCACGAATCAAACAGTCAGCAGGCAATAATCATGGAACTCAGGTGTGAGGAATCATGCTGCTCAGCTGGCAATAATCAAGCAGCTGAGCAGGCAGGAATTACGCAGCACAGCTGGCAATTGTCAAGCAGATGACAGGCAGGAATCGTGCAGCTCAGCTGGCAATTGTCAAGCAGATGAGCAGACAGTAATCACGCAGCTCAGCAGGCCCTGATCACGTGGCTGATCATGCACTGATCACGTGACTGATCATGCACTGATCACGTGGCTATCATGCACTGATCACGTGGCTGTCATGCACTGATCACGTGGCTATCATGCACTGATCACGTGACTGATCATGCACTGATCACGTGGCTGATCATGCACTGATCACGTGGCTGATCATGCACTGATCACGTGACTGATCATGCACTGATCACGTGGCTGATCATGCACTGATCACGTAATGATCATGCACTGATCACGTGGCTGATCATGCACTGATCACGTGGCTGATCATGCACTGATCACGTGACTGATCATGCACTGATCACGTGACTGATCATGCACTGATCACGTGGCTATCATGCACTGATCACGTGGCTGATCATGCACTGATCACGTGACTGATCATGCACTGATCACGTGACTGATCATGCACTGATCACGTGAATGATCATGCACTGATCACGTGGCTGATCATGCACTGATCACGTGGCTGATCACACATGATCACGTGACTGATCATGCACTGATCACGTGGCTGATCATGCACTGATCACGTGGCTATCATGCACTGATCACGTGGCTGATCATGCACTGATCACGTAGCTATCATGCACTGATCACGTGACTGATCATGCACTGATCACGTAATTGATCATGCACTGATCACGTGGCTCATCATGCACTGATCACGTGGCTGATCACACACGTATCACGTGACTGATCATGCACTGATCACGTGGCTGATCATGCACTGATCACGTGGCTATCATGCACTGATCACGTGGATATCATGCACTGATCACGTGGCTGATCACACACGATCACGTGACTGATCATGCACTGATCACGTGGCTATCATGCACTGATCACGTGGCTATCATGCACTGATCACGTGGCTGATCATGCACTGATCACGTAGCTATCATGCACTGATCACGTGACTGATCATGCACTGATCACGTGGCTGATCATGCACTGATCACGTGACTGATCATGCACTGATCACGTGACTGATCATGCACTGATCACGTGACTGATCATGCACTGATCACGTGGCTATCATGCACTGCTCACGTGGCTGATCATGCACTGATCACGTAACTGATCATGCACTGATCACGTGACTGATCATGCACTGATCACGTGACTGATCATGCACTGATCACGTGGCTATCATGCACTACTCACGTGGCTGATCATGCAATGATCATGTAGCTACCATGTACAGGTCACGTGAATGATCATACACCCATCAGGTGACTGATCATGCACTGATCACGTGGCTATCATGCACTGATCACGAGACTGATCATGCACTGATCACGTCTATATCATGCACTGATCACATGACTGCCCATGCACTGATCACGTGGATGATCATACACTAATCTTGTGACAGATCATGCACTGATCACGTGGCTGATCATGCACTGATACCGTGACTGAGCATGGACTGATCACATGACTATCATGTAGTGATCACGTGACTTAATGGCGCTGATCATGTGACTGATCATGCGCTGATCATGTTTGCTATCATACACTGATCATGTGCCTCTGGAGGCAATAAACAAAGAGCTGAGTAGGCACGAATCAAACAGTCAGCAGGCAATAATCATGGAACTCAGGTGTGAGGAATCATGCTGCTCAGCTGGCAATAATCAAGCAGCTGAGCAGGCAGGAATTACGCAGCACAGCTGGCAATTGTCAAGCAGATGACAGGCAGGAATCGTGCAGCTCAGCTGGCAATTGTCAAGCAGATGAGCAGACAGTAATCACGCAGCTCAGCAGGCCCAGATCACGTGACTGAGCATGCACTGTTCACGTGGCTGATCATACACTGATCACGTGATGATCATGCACTGATCACTTGGATATCATGCACTGATCACGTGGCTGATCATACACTGTTCACGTGTCTGACCATGCACTGATCACGTGGCTGATCATACACTGCTCACGTAACTGATCATGCACTGATCACGTGGCTATCATGCACTGATCACGTGGCTGAACATGCACTGTTCACGTGGCTGATCACACACCTGTCACGTGACATATCATGCACTGATCACGTGGCACTCATGCACTGATCACGTGGCTGATCATACTCTGCTCACGTAACTCATGCACACATCACGTGGCTATCATGCACTGCTCACGTGGCTGATCATGCAATGATCACGTAGCTACCATGTACTGGTCACGTGACTGATCATGCACTGATCACGTAATTGATCATGCACTGATCACGTGGCTGATCATGCACTGATCACGTGGCTGATCACACATGATCACGTGACTGATCATGCACTGATCACGTGGCTATCATGCACTGATCACGTGACTGATCATGCACTGATCACGTGGATATCATGCACTGATCACGTGGCTGATCACACACGATCACGTGACTGATCATGCACTGATCACGTGGCTATCATGCACTGATCACGTGGCTATCATGCACTGATCACGTGGCTGATCATGCACTGATCACGTAGCTACATGCACTGATCACGTGACTGATCATGCACTGATCACGTGGCTATCATGCACTGATCACGTGGCTGATCATGCACTGATCACGTGGCTATCATGCACTGATCACGTGGCTGATCACACACTATCACATGACTGATCATGCACTGATCACGTGGCTATCATGCACTGATCACGTGGCTATCATGCACTGATCACGTGGCTGATCATGCACTGATCACGTAGCTATCATGCACTGATCACGTGACTGATCATGCACTGATCACGTGGCTATCATGCACTGATCACGTGGCTGTCATGCACTGATCACGTGGATATCATGCACTGATCACGTGGCTGATCACACACGATCACATGACTGATCATGCACTGATCACGTGGCTATCATGCACTGATCACGTGGCTATCATGCACTGATCACGTGGCTGATCATGCACTGATCACGTAGCTACCATGTACTGATCACGTGACTGATCATGCACTGATCACGTAATTGATCATGCACTGATCACGTGGCTGATCATGCACTGATCACGTGGCTGATCATACACTGATCACGTGACTGATCATGCACTGATCACGTGACTGATCATGCACTGATCACGTGGCTATCATGCACTGATCACGTGGCTGACATGCACTGATCACGTGCCTGATCATGCACTGATCACGTGGCTGATCATGCACTGATCACGTGACTGATCATGCACTGATCACGTGTCTGATCATGCACTGATCACGTGGCTATCATGCACTGATCACGTGGCTGATCATGCCATGATCACGCAGCTACCATGCACTGATCACATGACTGATCATGCACTGATCACGTGACTGATCATGCACTGATCACGTGGCTATCATGCACTACTCACGTGGCTGATCATGCAATGATCATGTAGCTACCATGTACAGGTCACGTGAATGATCATACACCCATCAGGTGACTGATCATGCACTGATCACGTGGCTATCATGCACTGATCACGTGACTGATCATGCACTGATCACGTCTATATCATGCACTGATCACATGACTGCCCATGCACTGATCACGTGGATGATCATACACTAATCACGTGACAGATCATGCACTGATCACGTGGCTGATCATGCACTGATACCGTGACTGAGCATGGACTGATCACATGACTATCATGTAGTGATCACGTGACTTAATGGCACTGATCATGTGACTGATCATGCGCTGATCATGTTTGCTATCATACACTGATCATGTGCCTCTGGAGGCAATAAACAAAGAGCTGAGTAGGCACGAATCAAACAGTCAGCAGGCAATAATCATGGAACTCAGGTGTGAGGAATCATGCTGCTCAGCTGGCAATAATCAAGCAGCTGAGCAGGCAGGAATTACGCAGCACAGCTGGCAATTGTCAAGCAGATGACAGGCAGGAATCGTGCAGCTCAGCTGGCAATTGTCAAGCAGATGAGCAGACAGTAATCACGCAGCTCAGCAGGCCCTGATCACGTGACTGAGCATGCACTGATCACGTGGCTGATCATGCACTGATCACGTGACTGATCATGCACTGATCACGTGTCTGATCATGCACTGATCACGTGGCTATCATGCACTGCTCACGTGGCTGATCATGCATGATCACGCAGCTACCATGTACTGGTCACATGACTGATCATGCACTGATCACGTGACTGATCATGCACTGATCACGTGGCTATCATGCACTACTCACGTGGCTGATCATGCAATGATCATGTAGCTACCATGTACTGGTCACGTGAATGATCATACACCCATCAGGTGACTGATCATGCACTGATCACGTGGCTGATCATGCACTGATCACGTGGCTGATCATGCACTGATCACGTGGCTGATCATGCACTGATCACGTGACTGATCATGCACTGATCACGTGACTGATCATGCACTGATCACGTGGCTATCATGCACTGATCACGTGGCTGATCATGCACTGATCACGTGGCTGATCATGCACTGATACCGTGACTGAGCATGGACTGATCACATGACTATCATGTAGTGATCACGTGACTTAATGGCGCTGATCATGTGACTGATCATGCGCTGATCATGTTTGCTATCATACACTGATCATGTGCCTCTGGAGGCAATAAACAAAGAGCTGAGTAGGCACGAATCAAACAGTCAGCAGGCAATAATCATGGAACTCAGGTGTGAGGAATCATGCTGCTCAGCTGGCAATAATCAAGCAGCTGAGCAGGCAGGAATTACGCAGCACAGCTGGCAATTGTCAAGCAGATGACAGGCAGGAATCGTGCCGCTCAGCTGGCAATTGTCAAGCAGATGAGCAGACAGTAATCACGCCGCTCAGCAGGCCCTGATCACGTGGCTGATCATGCACTGATCACGTAACTGATCATGCACACATCACGTGGCTATCATGCACTGATCACGTGGCTGTCATGCACTGATCACGTGGCTACCATGCACTGATCACGTGACTGATCATGCACTGATCACGTGGCTGATCATGCACTGATCACGTGGCTGATCATGCACTGATCACGTGACTGATCATGCACTGATCACGTGGCTGATCATGCACTGATCACGTAATGATCATGCACTGATCACGTGGCTGATCATGCACTGATCACGTGGCTGATCATGCACTGATCACGTGACTGATCATGCACTGATCACGTGACTGATCATGCACTGATCACGTGGCTATCATGCACTGATCACGTGGCTGATCATGCACTGATCACGTGACTGATCATGCACTGATCACGTGACTGATCATGCACTGATCACGTGAATGATCATGCACTGATCACGTGGCTGATCATGCACTGATCACGTGGCTGATCACACATGATCACGTGACTGATCATGCACTGATCACGTGGCTATCATGCACTGATCACGTGGCTATCATGCACTGATCACGTGGCTGATCATGCACTGATCACGTAGCTATCATGCACTGATCACGTGACTGATCATGCACTGATCACGTAATTGATCATGCACTGATCACGTGGCTCATCATGCACTGATCACGTGGCTGATCACACACGTATCACGTGACTGATCATGCACTGATCACGTGGCTGATCATGCACTGATCACGTGGCTATCATGCACTGATCACGTGGATATCATGCACTGATCACGTGGCTGATCACACACGATCACGTGACTGATCATGCACTGATCACGTGGCTATCATGCACTGATCACGTGGCTATCATGCACTGATCACGTGGCTGATCATGCACTGATCACGTAGCTATCATGCACTGATCACGTGACTGATCATGCACTGATCACGTAATTGATCATGCACTGATCACGTGGCTGATCATGCACTGATCACGTGACTGATCATGCACTGATCACGTGACTGATCATGCACTGATCACGTGGCTATCATGCACTGATCACGTGGCTGATCATGCACTGATCACGTAGCTGATCATGCACTGATCACGTGACTGATCATGCACTGATCACGTGACTGATCATGCACTGATCACGTGGCTATCATGCACTACTCACGTGGCTGATCATGCAATGATCATGTAGCTACCATGTACAGGTCACGTGAATGATCATACACCCATCAGGTGACTGATCATGCACTGATCACGTGGCTATCATGCACTGATCACGAGACTGATCATGCACTGATCACGTCTATATCATGCACTGATCACATGACTGCCCATGCACTGATCACGTGGATGATCATACACTAATCTTGTGACAGATCATGCACTGATCACGTGGCTGATCATGCACTGATACCGTGACTGAGCATGGACTGATCACATGACTATCATGTAGTGATCACGTGACTTAATGGCGCTGATCATGTGACTGATCATGCGCTGATCATGTTTGCTATCATACACTGATCATGTGCCTCTGGAGGCAATAAACAAAGAGCTGAGTAGGCACGAATCAAACAGTCAGCAGGCAATAATCATGGAACTCAGGTGTGAGGAATCATGCTGCTCAGCTGGCAATAATCAAGCAGCTGAGCAGGCAGGAATTACGCAGCACAGCTGGCAATTGTCAAGCAGATGACAGGCAGGAATCGTGCAGCTCAGCTGGCAATTGTCAAGCAGATGAGCAGACAGTAATCACGCAGCTCAGCAGGCCCAGATCACGTGACTGAGCATGCACTGTTCACGTGGCTGATCATACACTGATCACGTGATGATCATGCACTGATCACTTGGATATCATGCACTGATCACGTGGCTGATCATACACTGTTCACGTGTCTGACCATGCACTGATCACGTGGCTGATCATACACTGCTCACGTAACTGATCATGCACTGATCACGTGGCTATCATGCACTGATCACGTGGCTGAACATGCACTGTTCACGTGGCTGATCACACACCTGTCACGTGACATATCATGCACTGATCACGTGGCACTCATGCACTGATCACGTGGCTGATCATACTCTGCTCACGTAACTCATGCACACATCACGTGGCTATCATGCACTGCTCACGTGGCTGATCATGCAATGATCACGTAGCAACCATGTACTGGTCACGTGACTGATCATGCACTGATCACGTAATTGATCATGCACTGATCACGTGGCTGATCATGCACTGATCACGTGGCTGATCACACATGATCACGTGACTGATCATGCACTGATCACGTGGCTATCATGCACTGATCACGTGACTGATCATGCACTGATCACGTGGATATCATGCACTGATCACGTGGCTGATCACACACGTATCACGTGACTGATCATGCACTGATCACGTGGCTATCATGCACTGATCACGTGGCTATCATGCACTGATCACGTGGCTGATCATGCACTGATCACGTAGCTATCATGCACTGATCACGTGACTGATCATGCACTGATCACGTGGCTGATCATGCACTGATCACGTGGCTGATCATGCACTGATCACGTGGCTATCATGCACTGATCACGTGGCTGATCACACACGATCACATGACTGATCATGCACTGATCACGTGGCTGATCATGCACTGATCACGTGGCTATCATGCACTGATCACGTGGCTGATCATGCACTGATCACGTAGCTATCATGCACTGATCACGTGACTGATCATGCACTGATCACGTGGCTATCATGCACTGATCACGTGGCTGTCATGCACTGATCACGTGGATATCATGCACTGATCACGTGGCTGATCACACACGATCACATGACTGATCATGCACTGATCACGTGGCTATCATGCACTGATCACGTGGCTATCATGCACTGATCACGTGGCTGATCATGCAATGATCACGTAGCTACCATGTACTGGTCACGTGACTGATCATGCACTGATCACGTAATTGATCATGCACTGATCACGTGGCTGATCATGCACTGATCACGTGGCTGATCATACACTGATCACGTGACTGATCATGCACTGATCACGTGACTGATCATGCACTGATCACGTGGCTATCATGCACTGATCACGTGGCTGATCATACACTGATCACGTGCCTGATCATGCACTGATCACGTGGCTGATCATGCACTGATCACGTGACTGATCATGCACTGATCACGTGTCTGATCATGCACTGATCACGTGGCTATCATGCACTGCTCACGTGGCTGATCATGCCATGATCACGCAGCTACCATGTACTGGTCACATGACTGATCATGCACTGATCACGTGACTGATCATGCACTGATCACGTGGCTATCATGCACTACTCACGTGGCTGATCATGCAATGATCATGTAGCTACCATGTACAGGTCACGTGAATGATCATACACCCATCAGGTGACTGATCATGCACTGATCACGTGGCTATCATGCACTGATCACGAGACTGATCATGCACTGATCACGTCTATATCATGCACTGATCACATGACTGCCCATGCACTGATCACGTGGATGATCATACACTAATCTTGTGACAGATCATGCACTGATCACGTGGCTGATCATGCACTGATACCGTGACTGAGCATGGACTGATCACATGACTATCATGTAGTGATCACGTGACTTAATGGCACTGATCATGTGACTGATCATGCGCTGATCATGTTTGCTATCATACACTGATCATGTGCCTCTGGAGGCAATAAACAAAGAGCTGAGTAGGCACGAATCAAACAGTCAGCAGGCAATAATCATGGAACTCAGGTGTGAGGAATCATGCTGCTCAGCTGGCAATAATCAAGCAGCTGAGCAGGCAGGAATTACGCAGCACAGCTGGCAATTGTCAAGCAGATGAGCAGACAGTAATCACGCAGCTCAGCAGGCCCAGATCACGTGACTGAGCATGCACTGTTCACGTGGCTGATCATACACTGATCACGTGATGATCATGCACTGATCACTTGGATATCATGCACTGATCACGTGGCTGATCATACACTGTTCACGTGTCTGACCATGCACTGATCACGTGGCTGATCATACACTGCTCACGTAACTGATCATGCACTGATCACGTGGCTATCATGCACTGATCACGTGGCTGAACATGCACTGTTCACGTGGCTGATCACACACCTGTCACGTGACATATCATGCACTGATCACGTGGCACTCATGCACTGATCACGTGGCTGATCATACTCTGCTCACGTAACTGATCATGCACACATCACGTGGCTATCATGCACTGCTCACGTGGCTCGTCATGGAATGATCACGTAGCTACCATATACTGGTCACGTGACTGATCATGCACTGATCACGTGAATGATCATGCACTGTTCACGTGACTGATCATGCACTGATCACGTGACTGATCATGCACTGATCACGTGGCTATCATGCACTGCTCACGTGGCTGATCATGCAATGATCACGTAGCAACCATGTACTGGTCACGTGACTGATCATGCACTGATCACGTAATTGATCATGCACTGATCACGTGGCTCATCATGCACTGATCACGTGGCTGATCACACATGTATCACGTGACTGATCATGCACTGATCACGTGGCTCTCATGCACTGATCACGTGGCTATCATGCACTGATCACGTGGCTATCATGCACTGATCACGTGGCTGATCATGCAATGATCACGTAGCTACCATGCACTGATCACGTGACTGATCATGCACTGATCACGTAATTGATCATGCACTGATCACGTGGCTCATCATGCACTGATCACGTGGCTGATCACACACTGATCACGTGACTGATCATGCACTGATCACGTGAATGATCATGCACTGATCACGTGGCTATCATGCACTGATCACGTGGATGATCATGCACTGATCACGTGGCTGATCATGCACTGATCACGTGACTGATCATGCACTGATCACGTGACTGATCATGCACTGATCACGTGGCTATCATGCACTGATCACGTGGCTGATCATGCACTGATCACGTAATTGATCATGCACTGATCACGTGGCTGATCATGCACTGATCACGTGGCTGATCACACATGATCACGTGACTGATCATGCACTGATCACGTGGCTATCATGCACTGATCACGTGGCTGTCATGCACTGATCACGTGGATATCATGCACTGATCACGTGGCTGATCACACACGATCACATGACTGATCATGCACTGATCACGTGGCTATCATGCACTGATCACGTGGCTATCATGCACTGATCACGTGGCTGATCATGCACTGATCACGTAGCTACCATGTACTGGTCACGTGACTGATCATGCACTGATCACGTAATTGATCATGCACTGATCACGTGGCTGATCATGCACTGATCACGTGGCTGATCATGCACTGATCACGTGACTGATCATGCACTGATCACGTGACTGATCATGCACTGATCACGTGGCTATCATGCACTGATCACGTGGCTGACATACACTGATCACGTGCCTGATCATGCACTGATCACGTGGCTGATCATGCACTGATCACGTGACTGATCATGCACTGATCACGTGTCTGATCATGCACTGATCACGTGGCTATCATGCACTGCTCACGTGGCTGATCATGCCATGATCACGCAGCTACCATGTACTGGTCACATGACTGATCATGCACTGATCACGTGACTGATCATGCAGTGATCACGTGGCTATCATGCACTACTCACGTGGCTGATCATGCAATGATCATGTAGCTACCATGTACAGGTCACGTGAATGATCATACACCCATCAGGTGACTGATCATGCACTGATCACGTGGCTATCATGCACTGATCACGAGACTGATCATGCACTGATCACGTCTATATCATGCACTGATCACATGACTGCCCATGCACTGATCACGTGGATGATCATACACTAATCATGTGACAGATCATGCACTGATCACGTGGCTGATCATGCACTGATACCGTGACTGAGCATGGACTGATCACATGACTATCATGTAGTGATCACGTGACTTAATGGCGCTGATCATGTGACTGATCATGCGCTGATCATGTTTGCTATCATACACTGATCATGTGCCTCTGGAGGCAATAAACAAAGAGCTGAGTAGGCACGAATCAAACAGTCAGCAGGCAATAATCATGGAACTCAGGTGTGAGGAATCATGCTGCTCAGCTGGCAATAATCAAGCAGCTGAGCAGGCAGGAATTACGCAGCACAGCTGGCAATTGTCAAGCAGATGACAGGCAGGAATCGTGCAGCTCAGCTGGCAATTGTCAAGCAGATGAGCAGACAGTAATCACGCAGCTCAGCAGGCCCAGATCACGTGACTGAGCATGCACTGTTCACGTGGCTGATCATACACTGATCACGTGATGATCATGCACTGATCACTTGGATATCATGCACTGATCACGTGGCTGATCATACACTGTTCACGTGTCTGACCATGCACTGATCACGTGGCTGATCATACACTGCTCACGTAACTGATCATGCACTGATCACGTGGCTATCATGCACTGATCACGTGGCTGAACATGCACTGTTCACGTGGCTGATCACACACCTGTCACGTGACATATCATGCACTGATCACGTGGCACTCATGCACTGATCACGTGGCTGATCATACTCTGCTCACGTAACTCATGCACACATCACGTGGCTATCATGCACTGCTCACGTGGCTCGTCATGGAATGATCACGTAGCTACCATATACTGGTCACGTGACTGATCATGCACAGATCACGTAAATGATCATGCACTGTTCACGTGACTGATCATGTACTGATCACGTGACTGATCATGCACTGATCACGTGGCTATCATGCTCTGCTCACGTGGCTGATCATGCAACGATCACGTAGCAACCATGTACTGGTCACGTGACTGATCATGCACTGATCACGTAATTGATCCTGCACTGATCACGTGGCTCATCATGCACTGATCACGTGGCTGATCACACATGTATCACGTGACTGATCATGCACTGATCACGTGGCTCTCATGCACTGATCACGTGGCTGTCATGCACTGATCACGTGGATATCATGCACTGATCACGTGGCTGATCACACACGTATCACATGACTGATCATGCACTGATCACGTGGCTATCATGCACTGATCACGTGGCTATCATGCACTGATCACGTGGCTGATCATGCACTGATCACGTAGCTACCATGCACTGATCACGTGACTGATCATGCACTGATCACGTGGCTCTCATGCACTGATCACGTGGCTGATCATGCACTGATCACGTGGCTATCATGCACTGATCACGTGGCTGATCACACACGATCACATGACTGATCATGCACTGATCACGTGGCTATCATGCACTGATCACGTGGCTATCATGCACTGATCACGTGGCTGATCATGCACTGATCACGTAGCTACCATGCACTGGTCACGTGACTGATCATGCACTGATCACGTGATTGATCATGCACTGATCACGTGGCTGATCATGCACTGATCACGTGGCTGATCATGCACTGATCACATACTGATCATGCACTGATCACGTGACTGATCATGCACTGATCACGTGGCTATCATGCACTGATCACTTGGCTGACATACACTGATCACGTGCCTGGTCATGCACTGATCACGTGGCTGATCATGCACTGATCACGTGACTGATCATGCACTGATCACGTGTCTGATCATGCACTGATCACGTGGCTATCATGCACTGCTCACGTGGCTGATCATGCCATGATCACGCAGCTACCATGTACTGGTCACATGACTGATCATGCACTGATCACGTGACTGATCATGCACTGATCACGTGGCTATCATGCACTACTCACGTGGCTGATCATGCAATGATCATGTAGCTACCATGTACAGGTCACGTGAATGATCATACACCCATCAGGTGACTGATCATGCACTGATCACGTGGCTATCATGCACTGATCACGAGACTGATCATGCACTGTTCACGTCTATATCATGCACTGATCACATGACTGCCATGCACTGATCACGTGGATGATCATACACTAATCTTGTGACAGATCATGCACTGATCACGTGGCTGATCATGCACTGATACCGTGACTGAGCATGGACTGATCACATGACTATCATGTAGTGATCACGTGACTTAATGGCACTGATCATGTGACTGATCATGCGCT
Organism: Bos javanicus; assembly: GCF_032452875.1. Taxonomy (NCBI): domain Eukaryota; kingdom Metazoa; phylum Chordata; class Mammalia; order Artiodactyla; family Bovidae; genus Bos; species Bos javanicus. Next base: position 259,439 of record NW_026893807.1, read on the forward strand.
GATCATGTTTGCTATCATACACTGATCATGTGCCTCTGGAGGCAATAAACAAAGAGCTGAGTAGGCACGAATCAAACAGTCAGCAGGCAATAATCATGGAACTCAGGTGTGAGGAATCATGCTGCTCAGCTGGCAATAATCAAGCAGCTGAGCAGGCAGGAATTACGCAGCACAGCTGGCAATTGTCAAGCAGATGAGCAGACAGTAATCACGCAGCTCAGCAGGCCCAGATCACGTGACTGAGCATGCACTGTTCACGTGGCTGATCATACACTGATCACGTGATGATCATGCACTGATCACGTGGATATCATGCACTGATCACGTGGCTGATCATACACTGTTCACGTGTCTGACCATGCACTGATCACGTGGCTGATCATACACTGATCACGTAACTGATCATGCACTGATCACGTGGCTATCATGCACTGATCACGTGGCTGAACATGCACTGATCACGTGGCTGATCACACACCTGTCACGTGACATATCATGCACTGATCACGTGGCACTCATGCACTGATCACGTGGCTGATCATACACTGCTCACGTAACTGATCATGCACACATCACGTGGCTATCATGCACTGCTCACGTGGCTCGTCATGGAATGATCACGTAGCTACCATATACTGGTCACGTGACTGATCATGCACTGATCACGTAAATGATCATGCACTGATCACGTGACTGATCATGCACTGATCACGTGACTGATCATGCACTGATCACGTGGCTGATCATGCACTGATCACGTAATGATCATGCACTGATCACGTGGCTGATCATGCACTGATCACGTGGCTGATCATGCACTGATCACGTGACTGATCATGCACTGATCACGTGACTGATCATGCACTGATCACGTGGCTATCATGCACTGATCACGTGGCTGATCATGCACTGATCACGTGACTGATCATGCACTGATCACGTGACTGATCATGCACTGATCACGTGAATGATCATGCACTGATCACGTGGCTGATCATGCACTGATCACGTGGCTGATCACACATGTATCACGTGACTGATCATGCACTGATCACGTGGCTGATCATGCACTGATCACGTGGCTATCATGCACTGATCACGTGGCTGATCATGCACTGATCACGTAGCTACCATGCACTGGTCACGTGACTGATCATGCACTGATCACGTAATTGATCATGCACTGATCACGTGGCTCATCATGCACTGATCACGTGGCTGATCACACACTATCACGTGACTGATCATGCACTGATCACGTGGCTGATCATGCACTGATCACGTGGCTATCATGCACTGATCACGTGGATATCATGCACTGATCACGTGGCTGATCACACACTATCACGTGACTGATCATGCACTGATCACGTGGCTATCATGCACTGATCACGTGGCTATCATGCACTGATCACGTGGCTGATCATGCAATGATCACGTAGCTACCATGCACTGGTCACGTGACTGATCATGCACTGATCACGTAATTGATCATGCACTGATCACGTGGCTGATCATGCACTGATCACGTGACTGATCATGCACTGATCACGTGACTGATCATGCACTGATCACGTGGCTATCATGCACTGATCACGTGACTGATCATGCACTGATCACGTGGCTGATCATGCACTGATCACGTGACTGATCATGCACTGATCACGTGACTGATCATGCACTGATCACGTGGCTATCATGCACTGCTCACGTGGCTGATCATGCCATGATCACGCAGCTACCATGTACTGGTCACATGACTGATCATGCACTGATCACGTGACTGATCATGCACTGATCACGTGGCTATCATGCACTACTCACGTGGCTGATCATGCAATGATCATGTAGCTACCATGTACAGGTCACGTGAATGATCATACACCCATCAGGTGACTGATCATGCACTGATCACGTGGCTATCATGCACTGATCACGAGACTGATCATGCACTGATCACGTCTATATCATGCACTGATCACATGACTGCCCATGCACTGATCACGTGGATGATCATACAGTAATCATGTGACAGATCATGCACTGATCACGTGGCTGATCATGCACTGATACCGTGACTGAGCATGGACTGATCACATGACTATCATGTAGTGATCACGTGACTTAATGGCGCTGATCATGTGACTGATCATGCGCTGATCATGTTTGCTATCATACACTGATCATGTGCCTCTGGAGGCAATAAACAAAGAGCTGAGTAGGCACGAATCAAACAGTCAGCAGGCAATAATCATGGAACTCAGGTGTGAGGAATCATGCTGCTCAGCTGGCAATAATCAAGCAGATGACAGGCAGGAATCGTGCAGCTCAGCTGGAATTGTCAAGCAGATGAGCAGACAGTAATCACGCAGCTCAGCAGGCCCAGATCACGTGACTGAGCATGCACTGTTCACGTGGCTGATCATACACTGATCACGTGATGATCATGCACTGATCACTTGGATATCATGCACTGATCACGTGGCTGATCATACACTGTTCACGTGTCTGACCATGCACTGATCACGTGGCTGATCATACACTGCTCACGTAACTGATCATGCACTGATCACGTGGCTATCATGCACTGATCACGTGGCTGAACATGCACTGTTCACGTGGCTGATCACACACCTGTCACGTGACATATCATGCACTGATCCCGTGGCACTCATGCACTGATCACGTGGCTGATCATACTCTGCTCACGTAACTCATGCACACATCACGTGGCTTTCATGCACTGCTCACGTGGCTGATCATGCAATGATCACGTAGCAACCATGTACTGGTCACGTGACTGATCATGCACTGATCACGTAATTGATCATGCACTGATCACGTGGCTGATCATGCACTGATCACGTGGCTGATCACACATGATCACGTGACTGATCATGCACTGATCACGTGGCTATCATGCACTGATCACGTGACTGATCATGCACTGATCACGTGGATATCATGCACTGATCACGTGGCTGATCACACACGATCACGTGACTGATCATGCACTGATCACGTGGCTATCATGCACTGATCACGTGGCTATCATGCACTGATCACGTGGCTGATCATGCACTGATCACGTGGCTATCATGCACTGATCACGTGACTGATCATGCACTGATCACGTGGCTCTCATGCACTGATCCCGTGGCTGTCATGCACTGATCACGTGGATATCATGCACTGATCACGTGGCTGATCACACACGTATCACATGACTGATCATGCACTGATCACGTGGCTATCATGCACTGATCACGTGGCTATCATGCACTGATCACGTGGCTGATCATGCAATGATCACGTAGCTACCATGTACTGGTCACGTGACTGATCATGCACTGATCACGTAATTGATCATGCACTGATCATGTGGCTGATCATGCACTGATCACGTGGCTGATCATACACTGATCACGTAACTGATCATGCACTGATCACGTGACTGATCATGCACTGATCACGTGGCTATCATGCACTGATCACGTGGCTGACATACACTGATCACGTGCCTGATCATGCACTGATCACGTGGCTGATCATGCACTGATCACGTGACTGATCATGCACTGATCACGTGTCTGATCATGCACTGATCACGTGGCTATCATGCACTGCTCACGTGGCTGATCATGCCATGATCACGCAGCTACCATGTACTGGTCACATGACTGATCATGCACTGATCACGTGACTGATCATGCAGTGATCACGTGGCTATCATGCACTACTCACGTGGCTGATCATGCAATGATCATGTAGCTACCATGTACAGGTCACGTGAATGATCATACACCCATCAGGTGACTGATCATGCACTGATCACGTGGCTATCATGCACTGATCACGAGACTGATCATGCACTGATCACGTCTATATCATGCACTGATCACATGACTGCCCATGCACTGATCACGTGGATGATCATACACTAATCTTGTGACAGATCATGCACTGATCACGTGGCTGATCATGCACTGATACCGTGACTGAGCATGGACTGATCACATGACTATCATGTAGTGATCACGTGACTTAATGGCACTGATCATGTGACTGATCATGCGCTGATCATGTTTGCTATCATACACTGATCATGTGCCTCTGGAGGCAATAAACAAAGAGCTGAGTAGGCACGAATCAAACAGTCAGCAGGCAATAATCATGGAACTCAGGTGTGAGGAATCATGCTGCTCAGCTGGCAATAATCAAGCAGCTGAGCAGACAGGAATTACGCAGCACAGCTGGCAATTGTCAAGCAGATGAGCAGACAGTAATCACGCAGCTCAGCAGGCCCAGATCACGTGACTGAGCATGCACTGTTCACGTGGCTGATCATACACTGATCACGTGATGATCATGCACTGATCACTTGGATATCATGCACTGATCACGTGGCTGATCATACACTGTTCACGTGTCTGACCATGCACTGATCACGTGGCTGATCATACACTGCTCACGTAACTGATCATGCACTGATCACGTGGCTATCATGCACTGATCACGTGGCTGAACATGCACTGTTCACGTGGCTGATCACACACCTGTCACGTGACATATCATGCACTGATCACGTGGCACTCATGCACTGATCACGTGGCTGATCATACTCTGCTCACGTAACTGATCATGCACACATCACGTGGCTATCATGCACTGCTCACGTGGCTCGTCATGGAATGATCACGTAGCTACCATATACTGGTCACGTGACTGATCATGCACAGATCACGTGAATGATCATGCACTGTTCACGTGACTGATCATGTACTGATCACGTGACTGATCATGCACTGATCACGTGGCTATCATGCACTGCTCACGTGGCTGATCATGCAATGATCACGTAGCAACCATGTACTGGTCACGTGACTGATCATGCACTGATCACGTAATTGATCATGCACTGATCACGTGGCTCATCATGCACTGATCACGTGGCTGATCACACATGTATCACGTGACTGATCATGCACTGATCACGTGGCTCTCATGCACTGATCACGTGGCTATCATGCACTGATCACGTGGCTATCATGCACTGATCACGTGGCTGATCATGCAATGATCACGTAGCTATCATGCACTGATCACGTGACTGATCATGCACTGATCACGTAATTGATCATGCACTGATCACGTGGCTCATCATGCACTGATCACGTGGCTGATCACACACTGATCACGTGACTGATCATGCACTGATCACGTGAATGATCATGCACTGATCACGTGGCTATCATGCACTGATCACGTGGATATCATGCACTGATCACGTGGCTGATCACACACTATCACGTGACTGATCATGCACTGATCACGTGACTGATCATGCACTGATCACGTGGCTATCATGCACTGATCACGTGGCTGATCATGCACGATCACGTAGCAACCATGTACTGGTCACGTGACTGATCATGCACTGATCACGTAATTGATCATGCACTGATCACGTGGCTGATCATGCACTGATCACGTGGCTGATCACACATGATCACGTGACTGATCATGCACTGATCACGTGGCTATCATGCACTGATCACGTGGCTGATCATGCACTGATCACGTGGATATCATGCACTGATCACGTGGCTGATCACACACGTATCACATGACTGATCATGCACTGATCACGTGGCTATCATGCACTGATCACGTGGCTATCATGCACTGATCACGTGGCTGATCATGCAATGATCACGTAGCTACCATGTACTGGTCACGTGACTGATCATGCACTGATCACGTAATTGATCATGCACTGATCACGTGGCTGATCATGCACTGATCACGTGGCTGATCATGCACTGATCACGTAACTGATCATGCACTGATCACGTGACTGATCATGCACTGATCACGTGGCTATCATGCACTGATCACTGGCTGACATACACTGATCACGTGCCTGATCATGCACTGATCACGTGGCTGATCATGCACTGATCACGTGACTGATCATGCACTGATCACGTGTCTGATCATGCACTGATCACGTGGCTATCATGCACTGCTCACGTGGCTGATCATGCCATGATCACGCAGCTACCATGTACTGGTCACATGACTGATCATGCACTGATCACGTGACTGATCATGCAGTGATCACGTGGCTATCATGCACTACTCACGTGGCTGATCATGCAATGATCATGTAGCTACCATGTACAGGTCACGTGAATGATCATACACCCATCAGGTGACTGATCATGCACTGATCACGTGGCTATCATGCACTGATCACGAGACTGATCATGCACTGATCACGTCTATATCATGCACTGATCACATGACTGCCCATGCACTGATCACGTGGATGATCATACACTAATCTTGTGACAGATCATGCACTGATCACGTGGCTGATCATGCACTGATACCGTGACTGAGCATGGACTGATCACATGACTATCATGTAGTGATCACGTGACTTAATGGCGCTGATCATGTGACTGATCATGCGCTGATCATGTTTGCTATCATACACTGATCATGTGCCTCTGGAGGCAATAAACAAAGAGCTGAGTAGGCACGAATCAAACAGTCAGCAGGCAATAATCATGGAACTCAGGTGTGAGGAATCATGCTGCTCAGCTGGCAATAATCAAGCAGCTGAGCAGGCAGGAATTACGCAGCACAGCTGGCAATTGTCAAGCAGATGACAGGCAGGAATCGTGCAGCTCAGCTGGCAATTGTCAAGCAGATGAGCAGACAGTAATCACGCAGCTCAGCAGGCCCAGATCACGTGACTGAGCATGCACTGTTCACGTGGCTGATCATACACTGATCACGTGATGATCATGCACTGATCACTTGGATATCATGCACTGATCACGTGGCTGATCATACACTGTTCACGTGTCTGACCATGCACTGATCACGTGGCTGATCATACACTGCTCACGTAACTGATCATGCACTGATCACGTGGCTATCATGCACTGATCACGTGGCTGAACATGCACTGTTCACGTGGCTGATCACACACCTGTCACGTGACATATCATGCACTGATCACGTGGCACTCATGCACTGATCACGTGGCTGATCATACTCTGCTCACGTAACTCATGCACACATCACGTGGCTATCATGCACTGCTCACGTGGCTCGTCATGGAATGATCACGTAGCTACCATATACTGGTCACGTGACTGATCATGCACAGATCACGTAAATGATCATGCACTGTTCACGTGACTGATCATGTACTGATCACGTGACTGATCATGCACTGATCACGTGGCTATCATGCACTGCTCACGTGGCTGATCATGCAACGATCACGTAGCAACCATGTACTGGTCACGTGACTGATCATGCACTGATCACGTAATTGATCCTGCACTGATCACGTGGCTCATCATGCACTGATCACGTGGCTGATCACACATGTATCACGTGACTGATCATGCACTGATCACGTGGCTATCATGCACTGATCACGTGGCTGTCATGCACTGATCACGTGGCTGATCATGCACTGATCACGTGGCTATCATGCACTGATCACGTGACTGATCATGCACTGATCACGTGGCTATCATGCACTGATCACGTGGCTGATCATGCACTGATCACGTGGCTATCATGCACTGATCACGTGGCTGATCACACACTGATCACGTGACTGATCATGCACTGATCACGTGGCTATCATGCACTGATCACGTGGCTATCATGCACTGATCACGTGGCTGATCATGCACTGATCACGTAGCTATCATGCACTGATCACGTGACTGATCATGCACTGATCACGTGGCTGATCATGCACTGATCACGTGGCTGATCATGCACTGATCACGTGGCTATCATGCACTGATCACGTGGCTGATCATGCACGATCACGTGACTGATCATGCACTGATCACGTGGCTGATCATGCACTGATCACGTGGCTATCATGCACTGATCACGTGGCTGATCATGCACTGATCACGTAGCTATCATGCACTGATCACGTGACTGATCATGCACTGATCACGTGGCTATCATGCACTGATCACGTGGCTGATCATGCACTGATCACGTGGATATCATGCACTGATCACGTGGCTGATCACACACGATCACATGACTGATCATGCACTGATCACGTGGCTATCATGCACTGATCACGTGGCTATCATGCACTGATCACGTGGCTGATCATGCAATGATCACGTAGCTACCATGCACTGATCACGTGACTGATCATGCACTGATCACGTAATTGATCATGCACTGATCACGTGGCTGATCATGCACTGATCACGTGGCTGATCATGCACTGATCACATACTGATCATGCACTGATCACGTGACTGATCATGCACTGATCACGTGGCTATCATGCACTGATCACGTGGCTGATCATACACTGATCACGTGCCTGATCATGCACTGATCACGTGGCTGATCATGCACTGATCACGTGACTGATCATGCACTGATCACGTGTCTGATCATGCACTGATCACGTGGCTATCATGCACTGCTCACGTGGCTGATCATGCCATGATCACGCAGCTACCATGTACTGGTCACATGACTGATCATGCACTGATCACGTGACTGATCATGCAGTGATCACGTGGCTATCATGCACTACTCACGTGGCTGATCATGCAATGATCATGTAGCTACCATGTACAGGTCACGTGAATGATCATACACCCATCAGGTGACTGATCATGCACTGATCACGTGGCTATCATGCACTGATCACGAGACTGATCATGCACTGATCACGTCTATATCATGCACTGATCACATGACTGCCCATGCACTGATCACGTGGATGATCATACACTAATCTTGTGACAGATCATGCACTGATCACGTGGCTGATCATGCACTGATACCGTGACTGAGCATGGACTGATCACATGACTATCATGTAGTGATCACGTGACTTAATGGCACTGATCATGTGACTGATCATGCGCTGATCATGTTTGCTATCATACACTGATCATGTGCCTCTGGAGGCAATAAACAAAGAGCTGAGTAGGCACGAATCAAACAGTCAGCAGGCAATAATCATGGAACTCAGGTGTGAGGAATCATGCTGCTCAGCTGGCAATAATCAAGCAGCTGAGCAGGCAGGAATTACGCAGCACAGCTGGCAATTGTCAAGCAGATGAGCAGACAGTAATCACGCAGCTCAGCAGGCCCAGATCACGTGACTGAGCATGCACTGTTCACGTGGCTGATCATACACTGATCACGTGATGATCATGCACTGATCACTTGGATATCATGCACTGATCACGTGGCTGATCATACACTGTTCACGTGTCTGACCATGCACTGATCACGTGGCTGATCATACACTGCTCACGTAACTGATCATGCACTGATCACGTGGCTATCATGCACTGATCACGTGGCTGAACATGCACTGTTCACGTGGCTGATCACACACCTGTCACGTGACATATCATGCACTGATCACGTGGCACTCATGCACTGATCACGTGGCTGATCATACTCTGCTCACGTAACTGATCATGCACACATCACGTGGCTATCATGCACTGCTCACGTGGCTCGTCATGGAATGATCACGTAGCTACCATATACTGGTCACGTGACTGATCATGCACAGATCACGTAAATGATCATGCACTGTTCACGTGACTGATCATGTACTGATCACGTGACTGATCATGCACTGATCACGTGGCTATCATGCACTGCTCACGTGGCTGATCATGCAATGATCACGTAGCAACCATGTACTGGTCACGTGACTGATCATGCACTGATCACGTAATTGATCCTGCACTGATCACGTGGCTCATCATGCACTGATCACGTGGCTGATCACACATGTATCACGTGACTGATCATGCACTGATCACGTGGCTCTCATGCACTGATCACGTGGCTATCATGCACTGATCACGTGGCTATCATGCACTGATCACGTGGCTGATCATGCACTGATCACGTAGCTATCATGCACTGATCACGTGACTGATCATGCACTGATCACGTGGCTGATCATGCACTGATCACGTGGCTGATCATGCACTGATCACGTGGCTGATCACACACTGATCACGTGACTGATCATGCACTGATCACGTGAATGATCATGCACTGATCACGTGGCTATCATGCACTGATCACGTGGCATGCACTGATCACGTGGCTGATCATGCACTGATCACGTGACTGATCATGCACTGATCACGTGACTGATCATGCACTGATCACGTGGCTATCATGCACTGATCACGTGGCTGATCATGCACTGATCACGTAGCAATCATGCACTGATCACGTGACTGATCATGCACTGATCACGTGGCTGATCATGCACTGATCACGTGGCTGATCACACATGATCACGTGACTGATCATGCACTGATCACGTGGCTATCATGCACTGATCACGTGGCTGATCACTGACTGATCACGTGATATCATGCACTGATCACGTGGCTGATCACACACGATCACATGACTGATCATGCACTGATCACGTGGCTATCATGCACTGATCACGTGGCTATCATGCACTGATCACGTGGCTGATCATGCAATGATCACGTAGCTACCATGCACTGGTCACGTGACTGATCATGCACTGATCACGTAATTGATCATGCACTGATCACGTGGCTGATCATGCACTGATCACGTGGCTGATCATGCACTGATCACGTGACTGATCATGCACTGATCACGTGACTGATCATGCACTGATCACGTGGCTATCATGCACTGATCACGTGGCTGATCATGCACTGATCACGTGGCTGATCATGCACTGATCACGTGGCTGATCATGCACTGATCACGTGACTGATCATGCACTGATCACGTGGCTGATCATGCACTGATCACGTGGCTATCATGCACTGATCACGTGGCTGATCATGCATGATCACGCAGCTACCATGCACTGTCACATGACTGATCATGCACTGATCACGTGACTGATCATGCACTGATCACGTGGCTATCATGCACTATCACGTGGCTGATCATGCAATGATCACGTAGCTACCATGTACTGGTCACGTGACTGATCATGCACTGATCACGTGACTGATCATGCACTGATCACGTGGCTGATCATGCACTGATCACGTGACTGATCATGCACTGATCACGTGGCTATCATGCACTGATCACGTGGCTGATCATGCACTGATCACGAGCAACCATGTACTGGTCACGTGACTGATCATGCACTGATCACGTAATTGATCATGCACTGATCACGTGGCTGATCATGCACTGATCACGTGGCTGATCACACATGATCACGTGACTGATCATGCACTGATCACGTGGCTATCATGCACTGATCACGTGGCTATCATGCACTGATCACGTGGCTATCATGCACTGATCACGTGGCTGATCATGCAATGATCACGTAGCTATCATGCACTGATCACGTGACTGATCATGCACTGATCACGTAATTGATCATGCACTGATCACGTGGCTGATCATGCACTGATCACGTGGCTGATCATGCACTGATCACGTGAATGATCATGCACTGATCACGTGGCTATCATGCACTGATCACGTGGCTATCATGCACTGATCACGTGGCTGATCACACACTGATCACGTGACTGATCATGCACTGATCACGTGACTGATCATGCACTGATCACGTGGCTATCATGCACTGATCACGTGGCTGATCATGCACTGATCACGTAGCTATCATGCACTGATCACGTGACTGATCATGCACTGATCACGTAATTGATCATGCACTGATCACGTGGCTGATCATGCACTGATCACGTGGCTGATCACACATGATCACGTGACTGATCATGCACTGATCACGTGGCTATCATGCACTGATCACGTGGCTGTCATGCACTGATCACGTGGCTGATCATGCATGATCACGCAGCTATCATGCACTGTCACGTGACTGATCATGCACTGATCACGTGACTGATCATGCACTGATCACGTGGCTATCATGCACTGATCACGTGGCTGATCATGCACTGATCACGTAGCTACCATGCACTGATCACGTGACTGATCATGCACTGATCACGTGACTGATCATGCACTGATCACGTGGCTATCATGCACTGATCACGTGACTGATCATGCACTGATCACGTCTATATCATGCACTGATCACGTGACTGATCATGCACTGATCACGTGGCTGATCATGCACTGATCACGTGACTGATCATGCACTGATCACGTGGCTGATCATGCACTGATCACGTGACTGATCATGCACTGATCACGTGGCTGATCATGCACTGATCACGTGACTGATCATGCACTGATCACGTGACTGATCCACTGATCACGTGACTGATCATGCACTGATCACGTGGCTATCATGCACTGATCACGTGGCTGATCATGCACTGATCACGCAGCTACCATGTACTGGTCACGTGACTGATCATGCACTGATCACGTGATTGATCATGCACTGATCACGTGGCTTATCATGCACTGATCATGTGACTGATCATGCACTGATCATGTTTGGTGTCACACACTGATCATGTGCCTCTGGAGGCAATGAACATAGAGCTGAGTAGGCAGGAATCAGTCAGCAGGCTATAATCATGGAACTCAGCTCTGAGAAATCATGCTGCTCAGCTGGCAATAATCAAGTAGATGAGCAGGCAGGAATTACGCAGCACAGGTGGCAATTGTCAAGCAGATGACAGGCAGGAATCGTGCAGCTCAGCTGGAAATTGTCAAGCAGATGAGCAGACAGTAATCACGCAGCTCAGCATGCACTGATCACGTGACTGATCATGCACTGATCACGTGGCTGATCACACACTGATCACGTGGCTGATCATGCACTGATACCGTGACTGAGCATGGACTGATCACATGACTATCATGTAGTGATCACGTGACTTAATGGCGCTGATCATGTGACTGATCATGCACTGATCATGTTTGCTATCATACACTGATCATGTGCCTCTGGAGGCAATAAACAAAGAGCTGAGTAGGCACGAATCAAACAGTCAGCAGGCAATAATCATGGAACTCAGCTGTGAGGAATCATGCTGCTCAGCTGGCAATAATCAAGCAGCTGAGCAGGCAGGAATTACGCAGCACAGCTGGCAATTGTCAAGCAGATGACAGGCAGGAATCGTGCAGCTCAGCTGGAAATTGTCAAGCAGATGAGCAGACAGTAATCACGCAGCTCAGCAGGCCCTGATCACGTGACTGAGCATGCACTGTTCACGTGGCTGATCATACACTGATCACGTGATTGATCATGCACTGATCACTTGGATATCATGCACTGATCACGTGGCTGATCATACACTGTTCACGTGTCTGACCATGCACTGATCACGTGGCTGATCATACACTGCTCACGTAACTGATCATGCACTGATCACGTGGCTATCATGCACTGATCACGTGGCTGAACATGCACTGTTCACGTGGCTGATCACACACCTGTCACGTGACATATCATGCACTGATCACGTGGCACTCATGCACTGATCACGTGGCTGATCATACTCTGCTCACGTAACTGATCATGCACACATCACGTGGCTATCATGCACTGCTCACGTGGCTGTCATGGAATGATCACGTAGCTACCATATACTGGTCACGTGACTGATCATGCACTGATCACGTAAATGATCATGCACTGTTCACGTGACTGATCATGCACTGATCACGTGACTGATCATGCACTGATCACGTGGCTGATCATGCACTGATCACGTGGCTGATCATGCACTGATCACGTGACTGATCATGCACTGATCACGTGGCTATCATGCACTGATCACGTGGCTGATCATGCACTGATCACGTGGCTGATCATGCACTGATCACGTGACTGATCATGCACTGATCACGTGGCTATCATGCACTGATCACGTGGCTGATCATGCACTGATCACGTGTCTGATCATGCACTGATCACGTGGCTGATCATGCACTGATCACGTGACTGATCATGCACTGATCACGTGGCTATCATGCACTGATCACGTGGCTGATCATGCACTGATCACGTGGCTGATCATGCACTGATCACGTGACTATCATGCACTGATCACGTGGCACTCATGCACTGATCACGTGGCTGATCATGCACTGATCACGTGACTGATCATGCACTGATCACGTGGCTATCATGCACTGATCACGTGGCTGATCATGCACTGATCACGTGGCTATCATGCACTGATCACGTGACTGATCATGCACTGATCACGTGACTGATCATGCACTGATCACGTGGCTGATCATGCACTGATCACGTGACTGATCATGCACTGATCACGTGGCTGATCATGCACTGATCACGTGGCTGATCATGCACTGATCACGTGACTGATCATGCACTGATCACGTGACTGATCATGCACTGATCACGTGGCTATCATGCACTGATCACGTGGCTGATCATGCACTGATCACGTGACTGATCATGCACTGATCACGTGACTGATCATGCACTGATCACGTGACTGATCATGCACTGATCACGTGGCTATCATGCACTGATCACGTGGCTATCATGCACTGATCACGTGGCTGATCATGCACTGATCACGTGACTGATCATGCACTGATCACGTGGCTGATCATGCACTGATCACGTGGTGATCATGCACTGATCACGTGACTGATCATGCACTGATCACGTGACTGATCATGCACTGATCACGTGGCTGATCATGCACTGATCACGTGGACATCATGCACTGATCACGTGGCTGATCATGCACTGATCACGTGACTGATCATGCACTGATCACGTGGCTATCATGCACTGATCACGTGGCTATCATGCACTGATCACGTGGCTGATCATGCACTGATCACGTAGCTATCATGCACTGATCACGTGACTGATCATGCACTGATCACGTAATGATCATGCACTGATCATGTTTGGTGTCATACACTGATCATGTGCCTCTGGAGGCAATGAACATAGAGCTGAGTAGGCAGGAATCAGTCAGCAGGCTATAATCATGGAACTCAGCTCTGAGAAATCATGCTGCTCAGCTGGCGATAATCAAGCAGATGAGCAGACAGTAATCACGCAGCTCAGCAGGCACTGATCACGTGACTGAGCATGCACTGTTCACGTGGCTGATCATACACTGATCACGTGATGATCATGCACTGATCACGTGGATATCATGCACTGATCACGTGGCTGATCATACACTGATCACGTGTCTGATCATGCACTGATCACGTGGCTGATCATGCACTGATCACGTAACTGATCATGCACTGATCACGTGGCTATCATGCACTGATCACGTGGCTGATCATGCACTGATCACGTGGCTGATCACACACTGTCACGTGACTATCATGCACTGATCACGTGGCACTCATGCACTGATCACGTGGCTGATCATACACTGATCACGTAACTGATCATGCACTGATCACGTGGCTATCATGCACTGCTCACGTGGCTGTCATGCAATGATCACGTAGCTACCATATACTGGTCACGTGACTGATCATGCACTGATCACGTGAATGATCATGCACTGATCACGTGACTGATCATGCACTGATCACGTGACTGATCATGCACTGATCACGTGGCTATCATGCACTGATCACGTGGCTGATCATGCACTGATCACGTGGCTATCATGCACTGATCACGTGGCTGATCATGCACTGATCACGTAGCTACCATGCACTGGTCACGTGACTGATCATGCACTGATCACGTGACTGATCATGCACTGATCACGTGGCTCATCATGCACTGATCACGTGGCTGATCACACACGATCACGTGACTGATCATGCACTGATCACGTGAATGATCATGCACTGATCACGTGGCTATCATGCACTGATCACGTGGCTATCATGCACTGATCACGTGGCTGATCACACACTGATCACGTGACTGATCATGCACTGATCACGTGGCTATCATGCACTGATCACGTGGCTATCATGCACTGATCACGTGGCTGATCATGCACTGATCACGTGGCTGATCATGCACTGATCACGTGACTGATCATGCACTGATCACGTGACTGATCATGCACTGATCACGTGGCTTATCATGCACTGATCATGTGACTGATCATGTGCTGATCATGTTTGGTGTCATACACTGATCATGTGCCTCTGGAGGCAATGAACAAAGGCTGAGTAGGCAGGAATCAGTCAGCAGGCTATAATCATGGAACTCAGCTGTGAGAAATCATGCTGCTCAGCTGGCAATAATCAAGCAGATGAGCAGGCAGGAATCATGAGCACAGGTGGCAATTGTCAAGCAGATGACAGGCAGGAATCGTGCAGCTCAGCAGGCCCAGACTGAGCATGCACTGATCACGTGGCTGATCACACACTGATCACGTGACTGATCATGCACTGATCACGTGGCTATCATGCACTGATCACGTGACTGATCATGCACTGATCACGTGATTGTCATGCACTGATCACGTGGCTGATCATGCACTGATCACGTGGCTGATCATGCACTGATCACGTGACTGATCATGCACTGATCACGTGGCTATCATGCACTGATCACGTGGCTGATCATGCACTGATCACAGACTGATCATGCACTGATCACGTGCTATCATGCACTGACACATGACTCCACATGCACTGATCACGTGGATGATCATGCACTGATCACGTGACTGATCATGCACTGATCACGTGACTGATCATGCACTGATCACGTGGCTGATCATGCACTGATCACGTGGCTATCATGCACTGATCACGTGGCTGATCATGCAATGATCACGTAGCTACCATGTACTGGTCACGTGACTGATCATGCACTGATCACGTAATTGATCATGCACTGATCACGTGGCTGATCATGCACTGATCACGTGGCTGATCATGCACTGATCACGTGACTGATCATGCACTGATCACGTGACTGATCATGCACTGATCACGTGGCTATCATGCACTGATCACGTGGCTGATCATACTGATCACGTGGCTGTCATGCACTGATCACGTGGCTGATCATGCACTGATCACGTGACTGATCATGCACTGATCACGTGGCTATCATGCACTGATCACGTGGCTATCATGCACTGATCACGTGGCTGATCATGCACTGATCACGTAGCTATCATGCACTGATCACGTGACTGATCATGCACTGATCACGTGGCTGATCATGCACTGATCACGTGACTGATCATGCACTGATCACGTGACTGATCATGCACTGATCACGTGGATATCATGCACTGATCACGTGGCTGATCATGCACTGATCACGTGGCTGATCATGCACTGATCACGTGGCTGATCATGCACTGATCACGTGACTGATCATGCACTGATCACGTGGCTATCATGCACTGATCACGTGGCTGATCATGCACTGATCACGTGGCTGATCACACACTGATCACGTGACTGATCATGCACTGATCACGTGGCACTCATGCACTGATCACGTGGCTGATCATACACTGATCACGTAACTGATCATGCACTGATCACGTGACTATCATGCACTGATCACGTGGCTGATCATGCACTGATCACGTAGCTATCATGCACTGATCACGTGACTGATCATGCACTGATCACGTAACTGATCATGCACTGATCACGTGACTGATCATGCACTGATCACGTGACTGATCATGCACTGATCACGTGACTGATCATGCACTGATCACGTGGCTATCATGCACTGATCACGTGGCTGATCATGCACTGATCACATGACTGATCATGCACTGATCACGTGGCTTATCATGCACTGATCATGTGACTGATCATGCACTGATCATGTTTGGTGTCACACACTGATCATGTGCCTCTGGAGGCAATGAACATAGAGCTGAGTAGGCAGGAATCAGTCAGCAGGCTATAATCATGGAACTCACTCTGAGAAATCATGCTGCTCAGCTGGCAATAATCAAGTGGATGATCAGGCAGGAATTACGCAGCACAGGTGGCAATTGTCAAGGAGATGACAGGCAGGAATCGTGCAGCTCAGCTGGCAATTGTCAAGCAGATGAGCAGACACTAATCACGCAGCTCAGCAGGCACTGATCACGTGACTGATCATGCACTGATCACGTGGCTGATCATACACTGATCACGTGACTGATCATGCACTGATCACGTGACTGATCATGCACTGATCACGTGGCTATCATGCACTGATCACGTGGCTGATCATGCACTGATCACGTGACTGATCATGCACTGATCACGTGGCTGATCATGCACTGATCACGTGGCTGATCATGCACTGATCACGTGGCTGATCATGCACTGATCACGTGGCTGATCATGCACTGATCACGTGACTGATCATGCACTGATCACGTGGCTATCATGCACTACTCACGTGGCTGATCATGCAATGATCATGTAGCTACCATGTACAGGTCACGTGAATGATCATACACCCATCAGGTGACTGATCATGCACTGATCACGTGGCTATCATGCACTGATCACGAGACTGATCATGCACTGATCACGTCTATATCATGCACTGATCACATGACTGCCCATGCACTGATCACGTGGATGATCATACACTAATCATGTGACAGATCATGCACTGATCACGTGGCTGATCATGCACTGATACCGTGACTGAGCATGGACTGATCACATGACTATCATGTAGTGATCACGTGACTTAATGGCGCTGATCATGTGACTGATCATGCGCTGATCATGTTTGCTATCATACACTGATCATGTGCCTCTGGAGGCAATAAACAAAGAGCTGAGTAGGCACGAATCAAACAGTCAGCAGGCAATAATCATGGAACTCAGGTGTGAGGAATCATGCTGCTCAGCTGGCAATAATCAAGCAGCTGAGCAGGCAGGAATTACGCAGCACAGCTGGCAATTGTCAAGCAGATGACAGGCAGGAATCGTGCAGCTCAGCTGGCAATTGTCAAGCAGATGAGCAGACAGTAATCACGCAGCTCAGCAGGCCCTGATCACGTGACTGAGCATGCACTGTTCACGTGGCTGATCATACACTGATCACGTGATTGATCATGCACTGATCACTTGGATATCATGCACTGATCACGTGGCTGATCATACACTGTTCACGTGTCTGACCATGCACTGATCACGTGGCTGATCATACACTGCTCACGTAACTGATCATGCACTGATCACGTGGCTATCATGCACTGATCACGTGGCTGAACATGCACTGTTCACGTGGCTGATCACACACCTGTCACGTGACATATCATGCACTGATCACGTGGCACTCATGCACTGATCACGTGGCTGATCATACTCTGCTCACGTAACTCATCATGCACACATCACGTGGCTATCATGCACTGCTCACGTGGCTCGTCATGGAATGATCACGTAGCTACCATATACTGGTCACGTGACTGATCATGCACAGATCACGTAATGATCATGCACTGTTCACGTGACTGATCATGTACTGATCACGTGACTGATCATGCACTGATCACGTGGCTGATCATGCACTGATCACGTGGCTGATCATGCACTGATCACGTGGCTGATCATGCACTGATCACGTGGCTGATCATGCACTGATCACGTGACTGATCATGCACTGATCACGTGACTGATCATGCACTGATCACGTGGCTGATCATGCACTGATCACGTGACTGATCATGCACTGATCACGTGACTGATCATGCACTGATCACGTGACTGATCATGCACTGATCACGTGGCTATCATGCACTGATCACGTGGATATCATGCACTGATCACGTGGCTGATCACACACGATCACGTGACTGATCATGCACTGATCACGTGGCTATCATGCACTGATCACGTGGCTATCATGCACTGATCACGTGGCTGATCATGCACTGATCACGTAGCTACCATGCACTGATCACGTGACTGATCATGCACTGATCACGTAATTGATCATGCACTGATCACGTGACTGATCATGCACTGATCACGTGACTGATCATGCACTGATCACGTGGCTATCATGCACTGATCACGTGGCTGATCATGCACTGATCACGTGGCTGATCACACACTGATCACGTGACTATCATGCACTGATCACGTGGCATCATGCACTGATCACGTGGCTGATCATGCACTGATCACGTGACTGATCATGCACTGATCACGTGGCTATCATGCACTGATCACGTGGCTGATCATGCAATGATCACGAAGCTACCATGTACTGGTCACGTGACTGATCATGCACTGATCACGTGACTGATCATGCACTGATCACGTGACTGATCATGCACTGATCACGTGGCTGATCATGCACTGATCACGTAGCTATCATGCACTGATCACGTGACTGATCATGCACTGATCACGTGGCTGATCATGCACTGATCACGTGGCTATCATGCACTGATCACGTGACTGATCATGCACTGATCACGTGGCTATCATGCACTGATCACGTGGCTGATCATGCACTGATCACGCAGCTACCATGCACTGATCACATGACTGATCATGCACTGATCACAACTGATCATGCACTGATCACGTGGCTTATCATGCATTGATCATGTGACTGATCATGTGCTGATCATGTTTGGTATCATACACTGATCATGTGCCTCTGGAGGCAATGAACAAAGAGCTGAGTAGGCAGGAATCAGTCAGCAGGCTATAATCATGGAACTCAGCTCTGAGAAATCATGCTGCTCAGCTGGCAATAATCAAGCAGATGAGCAGGCAGGAATTACGCAGCACAGCTGGCAATTGTCAAGCAGATGACAGGCAGGAATCGTGCAGCTCAGCTGGCAATTGTCAAGCAGATGAGCAGACAGTAATCACGCAGCTCAGCAGGCCCTGATCACGTGACTGAGCATGCACTGTTCACGTGGCTGATCATACACTGATCACGTGACTGATCATGCACTGATCACGTGACTGATCATGCACTGATCACGTGGCTATCATGCACTGATCACGTGGCTGATCATGCACTGATCACGGGACTGATCATGCACTGATCACGGGCTATCATGCACTGACACATGGCTGACATGCACTGATCACGTGGCTGATCATGCACTGATCACGTGACTGATCATGCACTGATCACGTGACTGATCATGCACTGATCACGTGGCTGATCATGCACTGATCACGTGGCTATCATGCACTGATCACGTGGCTGATCATGCAATGATCACGTAGCTACCATGTACTGGTCACGTGACTGATCATGCACTGATCACGTAATGATCATGCACTGATCACGTGGCTGATCATGCACTGATCACGTGGCTGATCATGCACTGATCACGTGACTGATCATGCACTGATCACGTGACTGATCATGCACTGATCACGTGGCTATCATGCACTGATCACGTGGCTGATCATGCACTGATCACGTGACTGATCATGCACTGATCACGTGGCTGATCATGCACTGATCACGTGACTGATCATGCACTGATCACGTGGCTGATCATGCACTGATCACGTGGCTGATCATGCACTGATCACGTGACTGATCATGCACTGATCACGTGGCTGATCATGCACTGATCACGTGACTGATCATGCACTGATCACGTGGCTATCATGCACTGATCACGTGGCTGATCATGCACTGATCACGTGGCTGATCACACACTGTCACGTGACTATCATGCACTGATCACGTGGCACTCATGCACTGATCACGTGGCTGATCATACACTGATCACGTAACTGATCATGCACTGATCACGTGGCTATCATGCACTGATCACGTGGCTGTCATGCAATGATCACGGCTACCATGCATATGATCACGTGACTGATCATGCACTGATCACGTAATGATCATGCACTGATCACGTGACTGATCATGCACTGATCACGTGACTGATCATGCACTGATCACGTGCTATCATGCACTGATCACGTGGCTATCATGCACTGATCACGTGGCTGATCATGCACTGATCACGTGCTATCATGCACTGATCACGTGACTGATCATGCACTGATCACGTAATTGATCATGCACTGATCACGTGACTGATCATGCACTGATCACGTGACTGATCATGCACTGATCACGTGGCTATCATGCACTGATCACGTGGCTGATCATGCACTGATCACGTGGCTGATCACACACTGATCACGTGACTATCATGCACTGATCACGTGGCATCATGCACTGATCACGTGGCTGATCATGCACTGATCACGTGACTGATCATGCACTGATCACGTGGCTATCATGCACTGATCACGTGGCTGATCATGCAATGATCACGTGCTACCATGCACTGGTCACGTGACTGATCATGCACTGATCACGTGACTGATCATGCACTGATCACGTGACTGATCATGCACTGATCACGTGGCTGATCATGCACTGATCACGTGGCTATCATGCACTGATCACGTGACTGATCATGCACTGATCACGTGGCTGATCATGCACTGATCACGTGGCTATCATGCACTGATCACGTGACTGATCATGCACTGATCACGTGGCTATCATGCACTGATCACGTGGCTGATCATGCACTGATCACGCAGCTACCATGCACTGATCACGTGACTGATCATGCACTGATCACATGACTGATCATGCACTGATCACGTGGCTTATCATGCACTGATCATGTGACTGATCATGTGCTGATCATGTTTGCTATCATACACTGATCATGTGCCTCTGGAGGCAATGAACAAAGAGCTGAGTAGGCAGGAATCAGTCAGCAGGCAATAATCATGGAACTCAGCTGTGAGAAATCATGCTGCTCAGCTGGCAATAATCAAGCAGCTGAGCAGGCAGGAATTACGCAGCACAGCTGGCAATTGTCAAGCAGATGACAGGCAGGAATCGTGCAGCTCAGCTGGCAATTGTCAAGCAGATGAGCAGACAGTAATCACGCAGCTCAGCAGGCCCTGATCACGTGACTGAGCATGCACTGTTCACGTGGCTGATCACACACTGATCACGTGACTGATCATGCACTGATCACGTGACTGATCATGCACTGATCACGTGCTGATCATGCACTGATCACGTGGCTGATCATGCACTGATCACGTGGCTGATCATGCACTGATCACGTAGCTATCATGCACTGATCACGTGACTGATCATGCACTGATCACGTGGCTGATCATGCACTGATCACGTGGCTGATCATGCACTGATCACGTGGCTGATCATGCACTGATCACGTGACTGATCATGCACTGATCACGTGACTGATCATGCACTGATCACGTGGCTATCATGCACTGATCACGTGGCTGATCATGCACTGATCACGTGGATATCATGCACTGATCACGTGGCTGATCATGCACTGATCACGTGACTGATCATGCACTGATCACGTGGCTGATCATGCACTGATCACGTGGCTATCATGCACTGATCACGTGGCTGATCATGCAATGATCACGTAGCTACCATGTACTGGTCACGTGACTGATCATGCACTGATCACGTAATTGATCATGCACTGATCACGTGGCTGATCATGCACTGATCACGTGGCTGATCACACATGATCACGTGGCTGATCATGCACTGATCACGTGACTGATCATGCACTGATCACGTGACTGATCATGCACTGATCACGTGGCTATCATGCACTGATCACGTGGCTGATCATGCACTGATCACGTGACTGATCATGCACTGATCACGTGGCTGATCACACTGATCACGTGACTGATCATGCACTGATCACGTGGCTATCATGCACTGATCACGTGGCTGATCATGCACTGATCACGTGGATATCATGCACTGATCACGTGACTGATCACACACGATCACATGACTGATCATGCACTGATCACGTGGCTATCATGCACTGATCACGTGGCTATCATGCACTGATCACGTGGCTGATCATGCAATGATCACGTAGCTACCATGTACTGGTCACGTGACTGATCATGCACTGATCACGTAATTGATCATGCACTGATCACGTGGCTGATCATGCACTGATCACGTGGCTGATCACACATGATCACGTGGCTGATCATGCACTGATCACGTGACTGATCATGCACTGATCACGTGACTGATCATGCACTGATCACGTGGCTATCATGCACTGATCACGTGGCTGATCATGCACTGATCACGTGACTGATCATGCACTGATCACGTGGCTGATCACACTGATCACGTGACTGATCATGCACTGATCACGTGGCTATCATGCACTGATCACGTGGCTGATCATGCACTGATCACGTGGATATCATGCACTGATCACGTGGCTGATCACACACGATCACGTGACTGATCATGCACTGATCACGTGGCTGATCATGCACTGATCACGTGGCTATCATGCACTGATCACGTGGCTGATCATGCACTGATCACGTGACTGATCATGCACTGATCACGTGGCTGATCATGCACTGATCACGTGGCTATCATGCACTGATCACGTGGCTGATCATGCACTGATCACGTAGCTACCATGCACTGATCACGTGACTGATCATGCACTGATCACGTAATTGATCATGCACTGATCACGTGGCTGATCATGCACTGATCACGTGGCTGATCACACATGATCACGTGGCTGATCATGCACTGATCACGTGACTGATCATGCACTGATCACGTGACTGATCATGCACTGATCACGTGGCTATCATGCACTGATCACGTGGCTGATCATGCACTGATCACGTGACTGATCATGCACTGATCACGTGGCTGATCACACATGATCACGTGACTGATCATGCACTGATCACGTGGCTATCATGCACTGATCACGTGGCTGATCATGCACTGATCACGTGGATATCATGCACTGATCACGTGGCTGATCATGCACTGATCACGTGACTGATCATGCACTGATCACGTGGCTATCATGCACTGATCACGTGGCTATCATGCACTGATCACGTGGCTGATCATGCACTGATCACGTAGCTACCATGTACTGGTCACGTGACTGATCATGCACTGATCACGTAATTGATCATGCACTGATCACGTGGCTGATCATGCACTGATCACGTGGCTGATCACACATGATCACGTGACTGATCATGCACTGATCACGTGGCTATCATGCACTGATCACGTGGCTGTCATGCACTGATCACGTGGATATCATGCACTGATCACGTGGCTGATCACACACTATCACGTGACTGATCATGCACTGATCACGTGGCTATCATGCACTGATCACGTGGCTATCATGCACTGATCACGTGGCTGATCATGCAATGATCACGTAGCTACCATGCACTGGTCACGTGACTGATCATGCACTGATCACGTAATTGATCATGCACTGATCACGTGGCTGATCATGCACTGATCACGTGGCTGATCACACATGATCACGTGACTGATCATGCACTGATCACGTGGCATCATGCACTGATCACGTGGCTGTCATGCACTGATCACGTGGATATCATGCACTGATCACGTGGCTGATCACACACTATCACGTGACTGATCATGCACTGATCACGTGGCTATCATGCACTGATCACGTGGCTATCATGCACTGATCACGTGGCTGATCATGCAATGATCACGTAGCTACCATGTACTGGTCACGTGACTGATCATGCACTGATCACGTAATTGATCATGCACTGATCACGTGGCTGATCATGCACTGATCACGTGGCTGATCACACATGATCACGTGACTGATCATGCACTGATCACGTGGCTCATGCACTGATCACGTGGCTGTCATGCACTGATCACGTGAATATCATGCACTGATCACGTGGCTGATCACACACGTATCACATGACTGATCATGCACTGATCACGTGGCTATCATGCACTGATCACGTGGCTATCATGCACTGATCACGTGGCTGATCATGCAATGATCACGTAGCTACCATGTACTGGTCACGTGACTGATCATGCACTGATCACGTAATTGATCATGCACTGATCACGTGGCTGATCATGCACTGATCACGTGGCTGATCATACACTGATCACGTAACTGATCATGCACTGATCACGTGACTGATCATGCACTGATCACGTGGCTATCATGCACTGATCACGTGGCTGACATACACTGATCACGTGCCTGATCATGCACTGATCACGTGGCTGATCATGCACTGATCACGTGACTGATCATGCACTGATCACGTGTCTGATCATGCACTGATCACGTGGCTATCATGCACTGATCACGTGGCTATCATGCACTGATCACGTGGCTGATCATGCACTGATCACGTAGCTACCATGTACTGGTCACATGACTGATCATGCACTGATCACGTGACTGATCATGCACTGATCACGTGGCTATCATGCACTACTCACGTGGCTGATCATGCAATGATCATGTAGCTACCATGTACAGGTCACGTGAATGATCATACACCCATCAGGTGACTGATCATGCACTGATCACGTGGCTATCATGCACTGATCACGAGACTGATCATGCACTGATCACGTCTATATCATGCACTGATCACATGACTGCCCATGCACTGATCACGTGGATGATCATACACTAATCTTGTGACAGATCATGCACTGATCACGTGGCTGATCATGCACTGATACCGTGACTGAGCATGGACTGATCACATGACTATCATGTAGTGATCACGTGACTTAATGGCGCTGATCATGTGACTGATCATGCGCTGATCATGTTTGCTATCATACACTGATCATGTGCCTCTGGAGGCAATAAACAAAGAGCTGAGTAGGCACGAATCAAACAGTCAGCAGGCAATAATCATGGAACTCAGGTGTGAGGAATCATGCTGCTCAGCTGGCAATAATCAAGCAGCTGAGCAGGCAGGAATTATGCAGCTCAGCTGGCAATTGTCAAGCAGATGAGCAGACAGTAATCACGCAGCTCAGCAGGCCCAGATCACGTGACTGAGCATGCACTGTTCACGTGGCTGATCATACACTGATCACGTGATGATCATGCACTGATCACTTGGATATCATGCACTGATCACGTGGCTGATCATACACTGATCACGTAACTGATCATGCACTGATCACGTGGCTATCATGCACTGATCACGTGGCTGAACATGCACTGTTCACGTGGCTGATCACACACCTGTCACGTGACATATCATGCACTGATCACGTGGCACTCATGCACTGATCACGTGGCTGATCATACTCTGCTCACGTAACTCATGCACACATCACGTGGCTATCATGCACTGCTCACGTGGCTCGTCATGGAATGATCACGTAGCAACCATATACTGGTCACGTGACTGATCATGCAAAGATCACGTAAATGATCATGCACTGTTCACGTGACTGATCATGTACTGATCACGTGACTGATCATGCACTGATCACGTGGCTATCATGCACTGCTCACGTGGCTGATCATGCAACGATCACGTAGCAACCATGTACTGGTCACGTGACTGATCATGCACTGATCACGTAATTGATCCTGCACTGATCACGTGGCTCATCATGCACTGATCACGTGGCTGATCACACATGTATCACGTGACTGATCATGCACTGATCACGTGGCTATCATGCACTGATCACGTGGCTGTCATGCACTGATCACGTGGATATCATGCACTGATCACGTGGCTGATCACACACGTATCACATGACTGATCATGCACTGATCACGTGGCTATCATGCACTGATCACGTGGCTATCATGCACTGATCACGTGGCTGATCAGCCATGATCACGTAGCTACCATGTACTGGTCACGTGACTGATCATGCACTGATCACGTAATTGATCATGCACTGATCATGGCTGATCATGCACTGATCACGTGGCTGATCATACACTGATCACATAACTGATCATGCACTGATCACGTGACTGATCATGCACTGATCACGTGGCTATCATGCACTGATCACTTGGCTGGACATACACTGATCACGTGCCTGGTCATGCACTGATCACGTGGCTGATCATGCACTGATCACGTGACTGATCATGCACTGATCTCGTGTCTGATCATGCACTGATCACGTGGCTATCATGCACTGCTCACGTGGCTGATCATGCCATGATCACGCAGCTACCATGTACTGGTCACATGACTGATCATGCACTGATCACGTGACTGATCATGCAGTGATCACGTGGCTATCATGCACTACTCACGTGGCTGATCATGCAATGATCATGTAGCTACCATGTACAGGTCACGTGAATGATCATACACCCATCAGGTGACTGATCATGCACTGATCACGTGGCTATCATGCACTGATCACGAGACTGATCATGCACTGATCACGTCTATATCATGCACTGATCACATGACTGCCCATGCACTGATCACGTGGATGATCATACACTAATCTTGTGACAGATCATGCACTGATCACGTGGCTGATCATGCACTGATACCGTGACTGAGCATGGACTGATCACATGACTATCATGTAGTGATCACGTGACTTAATGGCGCTGATCATGTGACTGATCATGCGCTGATCATGTTTGCTATCATACACTGATCATGTGCCTCTGGAGGCAATAAACAAAGAGCTGAGTAGGCACGAATCAAACAGTCAGCAGGCAATAATCATGGAACTCAGCTGTGAGGAATCATGCTGCTCAGCTGGCAATAATCAAGCAGCTGAGCAGGCAGGAATTACGCAGCACAGCTGGCAATTGTCAAGCAGATGACAGGCAGGAATCGTGCAGCTCAGCTGGCAATTGTCAAGCAGATGAGCAGACAGTAATCACGCAGCTCAGCAGGCCCAGATCACGTGACTGAGCATGCACTGTTCACGTGGCTGATCATACACTGATCACGTGATGATCATGCACTGATCACTTGGATATCATGCACTGATCACGTGGCTGATCATACACTGTTCACGTGTCTGACCATGCACTGATCACGTGGCTGATCATACACTGCTCACGTAACTGATCATGCACTGATCACGTGGCTATCATGCACTGATCACGTGGCTGAACATGCACTGTTCACGTGGCTGATCACACACCTGTCACGTGACATATCATGCACTGATCACGTGGCACTCATGCACTGATCACGTGGCTGATCATACTCTGCTCACGTAACTCATGCACACATCACGTGGCTATCATGCACTGCTCACGTGGCTCGTCATGGAATGATCACGTAGCAACCATATACTGGTCACGTGACTGATCATGCAAAGATCACGTAAATGATCATGCACTGTTCACGTGACTGATCATGTACTGATCACGTGACTGATCATGCACTGATCACGTGGCTATCATGCTCTGCTCACGTGGCTGATCATGCAACGATCACGTAGCAACCATGTACTGGTCACGTGACTGATCATGCACTGATCACGTAATTGATCCTGCACTGATCACGTGGCTCATCATGCACTGATCACGTGGCTGATCATCCACTGATCACGTGACTGATCATGCACTGATCACGTGACTGATCATGCACTGATCACGTGGCTATCATGCACTGATCACGTGGCTGATCATGCACTGATCACGTGCCTGATCATGCACTGATCACGTGGCTGATCATGCACTGATCACGTGGCTGATCATGCACTGATCACGGTCTGATCATGCACTGATCACGTGGCTGATCATGCACTGATCACGTGACTGATCATGCACTGATCACGTGGCTATCATGCACTGATCACGTGGCTGATCATGCACTGATCACGTGGCTGATCACACACTGTCACGTGACTATCATGCACTGATCACGTGGCATCATGCACTGATCACGTGGCTGATCATACACTGATCACGTAACTGATCATGCACACATCACGTGGCTATCATGCACTGATCACGTGGCTGTCATGCAATGATCATGTAGCTACCATATACTGGTCACGTGACTGATCATGCACTGATCACGCACTGATCACTGATCACTGATGATCATGCACTGATCACGTGACTGATCATGCACTGATCACGTGGCTGATCATGCACTGATCACGTAATTGATCATGCACTGATCACGTGGCTGATCATGCACTGATCACGTGGCTGATCATGCACTGATCACGTGACTGATCATGCACTGATCACGTGACTGATCATGCACTGATCACGTGGCTATCATGCACTGATCACGTGGCTGATCATGCACTGATCACGTGACTGATCATGCACTGATCACGTGGCTGATCATGCACTGATCACGTGACTGATCATGCACTGATCACGTGAATGATCATGCACTGATCACGTGGCTGATCATGCACTGATCACGTGGCTGATCACACATGTATCACGTGACTGATCATGCACTGATCACGTGGCTATCATGCACTGATCACGTGGCTATCATGCACTGATCACGTGGCTGATCATGCAATGATCACGTAGCTACCATGTACTGGTCACGTGACTGATCATGCACTGATCACGTAATTGATCATGCACTGATCACGTGGCTCATCATGCACTGATCACGTGGCTGATCACACACGATCACGTGACTGATCATGCACTGATCACGTGACTGATCATGCACTGATCACGTGGCTATCATGCACTGATCACGTGGATATCATGCACTGATCACGTGGCTGATCACACACGATCACGTGACTGATCATGCACTGATCACGTGGCTATCATGCACTGATCACGTGGCTATCATGCACTGATCACGTGGCTGATCATGCACTGATCACGTAGCTACCATGCACTGGTCACGTGACTGATCATGCACTGATCACGTGACTGATCATGCAGTGATCACGTGGCTATCATGCACTACTCACGTGGCTGATCATGCAATGATCATGTAGCTACCATGTACAGGTCACGTGAATGATCATACACCCATCAGGTGACTGATCATGCACTGATCACGTGGCTATCATGCACTGATCACGAGACTGATCATGCACTGATCACGTCTATATCATGCACTGATCACATGACTGCCATGCACTGATCACGTGGATGATCATACACTAATCTTGTGACAGATCATGCACTGATCACGTGGCTGATCATGCACTGATACCGTGACTGAGCATGGACTGATCACATGACTATCATGTAGTGATCACGTGACTTAATGGCGCTGATCATGTGACTGATCATGCGCTGATCATGTTTGCTATCATACACTGATCATGTGCCTCTGGAGGCAATAAACAAAGAGCTGAGTAGGCACGAATCAAACAGTCAGCAGGCAATAATCATGGAACTCAGGTGTGAGGAATCATGCTGCTCAGCTGGCAATAATCAAGCAGCTGAGCAGGCAGGAATTACGCAGCACAGCTGGCAATTGTCAAGCAGATGACAGGCAGGAATCGTGCAGCTCAGCTGGCAATTGTCAAGCAGATGAGCAGACAGTAATCACGCAGCTCAGCAGGCCCAGATCACGTGACTGAGCATGCACTGTTCACGTGGCTGATCATACACTGATCACGTGATGATCATGCACTGATCACTTGGATATCATGCACTGATCACGTGGCTGATCATGCACTGATCACGTGCTGACCATGCACTGATCACGTGGCTGATCATGCACTGATCACGTAACTGATCATGCACTGATCACGTGGCTGATCATGCACTGATCACGTGGCTGATCATGCACTGATCACGTGGCTATCATGCACTGATCACGTGGCTGTCATGCACTGATCACGTGGATATCATGCACTGATCACGTGGCTGATCACACACGATCACATGACTGATCATGCACTGATCACGTGGCTATCATGCACTGATCACGTGGCTATCATGCACTGATCACGTGGCTGATCATGCAATGATCACGTAGCTACATGTACTGGTCACGTGACTGATCATGCACTGATCACGTACTGATCATGCACTGATCACGTGGCTGATCATGCACTGATCACGTGGCTGATCACACTGATCACGTGGCTGATCATGCACTGATCACGTGACTGATCATGCACTGATCACGTGACTGATCATGCACTGATCACGTGGCTATCATGCACTGATCACGTGGCTGATCATGCACTGATCACGTGGCTGATCATGCACTGATCACGTGGCTGATCACACATGTATCACGTGACTGATCATGCACTGATCACGTGGCTATCATGCACTGATCACGTGGCTGTCATGCACTGATCACGTGGATATCATGCACTGATCACGTGGCTGATCACACACGTATCACATGACTGATCATGCACTGATCACGTGGCTATCATGCACTGATCACGTGGCTATCATGCACTGATCACGTGGCTGATCATGCAATGATCACGTAGCTACCATGTACTGGTCACGTGACTGATCATGCACTGATCACGTAATTGATCATGCACTGATCACGTGGCTGATCATGCACTGATCACGTGGCTGATCACACATGATCACGTGGCTGATCATGCACTGATCACGTGACTGATCATGCACTGATCACGTGACTGATCATGCACTGATCACGTGGCTATCATGCACTGATCACGTGGCTGATCATGCACTGATCACGTGCTGATCATGCACTGATCACGTGGCTGATCACACATGATCACGTGACTGATCATGCACTGATCACGTGGCTATCATGCACTGATCACGTGGCTGATCATGCAATGATCACGTAGCTACCATGTACTGATCACGTGACTGATCATGCACTGATCACGTAATTGATCATGCACTGATCACGTGGCTGATCACACATGATCACGTGACTGATCATGCACTGATCACGTGACTATCATGCACTGATCACGTGGCTGTCATGCACTGATCACGTGGATATCATGCACTGATCACGTGGCTGATCACACACGATCACATGACTGATCATGCACTGATCACGTGGCTATCATGCACTGATCACGTGGCTATCATGCACTGATCACGTGGCTGATCATGCAATGATCACGTAGCTACCATGCACTGGTCACGTGACTGATCATGCACTGATCACGTAATGATCATGCACTGATCACGTGGCTGATCATGCACTGATCACGTGGCTGATCATGCACTGATCACGTGACTGATCATGCACTGATCACGTGACTGATCATGCACTGATCACGTGGCTATCATGCACTGATCACGTGGCTGTCATGCACTGATCACGTGGATATCATGCACTGATCACGTGGCTGATCATGCACGATC
Source organism: Bos javanicus (assembly GCF_032452875.1). NCBI lineage: Eukaryota > Metazoa > Chordata > Mammalia > Artiodactyla > Bovidae > Bos > Bos javanicus. Next base: position 292,543 of record NW_026893807.1, read on the forward strand.
ACGTGACTGATCATGCACTGATCACGTGGCTATCATGCACTGATCACGTGGCTATCATGCACTGATCACGTGGCTGATCATGCAATGATCACGTAGCTACCATGTACTGGTCACGTGACTGATCATGCACTGATCACGTAATTGATCATGCACTGATCACGTGGCTATCATGCACTGATCACGTGGCTGATCATGCAATGATCACGTAGCTATCATGCACTGATCACGTGACTGATCATGCACTGATCACGTAACTGATCATGCACTGATCACGTGGCTGATCATGCACTGATCACGTGGCTGATCATGCACTGATCACGTGACTGATCATGCACTGATCACGTGACTGATCATGCACTGATCACGTGGCTGATCATGCACTGATCACGTGGCTGATCATGCACTGATCACGTGGCTATCATGCACTGATCACGTGGCTGATCATGCAATGATCACGTAGCTACCATGTACTGGTCACGTGACTGATCATGCACTGATCACGTAATTGATCATGCACTGATCACGTGGCATCATGCACTGATCACGTGGCTGATCACACATGATCACGTGACTGATCATGCACTGATCACGTGGCTCTCATGCACTGATCACGTGGCTGTCATGCACTGATCACGTGGATATCATGCACTGATCACGTGGCTGATCACACACGATCACATGACTGATCATGCACTGATCACGTGGCTATCATGCACTGATCACGTGGCTATCATGCACTGATCACGTGGCTGATCATGCAATGATCACGTAGCTACATGTACTGGTCACGTGACTGATCATGCACTGATCACGTAATTGATCATGCACTGATCACGTGGCTGATCATGCACTGATCACGTGGCTGATCACACATGATCACGTGGCTGATCATGCACTGATCACGTGACTGATCATGCACTGATCACGTGACTGATCATGCACTGATCACGTGGCTATCATGCACTGATCACGTGGCTGATCATACACTGATCACGTGGCTGATCATGCACTGATCACGTGGCTGATCACACATGATCACGTGACTGATCATGCACTGATCACGTGGCTCATGCACTGATCACGTGGCTGTCATGCACTGATCACGTGGATATCATGCACTGATCACGTGGCTGATCACACACGATCACATGACTGATCATGCACTGATCACGTGGCTATCATGCACTGATCACGTGGCTATCATGCACTGATCACGTGGCTGATCATGCAATGATCACGTAGCTACCATGTACTGGTCACGTGACTGATCATGCACTGATCACGTAATTGATCATGCACTGATCACGTGGCTGATCATGCACTGATCACGTGGCTGATCACACATGATCACGTGGCTGATCATGCACTGATCACGTGACTGATCATGCACTGATCACGTGACTGATCATGCACTGATCACGTGGCTATCATGCACTGATCACGTGGCTGATCATGCACTGATCACGTGCCTGATCATGCACTGATCACGTGGCTGATCACACATGATCACGTGACTGATCATGCACTGATCACGTGGCTATCATGCACTGATCACGTGGCTGTCATGCACTGATCACGTGGATATCATGCACTGATCACGTGGCTGATCACACATCACATGACTGATCATGCACTGATCACGTGGCTATCATGCACTGATCACGTGGCTATCATGCACTGATCACGTGGCTGATCATGCAATGATCACGTAGCTACCATGTACTGGTCACGTGACTGATCATGCACTGATCACGTAATTGATCATGCACTGATCACGTGGCTCATCATGCACTGATCACGTGGCTGATCACACATGATCACGTGGCTGATCATGCACTGATCACGTGACTGATCATGCACTGATCACGTGACTGATCATGCACTGATCACGTGGCTATCATGCACTGATCACGTGGCTGATCATGCACTGATCACGTGCCTGTCATGCACTGATCACGTGGCTGATCACACATGATCACGTGACTGATCATGCACTGATCACGTGGCTATCATGCACTGATCACGTGGCTGATCATGCACTGATCACGTGGATATCATGCACTGATCACGTGGCTGATCACACACGATCACGTGACTGATCATGCACTGATCACGTGGCTATCATGCACTGATCACGTGGCTGTCATGCACTGATCACGTGGATATCATGCACTGATCACGTGGCTGATCACACACGATCACGTGACTGATCATGCACTGATCACGTGGCTATCATGCACTGATCACGTGGCTATCATGCACTGATCACGTGGCTGATCATGCAATGATCACGTAGCTACCATGTACTGGTCACGTGACTGATCATGCACTGATCACGTAATTGATCATGCACTGATCACGTGGCTGATCATGCACTGATCACGTGGCTGATCACACATGATCACGTGGCTGATCATGCACTGATCACGTGACTGATCATGCACTGATCACGTGACTGATCATGCACTGATCACGTGGCTATCATGCACTGATCACGTGGCTGATCATGCACTGATCACGTGCCTGATCATGCACTGATCACGTGGCTGATCACACATGATCACGTGACTGATCATGCACTGATCACGTGGCTATCATGCACTGATCACGTGGCTGTCATGCACTGATCACGTGGATATCATGCACTGATCACGTGGCTGATCACACACGTATCACATGACTGATCATGCACTGATCACGTGGCTATCATGCACTGATCACGTGGCTATCATGCACTGATCACGTGGCTGATCATGCAATGATCACGTAGCTACCATGTACTGGTCACGTGACTGATCATGCACTGATCACGTAATTGATCATGCACTGATCACGTGGCTGATCATGCACTGATCACGTGGCTGATCACACATGATCACGTGACTGATCATGCACTGATCACGTGGCTATCATGCACTGATCACGTGGCTGTCATGCACTGATCACGTGGATATCATGCACTGATCACGTGGCTGATCACACACGATCACATGACTGATCATGCACTGATCACGTGGCTATCATGCACTGATCACGTGGCTATCATGCACTGATCACGTGGCTGATCATGCAATGATCACGTAGCTACCATGTACTGGTCACGTGACTGATCATGCACTGATCACGTAATTGATCATGCACTGATCACGTGGCTGATCATGCACTGATCACGTGGCTGATCACACATGATCACGTGACTGATCATGCACTGATCACGTGGCTATCATGCACTGATCACGTGGCTATCATGCACTGATCACGTGGATATCATGCACTGATCACGTGGCTGATCATGCACTGATCACGTGACTGATCATGCACTGATCACGTGACTGATCATGCACTGATCACGTGACTGATCATGCACTGATCACGTGGCTATCATGCACTGATCACGTGGCTGATCATGCACTGATCACGTGACTGATCATGCACTGATCACGTGGCTGATCATGCACTGATCACGTGGCTGATCATGCACTGATCACGTGGCTGATCATGCACTGATCACGTGGCTGATCATGCACTGATCACGTGACTGATCATGCACTGATCACGTGGCTATCATGCACTGATCACGTGGCTGATCATGCACTGATCACGTGGCTGATCACACACTGTCACGTGACTATCATGCACTGATCACGTGGCATCATGCACTGATCACGTGGCTGATCATGCACTGATCACGTGGCTGATCATGCACTGATCACGTGACTGATCATGCACTGATCACGTGGCTGATCATGCACTGATCACGTGACTGATCATGCACTGATCACGTGGCTGATCATGCACTGATCACGTGGCTGATCATGCACTGATCACGTGACTGATCATGCACTGATCACGTGGCTATCATGCACTGATCACGTGGCTGATCATGCACTGATCACGTGACTGATCATGCACTGATCACGTGGCTGATCATGCACTGATCACGTGACTGATCATGCACTGATCACGTGAATGATCATGCACTGATCACGTGGCTGATCATGCACTGATCACGTGGCTGATCACACATGATCACGACTGATCATGCACTGATCACGTGGCTATCATGCACTGATCACGTGGCTATCATGCACTGATCACGTGGCTGATCATGCAATGATCACGTAGCTACCATGTACTGGTCACGTGACTGATCATGCACTGATCACGTAATTGATCATGCACTGATCACGTGGCTCATCATGCACTGATCACGTGGCTGATCACACACGATCACGTGACTGATCATGCACTGATCACGTGACTGATCATGCACTGATCACGTGGCTATCATGCACTGATCACGTGGATATCATGCACTGATCACGTGGCTGATCATGCACTGATCACGTGACTGATCATGCACTGATCACGTGACTGATCATGCACTGATCACGTGGCTATCATGCACTGATCACGTGGCTGATCATGCACTGATCACGTGGCTATCATGCACTGATCACGTGGCTGATCATGCACTGATCACGTGACTGATCATGCACTGATCACGTGGCTATCATGCACTGATCACGTGGCTGATCATGCAATGATCACGTAGCTACATGTACTGGTCACGTGACTGATCATGCACTGATCACGTAATTGATCATGCACTGATCACGTGGCTGATCATGCACTGATCACGTGGCTGATCACACATGATCACGTGGCTGATCATGCACTGATCACGTGACTGATCATGCACTGATCACGTGACTGATCATGCACTGATCACGTGGCTATCATGCACTGATCACGTGGCTGATCATGCACTGATCACGTGGCTGATCATGCACTGATCACGTGGCTGATCACACATGATCACGTGACTGATCATGCACTGATCACGTGGCTATCATGCACTGATCACGTGGCTGTCATGCACTGATCACGTGGATATCATGCACTGATCACGTGGCTGATCACACACGATCACATGACTGATCATGCACTGATCACGTGGCTATCATGCACTGATCACGTGGCTATCATGCACTGATCACGTGGCTGATCATGCAATGATCACGTAGCTACCATGTACTGATCACGTGACTGATCATGCACTGATCACGTACTGATCATGCACTGATCACGTGGCTGATCATGCACTGATCACGTGGCTGATCACACATGATCACGTGGCTGATCATGCACTGATCACGTGACTGATCATGCACTGATCACGTGACTGATCATGCACTGATCACGTGGCTATCATGCACTGATCACGTGGCTGATCATGCACTGATCACGTGCTGATCATGCACTGATCACGTGGCTGATCACACATGATCACGTGACTGATCATGCACTGATCACGTGGCTATCATGCACTGATCACGTGGCTGTCATGCACTGATCACGTGGATATCATGCACTGATCACGTGGCTGATCACACACGTATCACATGACTGATCATGCACTGATCACGTGGCTATCATGCACTGATCACGTGGCTATCATGCACTGATCACGTGGCTGATCATGCAATGATCACGTAGCTACCATGTACTGATCACGTGACTGATCATGCACTGATCACGTGACTGATCATGCACTGATCACGTGGCTATCATGCACTGATCACGTGGCTGATCATGCAATGATCACGTAGCTATCATGCACTGATCACGTGACTGATCATGCACTGATCACGTGATTGATCATGCACTGATCACGTGGCTGATCATGCACTGATCACGTGGCTGATCATGCACTGATCACGTGACTGATCATGCACTGATCACGTGGCTGATCATGCACTGATCACGTGATGATCATGCACTGATCACTGGATATCATGCACTGATCACGTGGCTGATCATACACTGATCACGTGTCTGATCATGCACTGATCACGTGGCTGATCATACACTGCTCACGTAACTGATCATGCACTGATCACGTGGCTATCATGCACTGATCACGTGGCTGAACATGCACTGTTCACGTGGCTGATCACACACCTGTCACGTGACATATCATGCACTGATCACGTGGCACTCATGCACTGATCACGTGGCTGATCATACTCTGCTCACGTAACTCATGCACACATCACGTGGCTATCATGCACTGCTCACGTGGCTGTCATGGAATGATCACGTAGCAACCATATACTGGTCACGTGACTGATCATGCACTGATCACGGAAATGATCATGCACTGTTCACGTGACTGATCATGCACTGATCACGTGACTGATCATGCACTGATCACGTGGCTATCATGCACTGCTCACGTGGCTGATCATGCAACGATCACGTAGCAACCATGTACTGGTCACGTGACTGATCATGCACTGATCACGTAATTGATCATGCACTGATCACGTGGCTCATCATGCACTGATCACGTGGCTGATCACACATGATCACGTGACTGATCATGCACTGATCACGTGGCTATCATGCACTGATCACGTGGCTGTCATGCACTGATCACGTGGATATCATGCACTGATCACGTGGCTGATCACACACTATCACATGACTGATCATGCACTGATCACGTGGCTATCATGCACTGATCACGTGGCTATCATGCACTGATCACGTGGCTGATCATGCATGATCACGTAGCTATCATGCACTGATCACGTGACTGATCATGCACTGATCACGTAATTGATCATGCACTGATCACGTGGCTGATCATGCACTGATCACGTGGCTGATCATGCACTGATCACGTGACTGATCATGCACTGATCACGTGACTGATCATGCACTGATCACGTGGCTATCATGCACTGATCACGTGGCTGATCATGCACTGATCACGTGACTGATCATGCACTGATCACGTGGCTGATCATGCACTGATCACGTGGCTGATCATGCACTGATCACGTGGCTGATCATGCACTGATCACGTGGCTATCATGCACTGATCACGTGGCTGATCATGCACTGATCACGTGACTGATCATGCACTGATCACGTGGCTATCATGCACTGATCACGTGGCTGATCATGCACTGATCACGTGACTGATCATGCACTGATCACGTGTCTGATCATGCACTGATCACGTGGCTATCATGCACTGCTCACGTGGCTGATCATGCCATGATCACGCAGCTACCATGTACTGGTCACATGACTGATCATGCACTGATCACGTGACTGATCATGCAGTGATCACGTGGCTATCATGCACTACTCACGTGGCTGATCATGCAATGATCATGTAGCTACCATGTACAGGTCACGTGAATGATCATACACCCATCAGGTGACTGATCATGCACTGATCACGTGGCTATCATGCACTGATCACGAGACTGATCATGCACTGATCACGTCTATATCATGCACTGATCACATGACTGCCCATGCACTGATCACGTGGATGATCATACACTAATCTTGTGACAGATCATGCACTGATCACGTGGCTGATCATGCACTGATACCGTGACTGAGCATGGACTGATCACATGACTATCATGTAGTGATCACGTGACTTAATGGCGCTGATCATGTGACTGATCATGCGCTGATCATGTTTGCTATCATACACTGATCATGTGCCTCTGGAGGCAATAAACAAAGAGCTGAGTAGGCACGAATCAAACAGTCAGCAGGCAATAATCATGGAACTCAGCTGTGAGGAATCATGCTGCTCAGCTGGCAATAATCAAGCAGCTGAGCAGGCAGGAATTACGCAGCACAGCTGGCAATTGTCAAGCAGATGACAGGCAGGAATCGTGCAGCTCAGCTGGCAATTGTCAAGCAGATGAGCAGACAGTAATCACGCAGCTCAGCAGGCCCAGATCACGTGACTGAGCATGCACTGTTCACGTGGCTGATCATACACTGATCACGTGATGATCATGCACTGATCACTTGGATATCATGCACTGATCACGTGGCTGATCATACACTGTTCACGTGTCTGACCATGCACTGATCACGTGGCTGATCATACACTGCTCACGTAACTGATCATGCACTGATCACGTGGCTATCATGCACTGATCACGTGGCTGAACATGCACTGTTCACGTGGCTGATCACACACCTGTCACGTGACATATCATGCACTGATCACGTGGCACTCATGCACTGATCACGTGGCTGATCATACTCTGCTCACGTAACTCATGCACACATCACGTGGCTATCATGCACTGCTCACGTGGCTCGTCATGGAATGATCACGTAGCAACCATATACTGGTCACGTGACTGATCATGCAAAGATCACGTAAATGATCATGCACTGTTCACGTGACTGATCATGTACTGATCACGTGACTGATCATGCACTGATCACGTGGCTATCATGCTCTGCTCACGTGGCTGATCATGCAACGATCACGTAGCAACCATGTACTGGTCACGTGACTGATCATGCACTGATCACGTAATTGATCCTGCACTGATCACGTGGCTCATCATGCACTGATCACGTGGCTGATCATACACTGATCACGTGACTGATCATGCACTGATCACGTGACTGATCATGCACTGATCACGTGGCTATCATGCACTGATCACGTGGCTGATCATGCACTGATCACGTGACTGATCATGCACTGATCACGTGGCTGATCATGCACTGATCACGTGGCTGATCATGCACTGATCACGTCTGATCATGCACTGATCACGTGGCTGATCATACACTGATCACGTAACTGATCATGCACTGATCACGTGGCTATCATGCACTGATCACGTGGCTGATCATGCACTGATCACGTGGCTGATCACACACTGTCACGTGACTATCATGCACTGATCACGTGGCATCATGCACTGATCACGTGGCTGATCATACACTGATCACGTAACTGATCATGCACACATCACGTGGCTATCATGCACTGCTCACGTGGCTGTCATGCAATGATCATGTAGCTACCATATACTGGTCACGTGACTGATCATGCACTGATCACGTAAATGATCATGCACTGATCACGTGGCTGATCATGCACTGATCACGTGACTGATCATGCACTGATCACGTGATCATGCACTGATCACGTAATTGATCATGCACTGATCACGTGGCTGATCATGCACTGATCACGTGGCTGATCATGCACTGATCACGTGACTGATCATGCACTGATCACGTGACTGATCATGCACTGATCACGTGGCTATCATGCACTGATCACGTGGCTGTCATACACTGATCACATGACTGATCATGCACTGATCACGTGGCTGATCATGCACTGATCACGTGACTGATCATGCACTGATCACGTGAATGATCATGCACTGATCACGTGGCTGATCATGCACTGATCACGTGGCTGATCACACATGTATCACGTGACTGATCATGCACTGATCACGTGGCTCATGCACTGATCACGTGGCTATCATGCACTGATCACGTGGCTGATCATGCAATGATCACGTAGCTACCATGTACTGGTCACGTGACTGATCATGCACTGATCACGTAATTGATCATGCACTGATCACGTGGCTCATCATGCACTGATCACGTGGCTGATCACACACGTGACTGATCATGCACTGATCACGTGACTGATCATGCACTGATCACGTGGCTATCATGCACTGATCACGTGGATATCATGCACTGATCACGTGGCTGATCACACACGATCACGTGACTGATCATGCACTGATCACGTGGCTATCATGCACTGATCACGTGGCTATCATGCACTGATCACGTGGCTGATCATGCAATGATCACGTAGCTACCATGCACTGGTCACGTGACTGATCATGCACTGATCACGTGACTGATCATGCAGTGATCACGTGGCTATCATGCACTACTCACGTGGCTGATCATGCAATGATCATGTAGCTACCATGTACAGGTCACGTGAATGATCATACACCCATCAGGTGACTGATCATGCACTGATCACGTGGCTATCATGCACTGATCACGAGACTGATCATGCACTGATCACGTCTATATCATGCACTGATCACATGACTGCCCATGCACTGATCACGTGGATGATCATACACTAATCTTGTGACAGATCATGCACTGATCACGTGGCTGATCATGCACTGATACCGTGACTGAGCATGGACTGATCACATGACTATCATGTAGTGATCACGTGACTTAATGGCGCTGATCATGTGACTGATCATGCGCTGATCATGTTTGCTATCATACACTGATCATGTGCCTCTGGAGGCAATAAACAAAGAGCTGAGTAGGCACGAATCAAACAGTCAGCAGGCAATAATCATGGAACTCAGGTGTGAGGAATCATGCTGCTCAGCTGGCAATAATCAAGCAGCTGAGCAGGCAGGAATTACGCAGCACAGCTGGCAATTGTCAAGCAGATGACAGGCAGGAATCGTGCAGCTCAGCTGGCAATTGTCAAGCAGATGAGCAGACAGTAATCACGCAGCTCAGCAGGCCCAGATCACGTGACTGAGCATGCACTGTTCACGTGGCTGATCATACACTGATCACGTGATGATCATGCACTGATCACTTGGATATCATGCACTGATCACGTGGCTGATCATGCACTGATCACGTGCTGACCATGCACTGATCACGTGGCTGATCATGCACTGATCACGTAACTGATCATGCACTGATCACGTGGCTGATCATGCACTGATCACGTGGCTGATCATGCACTGATCACGTGGCTGATCATGCACTGATCACGTGGCTGTCATGCACTGATCACGTGGATATCATGCACTGATCACGTGGCTGATCACACACGATCACGTGACTGATCATGCACTGATCACGTGGCTATCATGCACTGATCACGTGGCTATCATGCACTGATCACGTGGCTGATCATGCAATGATCACGTAGCTACATGTACTGGTCACGTGACTGATCATGCACTGATCACGTAATTGATCATGCACTGATCACGTGGCTGATCATGCACTGATCACGTGGCTGATCACACATGATCACGTGGCTGATCATGCACTGATCACGTGACTGATCATGCACTGATCACGTGACTGATCATGCACTGATCACGTGGCTATCATGCACTGATCACGTGGCTGATCATGCACTGATCACGTGGCTGATCATGCACTGATCACGTGGCTGATCACACATGATCACGTGACTGATCATGCACTGATCACGTGGCTATCATGCACTGATCACGTGGCTGTCATGCACTGATCACGTGGATATCATGCACTGATCACGTGGCTGATCACACACGTATCACATGACTGATCATGCACTGATCACGTGGCTATCATGCACTGATCACGTGGCTATCATGCACTGATCACGTGGCTGATCATGCAATGATCACGTAGCTACCATGTACTGGTCACGTGACTGATCATGCACTGATCACGTAATTGATCATGCACTGATCACGTGGCTGATCATGCACTGATCACGTGGCTGATCACACATGATCACGTGGCTGATCATGCACTGATCACGTGACTGATCATGCACTGATCACGTGACTGATCATGCACTGATCACGTGGCTATCATGCACTGATCACGTGGCTGATCATGCACTGATCACGTGCCTGATCATGCACTGATCACGTGGCTGATCACACATGATCACGTGACTGATCATGCACTGATCACGTGGCTATCATGCACTGATCACGTGGCTGATCATGCAATGATCACGTAGCTACCATGTACTGGTCACGTGACTGATCATGCACTGATCACGTAATTGATCATGCACTGATCACGTGGCTCATCATGCACTGATCACGTGGCTGATCACACATGATCACGTGACTGATCATGCACTGATCACGTGGCTATCATGCACTGATCACGTGGCTGTCATGCACTGATCACGTGGATATCATGCACTGATCACGTGGCTGATCACACACGATCACATGACTGATCATGCACTGATCACGTGGCTATCATGCACTGATCACGTGGCTATCATGCACTGATCACGTGGCTGATCATGCAATGATCACGTAGCTACCATGCACTGGTCACGTGACTGATCATGCACTGATCACGTAATTGATCATGCACTGATCACGTGGCTGATCATGCACTGATCACGTGGCTGATCATACACTGATCACGTGACTGATCATGCACTGATCACGTGACTGATCATGCACTGATCACGTGGCTATCATGCACTGATCACGTGGCTGTCATGCACTGATCACGTGGATATCATGCATTGATCACGTGGTTGATCACACACGTATCACATGACTGATCATGCACTGATCACGTGGCTATCATGCACTGATCACGTGGCTATCATGCACTGATCACGTGGCTGATCATGCAATGATCACGTAGCTACCATGTACTGGTCACGTGACTGATCATGCACTGATCACGTAATTGATCATGCACTGATCACGTGGCTGATCATGCACTGATCACGTGGCTGATCACACATGATCACGTGACTGATCATGCACTGATCACGTGGCTATCATGCACTGATCACGTGGCTGTCATGCACTGATCACGTGGATATCATGCACTGATCACGTGGCTGATCACACACGATCACATGACTGATCATGCACTGATCACGTGGCTATCATGCACTGATCACGTGGCTATCATGCACTGATCACGTGGCTGATCATGCAATGATCACGTAGCTACCATGTACTGGTCACGTGACTGATCATGCACTGATCACGTAATTGATCATGCACTGATCACGTGGCTCATCATGCACTGATCACGTGGCTGATCACACATGATCACGTGACTGATCATGCACTGATCACGTGGCTCTCATGCACTGATCACGTGGCTGATCATGCACTGATCACGTGGATATCATGCACTGATCACGTGGCTGATCATGCAATGATCACGTAGCTATCATGCACTGATCACGTGACTGATCATGCACTGATCACGTAATTGATCATGCACTGATCACGTGGCTGATCATGCACTGATCACGTGGCTGATCATGCACTGATCACGTGACTGATCATGCACTGATCACGTGACTGATCATGCACTGATCACGTGGCTATCATGCACTGATCACGTGGCTGATCATGCACTGATCACGTGCCTGATCATGCACTGATCACGTGGCTGATCACACATGATCACGTGACTGATCATGCACTGATCACGTGGCTATCATGCACTGATCACGTGGCTGTCATGCACTGATCACGTGACTATCATGCACTGATCACGTGGCTGATCACACACGATCACATGACTGATCATGCACTGATCACGTGGCTATCATGCACTGATCACGTGGCTATCATGCACTGATCACGTGGCTGATCATGCAATGATCACGTAGCTACCATGTACTGGTCACGTGACTGATCATGCACTGATCACGTGACTGATCATGCACTGATCACGTGGCTATCATGCACTGATCACGTGGCTGATCATGCACTGATCACGTAGCTATCATGCACTGATCACGTGACTGATCATGCACTGATCACGTACTGATCATGCACTGATCACGTGGCTGATCATGCACTGATCACGTGGCTGATCATGCACTGATCACGTGACTGATCATGCACTGATCACGTGACTGATCATGCACTGATCACGTGGCTATCATGCACTGATCACGTGGCTGATCATGCACTGATCACGTAGCTACCATGCACTGGTCACGTGACTGATCATGCACTGATCACGTAACTGATCATGCACTGATCACGTGGCTATCATGCACTGATCACGTGGCTGATCATGCAATGATCACGTAGCTATCATGTACTGATCACGTGACTGATCATGCACTGATCACGTAATTGATCATGCACTGATCACGTGGCTGATCATGCACTGATCACGTGGCTGATCATACACTGATCACGTGACTGATCATGCACTGATCACGTGACTGATCATGCACTGATCACGTGGCTCTCATGCACTGATCACGTGGCTGTCATGCACTGATCACGTGGATATCATGCACTGATCACGTGGCTGATCACACACGATCACATGACTGATCATGCACTGATCACGTGGCTATCATGCACTGATCACGTGGCTATCATGCACTGATCACGTGGCTGATCATGCAATGATCACGTAGCTACATGTACTGGTCACGTGACTGATCATGCACTGATCACGTAATTGATCATGCACTGATCACGTGGCTGATCATGCACTGATCACGTGGCTGATCACACATGATCACGTGGCTGATCATGCACTGATCACGTGACTGATCATGCACTGATCACGTGACTGATCATGCACTGATCACGTGGCTATCATGCACTGATCACGTGGCTGATCATGCACTGATCACGTGCCTGATCATGCACTGATCACGTGGCTGATCACACATGATCACGTGACTGATCATGCACTGATCACGTGGCTATCATGCACTGATCACGTGGCTGTCATGCACTGATCACGTGGATATCATGCACTGATCACGTGGCTGATCACACACGTATCACATGACTGATCATGCACTGATCACGTGGCTATCATGCACTGATCACGTGGCTATCATGCACTGATCACGTGGCTGATCATGCAATGATCACGTAGCTACCATGTACTGGTCACGTGACTGATCATGCACTGATCACGTAATTGATCATGCACTGATCACGTGGCTGATCATGCACTGATCACGTGGCTGATCACACATGATCACGTGGCTGATCATGCACTGATCACGTGACTGATCATGCACTGATCACGTGACTGATCATGCACTGATCACGTGGCTATCATGCACTGATCACGTGGCTGATCATGCACTGATCACGTGGCTGATCATGCACTGATCACGTGGCTGATCACACATGATCACGTGACTGATCATGCACTGATCACGTGGCTATCATGCACTGATCACGTGGCTGATCATGCACTGATCACGTGGATATCATGCACTGATCACGTGGCTGATCACACACGATCACGTGACTGATCATGCACTGATCACGTGGCTATCATGCACTGATCACGTGGCTGTCATGCACTGATCACGTGGATATCATGCACTGATCACGTGGCTGATCACACACTATCACATGACTGATCATGCACTGATCACGTGGCTATCATGCACTGATCACGTGGCTATCATGCACTGATCACGGGCTGATCATGCAATGATCACGTAGCTACCATGTACTGGTCACGTGACTGATCATGCACTGATCACGTAATTGATCATGCACTGATCACGTGGCTGATCATGCACTGATCACGTGGCTGATCACACATGATCACGTGGCTGATCATGCACTGATCACGTGACTGATCATGCACTGATCACGTGACTGATCATGCACTGATCACGTGGCTATCATGCACTGATCACGTGGCTGATCATGCACTGATCACGTGCCTGATCATGCACTGATCACGTGGCTGATCACACATGATCACGTGACTGATCATGCACTGATCACGTGGCTATCATGCACTGATCACGTGGCTGTCATGCACTGATCACGTGGATATCATGCACTGATCACGTGGCTGATCACACACGATCACATGACTGATCATGCACTGATCACGTGGCTATCATGCACTGATCACGTGGCTATCATGCACTGATCACGTGGCTGATCATGCAATGATCACGTAGCTACCATGTACTGGTCACGTGACTGATCATGCACTGATCACGTAATTGATCATGCACTGATCACGTGCCTGATCATGCACTGATCACGTGGCTGATCACACATGATCACGTGACTGATCATGCACTGATCACGTGGCTATCATGCACTGATCACGTGGCTGTCATGCACTGATCACGTGGATATCATGCACTGATCACGTGGCTGATCACACACGTATCACATGACTGATCATGCACTGATCACGTGGCTATCATGCACTGATCACGTGGCTATCATGCACTGATCACGTGGCTGATCATGCAATGATCACGTAGCTACCATGTACTGGTCACGTGACTGATCATGCACTGATCACGTAATTGATCATGCACTGATCACGTGGCTGATCATGCACTGATCACGTGGCTGATCACACATGATCACGTGACTGATCATGCACTGATCACGTGGCTATCATGCACTGATCACGTGGCTGTCATGCACTGATCACGTGGATATCATGCACTGATCACGTGGCTGATCACACACTATCACATGACTGATCATGCACTGATCACGTGGCTATCATGCACTGATCACGTGGCTATCATGCACTGATCACGTGGCTGATCATGCAATGATCACGTAGCTACCATGTACTGGTCACGTGACTGATCATGCACTGATCACGTAATTGATCATGCACTGATCACGTGGCTCATCATGCACTGATCACGTGGCTGATCACACATGATCACGTGACTGATCATGCACTGATCACGTGGCTATCATGCACTGATCACGTGGCTGTCATGCACTGATCACGTGGATATCATGCACTGATCACGTGGCTGATCACACACGATCACATGACTGATCATGCACTGATCACGTGGCTATCATGCACTGATCACGTGGCTATCATGCACTGATCACGTGGCTGATCATGCAATGATCACGTAGCTACCATGTACTGGTCACGTGACTGATCATGCACTGATCACGAATTGATCCTGCACTGATCACGTGGCTATCATGCACTGATCACGTGGCTGATCATGCAATGATCACGTAGCTGCCATGCACTGATCACGTGACTGATCATGCACTGATCACGTGACTGATCATGCACTGATCACGTGGCTGATCATGCACTGATCACGTGGCTGATCATGCACTGATCACGTAACTGATCATGCACTGATCACGTGACTGATCATGCACTGATCACGTGGCTATCATGCACTGATCACGTGGCTGATCATGCACTGATCGCGTGGATATCATGCACTGATCACGTGGCTGATCACACACGATCACATGACTGATCATGCACTGATCACGTGGCTATCATGCACTGATCACGTGGCTATCATGCACTGATCACGTGGCTGATCATGCAATGATCACGTAGCTACCATGTACTGGTCACGTGACTGATCATGCACTGATCACGTAATTGATCATGCACTGATCACGTGGCTCATCATGCACTGATCACGTGGCTGATCACACATGTATCACGTGACTGATCATGCACTGATCACGTGGCTATCATGCACTGATCACGTGGCTGTCATGCACTGATCACGTGGATATCATGCACTGATCACGTGGCTGATCACACATCACATGACTGATCATGCACTGATCACGTGGCTATCATGCACTGATCACGTGGCTATCATGCACTGATCACGTGGCTGATCATGCAATGATCACGTAGCTACCATGCACTGGTCACGTGACTGATCATGCACTGATCACGTAATTGATCATGCACTGATCACGTGGCTGATCATGCACTGATCACGTGGCTGATCATGCACTGATCACGTAACTGATCATGCACTGATCACGTGACTGATCATGCACTGATCACGTGGCTATCATGCACTGATCACGTGGCTGATCATGCACTGATCACGTGGCTGATCATGCACTGATCACGTGGCTGATCATGCACTGATCACGTGACTGATCATGCACTGATCACGTGACTGATCATGCACTGATCACGTGGCTATCATGCACTGATCACGTGGCTATCATGCACTGATCACGTGCTGATCATGCACTGATCACGTAGCTACCATGCACTGATCACGTGACTGATCATGCACTGATCACGTGACTGATCATGCACTGATCACGTGGCTATCATGCACTGATCACGTGGCTGATCATGCAATGATCACGTAGCTATCATGCACTGATCACGTGACTGATCATGCACTGATCACGTGACTGATCATGCACTGATCACGTGGCTATCATGCACTGATCACGTGACTGATCATGCACTGATCACGTCTATATCATGCACTGATCACGTGACTGATCATGCACTGATCACGTGGCTGATCATGCACTGATCACGTGACTGATCATGCACTGATCACGTGGCTGATCATGCACTGATCACGTGACTGATCATGCACTGATCACGTAATTGATCATGCACTGATCATGTGGCTGATCATGCACTGATCACGTGGCTGATCATACACTGATCACATAACTGATCATGCACTGATCACGTGACTGATCATGCACTGATCACGTGGCTATCATGCACTGATCACGTGGCTGATCATGCACTGATCACGTGCCTGATCATGCACTGATCACGTGGCTGATCATGCACTGATCACGTGACTGATCATGCACTGATCACGTGTCTGATCATGCACTGATCACGTGGCTATCATGCACTGCTCACGTGGCTGATCATGCCATGATCACGCAGCTACCATGTACTGGTCACATGACTGATCATGCACTGATCACGTGACTGATCATGCACTGATCACGTGGCTATCATGCACTACTCACGTGGCTGATCATGCAATGATCATGTAGCTACCATGTACAGGTCACGTGAATGATCATACACCCATCAGGTGACTGATCATGCACTGATCACGTGGCTATCATGCACTGATCACGAGACTGATCATGCACTGATCACGTCTATATCATGCACTGATCACATGACTGCCCATGCACTGATCACGTGGATGATCATACACTAATCTTGTGACAGATCATGCACTGATCACGTGGCTGATCATGCACTGATACCGTGACTGAGCATGGACTGATCACATGACTATCATGTAGTGATCACGTGACTTAATGGCGCTGATCATGTGACTGATCATGCGCTGATCATGTTTGCTATCATACACTGATCATGTGCCTCTGGAGGCAATAAACAAAGAGCTGAGTAGGCACGAATCAAACAGTCAGCAGGCAATAATCATGGAACTCAGGTGTGAGGAATCATGCTGCTCAGCTGGCAATAATCAAGCAGCTGAGCAGGCAGGAATTACGCAGCACAGCTGGCAATTGTCAAGCAGATGACAGGCAGGAATCGTGCAGCTCAGCTGGCAATTGTCAAGCAGATGAGCAGACAGTAATCACGCAGCTCAGCAGGCCCAGATCACGTGACTGAGCATGCACTGTTCACGTGGCTGATCATACACTGATCACGTGATTGATCATGCACTGATCACTTGGATATCATGCACTGATCACGTGGCTGATCATACACTGTTCACGTGGCTGATCATGCACTGATCACGTGGCTGATCATACACTGCTCACGTGACTGATCATGCACTGATCACGTGGCTATCATGCACTGATCACGTGGCTGATCATGCACTGTTCACGTGGCTGATCATGCACTGATCACGTGGCTGATCATGCACTGATCACGTACTGATCATGCACTGATCACGTGGCTATCATGCACTGATCACGTGGCTGATCATGCACTGATCACGTGGCTGATCACACACCTGTCACGTGACTATCATGCACTGATCACGTGGCATCATGCACTGATCACGTGGCTGATCATACACTGCTCACGTGACTCATGCACTCATCACGTGGCTATCATGCACTGATCACGTGGCTGATCATGCACTGATCACGTAGCAACCATATACTGGTCACGTGACTGATCATGCACTGATCACGTAAATGATCATGCACTGATCACGTGACTGATCATGCACTGATCACGTGACTGATCATGCACTGATCACGTGGCTATCATGCACTGATCACGTGGCTGATCATGCACTGATCACGTAGCAACCATGTACTGATCACGTGACTGATCATGCACTGATCACGTGGCTCTCATGCACTGATCACGTGGCTGTCATGCACTGATCACGTGGATATCATGCACTGATCACGTGGCTGATCACACACGATCACATGGCTGATCATGCACTGATCACGTGGCTATCATGCACTGATCACGTGGCTATCATGCACTGATCACGTGGCTGATCAGGCAATGATCACGTAGCTACCATGTACTGGTCACGTGACTGATCATGCACTGATCACGTAATTGATCATGCACTGATCATGTGGCTGATCATGCACTGATCACGTGGCTGATCATACACTGATCACATAACTGATCATGCACTGATCACGTGACTGATCATGCACTGATCACGTGGCTATCATGCACTGATCACTTGGCTGGACATACACTGATCACGTGCCTGGTCATGCACTGATCACGTGGCTGATCATGCACTGATCACGTGACTGATCATGCACTGATCACGTGTCTGATCATGCACTGATCACGTGGCTATCATGCACTGCTCACGTGGCTGATCATGCCATGATCACGCAGCTAACATGTACTGGTCACATGACTGATCATGCACTGATCACGTGACTGATCATGCAGTGATCACGTGGCTATCATGAACTACTCACGTGGCTGATCATGCAATGATCATGTAGCTACCATGTACAGGTCACGTGAATGATCATACACCCATCAGGTGACTGATCATGCACTGATCACGTGGCTATCATGCACTGATCACGAGACTGATCATGCACTGTTCACGTCTATATCATGCACTGATCACATGACTGCCCATGCACTGATCACGTGGATGATCATACACTAATCTTGTGACAGATCATGCACTGATCACGTGGCTGATCATGCACTGATACCGTGACTGAGCATGGACTGATCACATGACTATCATGTAGTGATCACGTGACTTAATGGCGCTGATCATGTGACTGATCATGCGCTGATCATGTTTGCTATCATACACTGATCATGTGCCTCTGGAGGCAATAAACAAAGAGCTGAGTAGGCACGCATCAAACAGTCAGCAGGCAATAATCATGGAACTCAGCTGTGAGGAATCATGCTGCTCAGCTGGCAATAATCAAGCAGCTGAGCAGGCAGGAATTACGCAGCACAGCTGGCAATTGTCAAGCAGATGACAGGCAGGAATCGTGCAGCTCAGCTGGCAATTGTCAAGCAGATGAGCAGAGTAATCACGCAGCTCAGCAGGCCCTGATCACGTGACTGAGCATGCACTTTTCACGTGGCTGATCATACACTGATCACGTGATGATCATGCACTGATCACTTGGATATCATGCACTGATCACGTGGCTGATCATACACTGTTCACGTGGCTGATCATGCACTGATCACGTGGCTGATCATACACTGCTCACGTAACTGATCATGCACTGATCACGTGGCTATCATGCACTGATCACGTGGCTGAACATGCAATGTTCACGTGGCTGATCACACACCTGTCACGTGACATATCATGCACTGATCACGTGGCACTCATGCACTGATCACGTGGCTGATCATACTCTGCTCACGTAACTCATGCACACATCACGTGGCTATCATGCACTGCTCATGTGGCTCGTCATGGAATGATCACGTAGCAACCATATACTGGTCACGTGACTGATCATGCAAAGATCACGTAAATGATCATGCACTGTTCACGTGACTGATCATGTACTGATCACGTGACTGATCATGCACTGATCACGTGGCTATCATGCTCTGCTCACGTGGCTGATCATGCAACGATCACCTAGCAACCATGTAGTGGTCACGTGACTGATCATGCACTGATCACGTAATTGATCCTGCACTGATCACGTGGCTCATCATGCACTGATCACGTGGCTGATCACACATGTATCACGTGACTGATCATGCACTGATCACGTGGCTATCATGCACTGATCACGTGGCTGATCATGCACTGATCACGTAGCTATCATGCACTGATCACGTGACTGATCATGCACTGATCACGTGACTGATCATGCACTGATCACGTGGCATCATGCACTGATCACGTGGCTGATCACACACGATCACATGACTGATCATGCACTGATCACGTGGCTATCATGCACTGATCACGTGGCTGATCATGCACTGATCACGTAGCTACCATGCACTGATCACGTGACTGATCATGCACTGATCACGAATTGATCCTGCACTGATCACGTGGCTGATCATGCACTGATCACGTGGCTGATCACACATGATCACGTGACTGATCATGCACTGATCACGTGGCTATCATGCACTGATCACGTGGCTGATCATGCACTGATCACGTGGATATCATGCACTGATCACGTGGCTGATCACACACTGATCACATGACTGATCATGCACTGATCACGTGGCTATCATGCACTGATCACGTGGCTATCATGCACTGATCACGTGACTGATCATGCACTGATCACGTAATTGATCATGCACTGATCACGTGGCTGATCATGCACTGATCACGTGGCTGATCATGCACTGATCACGTAACTGATCATGCACTGATCACGTGACTGATCATGCACTGATCACGTGGCTATCATGCACTGATCACGTGGCTGATCATGCACTGATCACGTGGCTGATCACACTCCTGTCACGTGACATATCATGCACTGATCACGTGGCACTCATGCACTGATCACGTGGCTGATCATGCACTGATCACGTGACTGATCATGCACACATCACGTGGCTATCATGCACTGATCACGTGGCTGTCATGGAATGATCACGTAGCTACCATATACTGATCACGTGACTGATCATGCACTGATCACGTAATGATCATGCACTGATCACGTGGCTGATCATGCACTGATCACGTGACTGATCATGCACTGATCACGTGGCTGATCATGCACTGATCACGTAACTGATCATGCACTGATCACGTGGCTGATCATGCACTGATCACGTGGCTGATCATGCACTGATCACGTGACTGATCATGCACTGATCACGTGACTGATCATGCACTGATCACGTGGCTATCATGCACTGATCACGTGGCTGATCATGCACTGATCACGTGACTGATCATGCACTGATCACGTGGCTGATCATGCACTGATCACGTGACTGATCATGCACTGATCACGTGACTGATCATGCACTGATCACGTGGCTGATCATGCACTGATCACGTGGCTGATCACACATGATCACGACTGATCATGCACTGATCACGTGGCTGATCATGCACTGATCACGTGGCTATCATGCACTGATCACGTGGCTGATCATGCACTGATCACGTGGCTGATCACACACGATCACGTGACTGATCATGCACTGATCACGTGACTGATCATGCACTGATCACGTGGCTATCATGCACTGATCACGTGGCTATCATGCACTGATCACGTGGCTGATCATGCAATGATCACGTAGCTACCATGCACTGGTCACGTGACTGATCATGCACTGATCACGTGACTGATCAGGCAGTGATCACGTGGCTATCATGCACTACTCACGTGGCTGATCATGCAATGATCATGTAGCTACCATGTACAGGTCACGTGAATGATCATACACCCATCAGCTGACTGATCATGCACTGATCACGTGGCTATCATGCACTGATCACGAGACTGATCATGCACTCTTCACGTCTATATCATGGACTGATCACATGACTGCCCATGCACTGATCACGTGGATGATCATACACTAATCTTGTGACAGATCATGCACTGATCACGTGGCTGATCATGCACTGATACCGTGACTGAGCATGGACTGATCACATGACTATCATGTAGTGATCACGTGACTTAATGGCGCTGATCATGTGACTGATCATGCGCTGATCATGTTTGCTATCATACACTGATCATGTGCCTCTGGAGGCAATAAACAAAGAGCTGAGAAGGCACGAATCAAACAGTCAGCAGGCAATAATCATGGAACTCAGGTGTGAGGAATCATGCTGCTCAGCTGGCAATAATCAAGCAGCTGAGCAGGCAGGAATTACGCAGCACAGCTGGCAATTGTCAAGCAGATGACAGGCAGGAATCGTGCAGCTCAGCTGGCAATTGTCAAGCAGATGAGCAGACAGTCATCACGCAGCTCAGCAGGCCCAGATCACGTGACTGAGCATGCACTGTTCACGTGGCTGATCATACACTGATCACGTGATGATCATGCACTGATCACTTGGATATCATGGACTGATCACGTGGCTGATCAGGCAATGATCACGTGCTACCATGTACTGGTCACGTGACTGATCATGCACTGATCACGTAACTGATCATGCACTGATCACGTGGCTGATCATGCACTGATCACGTGGCTGATCATGCACTGATCACGTGGCTGATCATGCACTGATCACGTGACTGATCATGCACTGATCACGTGACTGATCATGCACTGATCACGTGGCTATCATGCACTGATCACGTGGCTGATCATGCACTGATCACGTGACTGATCATGCACTGATCACGTGGCTGATCATGCACTGATCACGTGGCTGATCATGCACTGATCACGTGACTGATCATGCACTGATCACGTGGCTGATCATGCACTGATCACGTGACTGATCATGCACTGATCACGTGGCTATCATGCACTGATCACGTGGCTGATCATGCACTGATCACGTGGCTGATCATGCACTGATCACGTGACTATCATGCACTGATCACGTGCCATCATGCACTGATCACGTGGCTGATCATACACTGATCACGTGACTGATCATGCACTGATCACGTGGCTATCATGCACTGATCACGTGGCTGTCATGCAATGATCACGTAGCTACCATGCACTGATCACGTGACTGATCATGCACTGATCACGTGGCTGATCATGCACTGATCACGTGGCTGATCATGCACTGATCACGTGACTGATCATGCACTGATCACGTGGCTGATCATGCACTGATCACGTGGCTGATCATGCACTGATCACGTGGCTGATCATGCACTGATCACGTGGCTGATCATGCACTGATCACGTGACTGATCATGCACTGATCACGTGACTGATCATGCACTGATCACGTGGCTATCATGCACTGATCACGTGGCTGATCATGCACTGATCACGTGACTGATCATGCACTGATCACGTGGCTGATCATGCACTGATCACGTGACTGATCATGCACTGATCACGGCTGATCATGCACTGATCACGTGGCTGATCATGCACTGATCACGTGGCTGATCACACATGATCACGTGACTGATCATGCACTGATCACGTGGCTATCATGCACTGATCACGTGGCTATCATGCACTGATCACGTGGCTGATCATGCAATGATCACGTAGCTACCATGTACTGGTCACGTGACTGATCATGCACTGATCACGTAATTGATCATGCACTGATCACGTGATCATCATGCACTGATCACGTGGCTGATCACACATGATCACGTGGCTGATCATGCACTGATCACGTAACTGATCATGCACTGATCACGTGACTGATCATGCACTGATCACGTGGCTATCATGCACTGATCACTTGGCTGATCATGCACTGATCACGTGCCTGATCATGCACTGATCACGTGGCTGATCACACATGATCACGTGACTGATCATGCACTGATCACGTGGCTATCATGCACTGATCACGTGGCTGTCATGCACTGATCACGTGGATATCATGCACTGATCACGTGGCTGATCACACACGTATCACATGACTGATCATGCACTGATCACGTGGCTATCATGCACTGATCACGTGGCTATCATGCACTGATCACGTGGCTGATCATGCAATGATCACGTAGCTACCATGTACTGGTCACGTGACTGATCATGCACTGATCACGTAATTGATCATGCACTGATCACGTGCCTGATCATGCACTGATCACGTGGCTGATCACACATGATCACGTGACTGATCATGCACTGATCACGTGGCTCTCATGCACTGATCACGTGGCTGTCATGCACTGATCACGTGGATATCATGCACTGATCACGTGGCTGATCACACACGTATCACATGACTGATCATGCACTGATCACGTGGCTATCATGCACTGATCACGTGGCTATCATGCACTGATCACGTGGCTGATCATGCAATGATCACGTAGCTACCATGTACTGGTCACGTGACTGATCATGCACTGATCACGTAATTGATCATGCACTGATCACGTGGCATCATGCACTGATCACGTGGCTGATCACACATGTATCACGTGGCTGATCATGCACTGATCACGTAACTGATCATGCACTGATCACGTGACTGATCATGCACTGATCACGTGGCTATCATGCACTGATCACGTGGCTGGACATGCACTGATCACGTGCCTGATCATGCACTGATCACGTGGCTGATCACACATGATCACGTGACTGATCATGCACTGATCACGTGGCTCTCATGCACTGATCACGTGGCTGTCATGCACTGATCACGTGGATATCATGCACTGATCACGTGGCTGATCACACACGTATCACATGACTGATCATGCACTGATCACGTGGCTATCATGCACTGATCACGTGGCTATCATGCACTGATCACGTGGCTGATCATGCAATGATCACGTAGCTACCATGTACTGGTCACGTGACTGATCATGCACTGATCACGTAATTGATCATGCACTGATCACGTGCCTGATCATGCACTGATCACGTGGCTGATCACACATGATCACGTGACTGATCATGCACTGATCACGTGGCTCTCATGCACTGATCACGTGGCTGTCATGCACTGATCACGTGGATATCATGCACTGATCACGTGGCTGATCACACACGTATCACATGACTGATCATGCACTGATCACGTGGCTATCATGCACTGATCACGTGGCTATCATGCACTGATCACGTGGCTGATCATGCAATGATCACGTAGCTACCATGTACTGGTCACGTGACTGATCATGCACTGATCACGTAATTGATCATGCACTGATCACGTGGCTGATCATGCACTGATCACGTGGCTGATCACACATGATCACGTGACTGATCATGCACTGATCACGTGGCTGATCATGCACTGATCACGTAACTGATCATGCACTGATCACGTGACTGATCATGCACTGATCACGTGGCTATCATGCACTGATCACGTGGCTGTCATGCACTGATCACGTGGATATCATGCACTGATCACCTGGTTGATCACACACGTATCACATGACTGATCATGCACTGATCACGTGGCTATCATGCACTGATCACGTGGCTGATCATGCACTGATCATGTGGCTGATCATGCAATGATCACGTAGCTACCATGTACTGGTCACGTGACTGATCATGCACTGATCACGTAATTGATCATGCACTGATCACGTGGCTCATCATGCACTGATCACGTGGCTGATCACACATGATCACGTGGCTGATCATGCACTGATCACGTAACTGATCATGCACTGATCACGTGACTGATCATGCACTGATCACGTGGCTATCATGCACTGATCACTTGGCAGGACATACACTGATCACGTGCCTGATCATGCACTGATCACGTGGCTGATCACACATGATCACGTGACTGATCATGCACTGATCACGTGGCTCATGCACTGATCACGTGGCTGTCATGCACTGATCACGTGGATATCATGCACTGATCACGTGGCTGATCACACACGTATCACATGACTGATCATGCACTGATCACGTGGCTATCATGCACTGATCACGTGGCTATCATGCACTGATCACGTGCCTGATCAGGCAATGTTCACGTAGCTACCATGTACTGGTCACGTGACTGATCATGCACTGATCACGTAATTGATCATGCACTGATCACGTGGCTGATCATGCACTGATCACGTGGCTGATCACACATGTATCACGTGGCTGATCATGCACTGATCACATGACTGATCATGCACTGATCACGTGACTGATCATGCACTGATCACGTGGCTATCATGCACTGATCACGTGGCTGGACATGCACTGATCACGTGCCTGATCATGCACTGATCACGTGGCTGATCACACATGATCACGTGACTGATCATGCACTGATCACGTGGCTCTCATGCACTGATCACGTGGCTGTCATGCACTGATCACGTGGATATCATGCACTGATCACGTGGCTGATCACACACGTATCACATGACTGATCATGCACTGATCACGTGGCTATCATGCACTGATCACGTGGCTATCATGCACTGATCACGTGGCTGATCATGCAATGATCACGTAGCTACCATGTACTGGTCACGTGACTGATCATGCACTGATCACGTAATTGATCATGCACTGATCACGTGGCTCATCATGCACTGATCACGTGGCTGATCACACATGTATCACGTGGCTGATCATGCACTGATCACGTGGCTATCATGCACTGATCACGTGGCTGATCATGCACTGATCACGTGGCTGATCATGCACTGATCACGTGGCTATCATGCACTGATCACTTGGCTGACATGCACTGATCACGTGCCTGATCATGCACTGATCACGTGGCTGATCACACATGATCACGTGACTGATCATGCACTGATCACGTGGCTATCATGCACTGATCACGTGGCTGTCATGCACTGATCACGTGGATATCATGCACTGATCACGTGGCTGATCACACACGTATCACATGACTGATCATGCACTGATCACGTGGCTATCATGCACTGATCACGTGGCTGTCATGCACTGATCACGTGGATATCATGCACTGATCACGTGGCTGATCACACACTGATCACGTGACTGATCATGCACTGATCACGTGGCTATCATGCACTGATCACGTGGCTATCATGCACTGATCACGTGGCTGATCATGCAATGATCACGTAGCTACCATGTACTGGTCACGTGACTGATCATGCACTGATCACGTAATTGATCATGCACTGATCACGTGGCTGATCATGCACTGATCACGTGGCTGATCACACATGTATCACGTGGCTGATCATGCACTGATCACGTAACTGATCATGCACTGATCACGTGACTGATCATGCACTGATCACGTGGCTATCATGCACTGATCACGTGGCTGGACATGCACTGATCACGTGCCTGATCATGCACTGATCACGTGGCTGATCACACATGATCACGTGACTGATCATGCACTGATCACGTGGCTCTCATGCACTGATCACGTGGCTGTCATGCACTGATCACGTGGATATCATGCACTGATCACGTGGCTGATCACACACGATCACATGACTGATCATGCACTGATCACGTGGCTATCATGCACTGATCACGTGGCTATCATGCACTGATCACGTGGCTGATCATGCAATGATCACGTAGCTACCATGTACTGGTCACGTGACTGATCATGCACTGATCACGTAATTGATCATGCACTGATCACGTGCCTGATCATGCACTGATCACGTGGCTGATCACACATGTATCACGTGACTGATCATGCACTGATCACGTGGCTCTCATGCACTGATCACGTGGCTGTCATGCACTGATCACGTGGATATCATGCACTGATCACGTGGCTGATCACACACGTATCACATGACTGATCATGCACTGATCACGTGGCTATCATGCACTGATCACGTGGCTATCATGCACTGATCACGTGGCTGATCATGCAATGATCACGTAGCTACCATGTACTGGTCACGTGACTGATCATGCACTGATCACGTAATTGATCATGCACTGATCACGTGGATCATCATGCACTGATCACGTGGCTGATCACACATGTATCACGTGGCTGATCATGCACTGATCACGTAACTGATCATGCACTGATCACGTGACTGATCATGCACTGATCACGTGGCTATCATGCACTGATCACGTGGCTGGACATGCACTGATCACGTGCTGATCATGCACTGATCACGTGGCTGATCACACATGATCACGTGACTGATCATGCACTGATCACGTGGCTCATGCACTGATCACGTGGCTGTCATGCACTGATGACGTGGATATCATGCACTGATCACGTGGCTGATCACACACGTATCACATGACTGATCATGCACTGATCACGTGGCTATCATGCACTGATCACGTGGCTATCATGCACTGATCACGTGGCTGATCATGCAATGATCACGTAGCTACCATGTACTGGTCACGTGACTGATCATGCACTGATCACGTAATTGATCATGCACTGATCACGTGCCTGATCATGCACTGATCACGTGGCTGATCACACATGTATCACGTGACTGATCATGCACTGATCCCGTGGCTCTCATGCACTGATCACGTGGCTGTCATGCACTGATCACGTGGATATCATGCACTGATCACGTGGCTGATCACACACGTATCACATGACTGATCATGCACTGATCACGTGGCTATCATGCACTGATCACGTGGCTATCATGCACTGATCATGGCTGATCAGGCAATGATCACGTAGCTACCATGTACTGGTCACGTGACTGATCATGCACTGATCACGTAATTGATCATGCACTGATCACGTGGCTGATCATGCACTGATCACGTGGCTGATCACACATGATCACGTGACTGATCATGCACTGATCACGTGGCTGATCATGCACTGATCACGTAACTGATCATGCACTGATCACGTGACTGATCATGCACTGATCACGTGGCTATCATGCACTGATCACGTGGCTGTCATGCACTGATGACGTGGATATCATGCACTGAGCATGTGGCTGATCACACACGTATCACATGACTGATCATGCACTGATCACGTGGCTATCATGCACTGATCACGTGGCTATCATGCACTGATCATGTGCCTGATCAGGCAATGTTCACGTAGCTACCATGTACTGGTCACGTGACTGATCATGCACTGATCACGTAATTAATCCTGCACTGATCACGTGGCTCATCATGCACTGATCACGTGGCTGATCACACATGTATCACGTGGCTGATCATGCACTGATCACGTAACTGATCATGCACTGATCACGTGACTGATCATGCACTGATCACGTGGCTATCATGCACTGATCACGTGGCAGAACATACACTGATCACGTGCCTGATCATGCACTGATCACGTGGCTGATCACACATGATCACGTGACTGATCATGCACTGATCACGTGGCTCTCATGCACTGATCACGTGGCTGTCATGCACTGATGACGTGGATATCATGCACTGATCATGTGGCTGATCACACACGTATCACATGACTGATCATGCACTGATCACGTGGCTATCATGCACTGATCACGTGGCTATCATGCACTGATCATGTGCCTGATCAGGCAATGTTCACGTAGCTACCATGTACTGGTCACGTGACTGATCATGCACTGATCACGTAATTGATCCTGCACTGATCACGTGGCTCATCATGCACTGATCACGTGGCTGATCACACATGTATCACATGGCTGATCATACACTGATCACATAACTGATCATGCACTGATCACGTGACTGATCATGCACTGATCACGTGGCTATCATGCACTGATCACGTGGCTGACATACACTGATCACGTGCCTGGTCATGCACTGATCACGTGGCTGATCACACATGATCACGTGACTGATCATGCACTGATCACGTGGCTCTCATGCACTGATCACGTGGCTGTCATGCACTGATGACGTGGATATCATGCACTGATCACGTGGCTGATCACACACGTATCACATGACTGATCGTGCACTGATCACGTGGCTATCATGCACTGATCACGTGGCTATCATGCACTGATCATGTGGCTGATCAGGCAATGTTCACGTAGCTACCATGTACTGGTCACGTGACTGATCATGCACTGATCACGTAATTGATCCTGCACTGATCACGTGGCTCATCATGCACTGATCACGTGGCTGATCACACATGTATCACGTGGCTGATCATACACTGATCACGTGGCTATCATGCACTGATCACTTGGCTGGACATACACTGATCCCGTGCCTGGTCATGCACTGATCACGTGGCTATCATGCACTGATCACTTGGCTGGACATACACTGATCCCGTGCCTGGTCATGCACTGATCACGTGGCTGATCACACATGTATCACGTGACTGATCATGCACTGATCACGTGGCTATCATGCACTGATCACGTGGCTGTCATGCACTGATGACGTGGATATCATGCACTGATCACGTGGCTGATCACACACGTATCACATGACTGATCATGCACTGATCACGTGGCTATCATGCACTGATCACGTGGCTGTCATGCACTGATGACGTGGATATCATGCACTGATCATGTGGCTGATCACACACCTATCACATGACTGATCATGCACTGATCACGTGGCTATCATGCACTGATCACGTGGCTATCATGCACTGATCATGTGGCTGATCAGGCAATGTTCACGTAGCTACCATGTACTGGTCACGTGACTGACCATGCACTGATCACGTAATTGATCCTGCACTGATCACGTGGATCATCATGCACTGATCACGTGGCTGATCACACATGTATCACGTGGCTGATCATACACTGATCACCTAACTGATCATGCACTGATCACGTGACTGATCATGCACTGATCACGTGGCTATCATGCACTGATCACTTGGCTGGACATACACTGATCACGTGCCTGATCATGCACTGATCACGTGGCTGATCACACATGATCACGTGACTGATCATGCACTGATCACGTGGCTCTCATGCACTGATCACGTGGCTGTCATGCACTGATGACGTGGATATCATGCACTGATCATGTGGCTGATCACACACGTATCACATGACTGATCATGCACTGATCACGTGGCTATCATGCACTGATCACGTGGCTATCATGCACTGATCATGTGGCTGATCAGGCAATGTTCACGTAGCTACCATGTACTGGTCACGTGACTGATCATGCACTGATCACGTAATTGATCCTGCACTGATCACGTGCCTGGTCATGCACTGATCACGTGGCTGATCACACATGTATCACGTGACTGATCATGCACTGATCACGTGGCTCTCATGCACTGATCACGTGGCTGTCATGCACTGATGACGTGGATATCATGCACTGATCACGTGGCTGATCACACACGTATCACATGACTGATCATGCACTGATCACGTGGCTATCATGCACTGATCACGTGGCTATCATGCACTGATCATGTGGCTGATCAGGCAATGTTCACGTAGCTACCATGTACTGGTCACGTGACTGATCATGCACTGATCACGTAATTGATCATGCACTGATCACGTGGCTATCATGCACTGATCATGTGGCTAATCAGGCAATGATCACGTAGCTACCATGTACTGGTCACGTGACTGATGATGCACTGATCACGTAATTGACCATGCACTGATCATGTGGCTGATCATGCACTGATCACGTGGCTGATCATACACTGATCACGTAACTGATCATGCACTGATCACGTGACTGATCATGCACTGATCACGTGACTGATCATGCACTGATCACGTGGCTGTCATGCACTGATGACGTGGATATCATGCACTGATCATGTGGCTGATCACACACGTATCACATGACTGATCATGCACTGATCACGTGGCTATCATGCACTGATCACGTGGCTATCATGCACTGATCATGTGGCTGATCAGGCAATGTTCACGTAGCTACCATGTACTGGTCACGTGACTGATCATGCACTGATCACGTAATTGATCCTGCACTGATCACGTGGCTCATCATGCACTGATCACGTGGCTGATCACACATGTATCACGTGACTGATCATGCACTGATCACGTGGCTCTCATGCACTGATCACGTGGCTGTCATGCACTGATCACGTGAATATCATGCACTGATCACGTGGCTGATCACACACGTATCACATGACTGATCATGCACTGATCACGTGGCTATCATGCACTGATCACGTGGTTATCATGCACTGATCATGTGGCTGATCAGGCAATGATCACGTAGCTACCATGTACTGGTCACGTGACTGATGATGCACTGATCACGTAATTGACCATGCACTGATCATGTGGCTGATCATGCACTGATCACGTGGCTGATCATACACTGATCACATAACTGATCATGCACTGATCACGTGACTGATCATGCACTGATCACGTGGCTATCATGCACTGATCACTTGGCTGACATACACTGATCACGTGCCTGGTCATGCACTGATCACGTGGCTGATCATGCACTGATCACGTGACTGATCATGCACTGATCTCGTGTCTGATCATGCACTGATCACGTGGCTATCATGCACTGATCACGTGGCTATCATGCACTGATCATGTGGCTGATCAGGCAATGATCACGTAGCTACCATGTACTGGTCACATGACTGATCATGCACTGATCACGTAATTGACCATGCACTGATCACGTGACTGATCATGCAGTGATCACGTGGCTATCATGAACTACTCACGTGGCTGATCCTGCAATGATTATGTAGCTACCATGTACAGGTCACGTGAATGATCATACACCCATCAGGTGACTGATCATGCACTGATCACGTGGCTATCATGCACTGATCACGAGACTGATCATGCACTGTTCACGTCTATATCATGCACTGATCACATGACTGCCCGTGCACTGATCACGTGGATGATCATACACTAATCTTGTGACAGATCATGCACTGATCACGTGGCTGATCATGCACTGATACCGTGACTGAGCATGGACTGATCACATGACTATCATGTAGTGATCACGTGACTTAATGATGCTGAACATGTGACTGATCATGCGCTGATCATGTTTGCTATCATACACTGATCATGTGCCTCTGGAGGCAATAAACAAAGAGCTGAGTAGGCACGAATCAAACAGTCAGCAGTCAATAATCATGGAACTCAGGTGTGAGGAATCATGCTGCTCAGCTGGCAATAATCAAGCAGCTGAGCAGGCAGGAATTACGCAGCTCAGCTGGCAATTGTCAAGCAGATGAGCAGACAGTAATCACGCAGCTCAGCAGGCCCAGATCACGTGACTGAGCATGCACTGTTCACGTGGCTGATCATACACTGATCACGTGATGATCATGCACGGATCACTTGGATATCATGCACTGATCACGTGGCTGATCATACACTGTTCACGTGTCTGACCATGCACTGATCACGTGGCTGATCATACACTGCTCACGTAACTGATCATGCACTGATCACGTGGCTATCATGCACTGATCACGTGGCTGAACATGCAATGTTCACGTGGCTGATCACACACCTGTCACGTGACATATCATGCACTGATCCCGTGGCACTCATGCACTGATCACGTGGCTGATCATACTCTGCTCACGTAACTCATGCACACACCACGTGGCTATCATGCACTGCTCACGAGGCTCGTCATGGAATGAGCACGTAGCAACCGTATACTGGTAAGGTGACTGATCATGCAAAGATCCCGGAAATGATCATGAACTGTTCACGTGACTGATCATGTACTGATCACGTGACTGATCATGCACTGACCACGTGGCTATCATGCTCTGCTCACGTGGCTGATCATGCAACGATCACGTAGCAACCATGTAGTGGTCACGTGACTGATCATGCACTGATCACGTAATTGATCCTGCACTGATCACGTGGCTCATCATGCACTGATCACGTGGCTGATCACACATGTATCACGTGACTGATCATGCACTGATCACGTGGCTATCATGCACTGATCACGTGGCTGTCATGCACTGATCACGTGGATATCATGCACTGATCACGTGGCTGATCACACACGTATCTCATGACTGATCATGCACTGATCACGTGGCTATCATGCACTGATCACGTGGCTATCATGCAATGATCATGTGGCTGATCAGGCCATGATCACGTAGCTACCATGTACTGGTCACGTGACTGATCATGCACTGATCACGTAATTGATCATGCACTGATCATGTGGCTGATCATGCACTGATCACGTGGCTGATCATACACTGATCACATAACTGATCATGCACTGATCACGTGACTGATCATGCACTTATCACGTGGCTATCATGCACTGATCACTTGGCTGGACATACACTGATCATGTGCCTGGTCATGCACTGATCACGTGGCTGATCATGCACTGATCAGGTGGCTCTCATGCACTGATCACGTGGCTGTCATGCACTGATCACGTGGATATCATGCACTGATCACGTGGCTGATCACACACGTATCACATGACTGATCATGCACTGATCACGTGGCTATCATGCACTGATCACGTGGCTATCATGCACTGATCATGTGGCTGATCATGCCATGATCACGTAGCTACCATGTACTGGTCACGTGACTGATCATGCACTGATCACGTAATTGATCATGCACTGATCACGTGGCTGATCATGCACTGATCACGTGGCTGATCATACACTGATCACGTAACTGATCATGCACTGATCACGTGACTGATCATGCACTGATCACGTGGCTACCATGCACTGATCACGTGGATGATCATACACTGATCACGTGCCTGATCATGCACTGATCACGTGGCTGATCATGCACTGATCCCGTGACTATCATGCACTGATCACGTGTCTGATCATGCACTGATCACGTGGCTATGCACTGATCACGTGGCTGATCATGCATGATCACGCTGCTACCATGCACTGGTCACGTGACTGATCATGCACTGATCACGTGGCTGATCATGCACTGATCACGTGACTAGCATGCACTGATCACGTGGCTGATCATGCACTGATCACGTGACTGATCATGCACTGATCACGTGGCTGATCATGCACTGATCACGTGGCTGATCATACACTGTTCACGTGTCTGACCATGCACTGATCACGTGGCTGATCATACACTGCTCACGTAACTGATAATGCACTGATCACGTGGCTATCATGCACTGATCACGTGGCTGAACATGCAATGTTCACGTGGCTGATCACACACCTGTCACGTGACATATCATGCACCGATCCCGTGGCACTTATGCACTGATCACGTGGCTGATCATACTCTGCTCACGTAACTGATCATGCACACATCAAGTGTCTATCATGCACTGCTCACGTGGCTGTCATGCAATGATCACGTAGCTACCATATACTGGTCACGTGACTGATCATGCACAGATCACGTAAATGATCATGCACTGATCACGTGCCTGATCATGCACTGATCACGTGACTGATCATGCACTGATCACGTGGCTGATCATGCACTGATCACGTGGCTGATCATGCACTGATCACGTGGCTGATCATGCACTGATCACGTGGCTGATCATGCACTGATCACGTGACTGATCATGCACTGATCACGTGACTGATCATGCACTGATCACGTGGCTATCATGCACTGATCACGTGGCTGATCATGCACTGATCACGTGACTGATCATACACTGATCACATGTCTGATCATGCACTGATCACGTGACTGATCATGCACTGATCACGTGAATGATCATGCACTGATAACGTGGCTGATCATGCACTGATCACGTGGCTGATCACACATGTATCACGTGACTGATCATGCACTGATCACGTGGCTGATCATGCACTGATCACGTGGCTATCATGCACTGATCACGTGGCTGATCATGCACTGATCACGTGGCTGACCATGCACTGGTCACGTGACTGATCATGCACTGATCACGTAATAGATCATGCACTGATCACGTGGCTCATCATGCACTGATCACGTGGCTGATCATACACTGATCACGTGACTGATCATGCACTGATCACGTGACTGATCATGCACTGATCACGTGGCTATCATGCAATGATCACGTGGATATCATGCACTGATCACGTGGCTGATCACACACGATCACGTGACTGATCATGCACTGATCACGTGACTATCATGCACTGATCACGTGGCTATCATGCACTGATCACGTGGCTGATCATGCACTGATCACGTAGCTACCATGCACTGATCACGTGACTGATCATGCACTGATCACGTGACTGATCATGCACTGATCACGTGGCTATCATGCACAGATCACTTGGATATCATGCACTGATCACGTGGCTGATCACACATGTATCACGACTGATCATGCACTGATCACGTGGCTGATCATGCACTGATCACGTGGCTGATCATGCACTGATCACGTGGCTGATCATGCACTGATCACGTAGCTGATCACACACGTATCACGTGACTGATCATGCACTGATCACGTGACTGATCATGCACTGATCACGTGGCTATCATGCACTGATCACGTGGCTGATCATGCACTGATCACGTGGCTGATCATGCACGTATCACGTGACTGATCATGCACTGATCACGTGGCTATCATGCACTGATCACGTGGCTATCATGCACTGATCACGTGGCTGATCATGCCATGATCACGCAGCTACCATGCACTGGTCACATGACTGATCATGCACTGATCACGTGACTGATCAGGCAGTGATCACGTGGCTATCATGCACTACTCACGTGGCTGATCATGCAATGATCATGTAGCTACCATGTACAGGTCACGTGAATGATCATACACCCATCAGCTGACTGATCATGCACTGATCACGTGGCTATCATGCACTGATCACGAGACTGATCATGCACTCTTCACGTCTATATCATGGACTGATCACATGACTGCCCGTGCACTGATCACGTGGATGATCATAAACTAATCTTGTGACAGATCATGCACTGATCACGTGGCTGATCATGCACTGATACCGTGACTGAGCATGGACTGATCACATGACTATCATGTAGTGATCACGTGACTTAATGGCGCTGATCATGTGACTGGTCATGCGCTGATCATGTTTGCTATCATACACTGATCATGTGCCTCTGGAGGCAATAAACAAAGAGCTGAGTAGGCACGAATCAAACAGTCAGCAGGCAATAATCATGGAACTCAGGTGTGAGGAATCATGCTGCTCAGCTGGCAATAATCAAGCAGCTGAGCAGGCAGGAATTACGCAGCACAGCTGGCAATTGTCAAGCAGATGACAGGCAGGAATCGTGCAGCTGAGCTGGCAATTGTCAAGCAGATGAGCAGACAGTAATCACGCAGCTCAGCAGGCCCAGATCACGTGACTGAGCATGCACTGTTCACGTGGCTGATCATACACTGATCACGTGATGATCATGCACTGATCACTTGGATATCATGCACTGATCACGTGGCTGATCATGCACTGATCACGTGCTGACCATGCACTGATCACGTGACTGATCATGCACTGATCACGTAACTGATCATGCACTGATCACGTGGCTGATCATGCACTGATCACGTGGCTGATCATGCACTGATCACGTGGCTGATCATGCACTGATCACGTGACTGATCATGCACTGATCACGTGACTGATCATGCACTGATCACGTGGCTATCATGCACTGATCACGTGGCTGATCATGCACTGATCACGTGCCTGATCATGCACTGATCACGTGGCTGATCATGCACTGATCACGTGGCTGATCATGCACTGATCACGTGACCATGCACTGATCACGTGGCTGATCATGCACTGATCACGTAACTGATCATGCACTGATCACGTGGCTATCATGCACTGATCACGTGGCTGATCATGCACTGATCACGTGGCTGATCATGCACCTGTCACGTGACTATCATGCACTGATCACGTGGCATCATGCACTGATCACGTGGCTGATCATACACTGATCACGTGACTGATCATGCACTGATCACGTGGCTATCATGCACTGATCACGTGGCTGATCATGCACTGATCACGTAGCTACCATGCACTGATCACGTGACTGATCATGCACTGATCACGTGGCTGATCATGCACTGATCACGTGGCTGATCATGCACTGATCACGTGACTGATCATGCACTGATCACGTGGCTGATCATGCACTGATCACGTAACTGATCATGCACTGATCACGTGGCTGATCATGCACTGATCACGTGGCTGATCATGCACTGATCACGTGACTGATCATGCACTGATCACGTGACTGATCATGCACTGATCACGTGGCTATCATGCACTGATCACGTGGCTGATCATACACTGATCACATGACTGATCATGCACTGATCACGTGGCTGATCATGCACTGATCACGTGACTGATCATGCACTGATCACGTGAATAATCATGCACTGATCACGTGGCTGATCATGCACTGATCACGTGGCTGATCACACATGATCACGTGACTGATCATGCACTGATCACGTGGCTATCATGCACTGATCACGTGGCTGATCATGCAATGATCACGTAGCTACCATGTACTGGTCACGTGACTGATCATGCACTGATCACGTAATTGATCATGCACTGATCACGTGGATCATCATGCACTGATCACGTGGCTGATCACACATGATCACGTGGCTGATCATGCACTGATCACGTAACTGATCATGCACTGATCACGTGACTGATCATGCACTGATCACGTGGCTATCATGCACTGATCACGTGGCTGGACATGCACTGATCACGTGCCTGATCATGCACTGATCACGTGGCTGATCACACATGATCACGTGACTGATCATGCACTGATCACGTGGCTATCATGCACTGATCACGTGGCTGTCATGCACTGATCACGTGGATATCATGCACTGATCACGTGGCTGATCACACACGTATCACATGACTGATCATGCACTGATCACGTGGCTATCATGCACTGATCACGTGGCTATCATGCACTGATCATGTGGCTGATCAGCAATGATCACGTAGCTACCATGTACTGGTCACGTGACTGATCATGCACTGATCACGTAATTGATCCTGCACTGATCACGTGGCTGATCATGCACTGATCACGTGGCTGATCACACATGTATCACGTGACTGATCATGCACTGATCACGTGGCTATCATGCACTGATCACGTGGATCTCATGCACTGATCACGTGGATATCATGCACTGATCATGTGGCTGATCACACACGTATCACATGACTGATCATGCACTGATCACGTGGCTATCATGCACTGATCACGTGGCTATCATGCACTGATCACGTGGCTGATCATGCAATGATCACGTAGCTACCATGTACTGGTCACGTGACTGATCATGCACTGATCACGTACTGATCATGCACTGATCACGTGGCTCATCATGCACTGATCACGTGGCTGATCACACATGTATCACGTGGCTGATCATGCACTGATCACGTAACTGATCATGCACTGATCACGTGACTGATCATGCACTGATCACGTGGCTATCATGCACTGATCACGTGGCTGATCATGCACTGATCACGTGCCTGATCATGCACTGATCACGTGGCTGATCACACATGATCACGTGACTGATCATGCACTGATCACGTGGCTCTCATGCACTGATCACGTGGCTTTCATGCACTGATCACGTGGATATCATGCACTGATCATGTGGCTGATCACACACGTATCACATGACTGATCATGCACTGATCACGTGGCTATCATGCACTGATCACGTGGCTATCATGCACTGATCACGTGGCTGATCAGGCAATATCACGTAGCTACCATGTACTGGTCACGTGACTGATCATGCACTGATCACGTAATTGATCATGCACTGATCACGTGCCTGATCATGCACTGATCACGTGGCTGATCACACATGTATCACGTGACTGATCATGCACTGATCACGTGGCTCTCATGCACTGATCACGTGGCTGTCATGCACTGATCACGTGGATATCATGCACTGATCACGTGGCTGATCACACACGTATCACATGACTGATCATGCACTGATCACGTGGCTATCATGCACTGATCACGTGGCTATCATGCACTGATCACGTGGCTGATCATGCAATGATCACGTAGCTACCCTTTACTGGTCACGTGACTGATCATGCACTGATCACGTAATTGATCATGCACTGATCACGTGGCTCATCATGCACTGATCACGTGGCTGATCACACATGTATCACGTGACTGATCATGCACTGATCACGTGGCTGATCATGCACTGATCACGTAACTGATCATGCACTGATCACGTGACTGATCATGCACTGATCACGTGGCTCTCATGCACTGATCACGTGGCTGTCATGCACTGATGACGTGGATATCATGCACTGATCATGTGGCTGATCACACACGTATCACATGACTGATCATGCACTGATCACGTGGCTATCATGCACTGATCACGTGGCTATCATGCACTGATCACGTGCCTGATCATGCAATGATCACGTGGCTACCATGCACTGGTCACGTGACTGATCATGCACTGATCACGTAATTGATCATGCACTGATCACGTGGCTCATCATGCACTGATCACGTGGCTGATCACACATGATCACGTGGCTGATCATGCACTGATCACGTAACTGATCATGCACTGATCACGTGACTGATCATGCACTGATCACGTGGCTATCATGCACTGATCACGTGGCTGACATACACTGATCACGTGCCTGATCATGCACTGATCACGTGGCTGATCACACATGTATCACGTGACTGATCATGCACTGATCACGTGGCTCATGCACTGATCACGTGGCTGTCATGCACTGATCACGTGGATATCATGCACTGATCACGTGGCTGATCACACACGTATCACATGACTGATCATGCACTGATCACGTGGCTATCATGCACTGATCACGTGGCTATCATGCACTGATCATGTGCCTGATCAGGCAATGATCATGTAGCTACCATGTACTGGTCACGTGACTGATCATGCACTGATCACGTAATTGATCATGCACTGATCACGTGGCTGATCATGCACTGATCACGTGGCTGATCACACATGATCACGTGGCTGATCATGCACTGATCACGTAACTGATCATGCACTGATCACGTGACTGATCATGCACTGATCACGTGGCTATCATGCACTGATCACGTGGCTGATCATGCACTGATCACGTGCCTGATCATGCACTGATCACGTGGCTGATCACACATGATCACGTGACTGATCATGCACTGATCACGTGGCTATCATGCACTGATCACGTGGCTGTCATGCACTGATCACGTGGATATCATGCACTGATCATGTGGCTGATCACACACGATCACATGACTGATCATGCACTGATCACGTGGCTATCATGCACTGATCACGTGGCTATCATGCACTGATCATGTGGCTGATCAGGCAATGTTCACGTAGCTACCATGTACTGGTCACGTGTCTGATCATGCACTGATCACGTAATGATCCTGCACTGATCACGTGGCTCATCATGCACTGATCACGTGGCTGATCACACATGATCACGTGGCTGATCATGCACTGATCACGTGGCTATCATGCACTGATCACGTGGCTGATCATGCACTGATCACGTGGCTGATCATGCACTGATCACGTGGCTATCATGCACTGATCACGTGGCTGATCATGCACTGATCACGTGCCTGATCATGCACTGATCACGTGGCTGATCACACATGATCACGTGACTGATCATGCACTGATCACGTGGCTCTCATGCACTGATCACGTGGCTGTCATGCACTGATGAGGTGGATATCATGCACTGATCATGTGGCTGATCACACACGTATCACGTGACTGATCATGCACTGATCACGTGGCTATCATGCACTGATCACGTGGCTGTCATGCACTGATGAGGTGGATATCATGCACTGATCACGTGGCTGATCACACACTGATCACATGACTGATCATGCACTGATCACGTGGCTATCATGCACTGATCACGTGGCTGATCATGCAATGATCACGTAGCTACCATGTACTGGTCACGTGACTCATGCACTGATCACGTAATGATCCTGCACTGATCACGTGGATGATCATGCACTGATCACGTGGCTGATCACACATGTATCACGTGGCTGATCATGCACTGATCACGTAACTGATCATGCACTGATCACGTGACTGATCATGCACTGATCACGTGGCTATCATGCACTGATCACGTGGCTGATCATGCACTGATCACGTGCCTGATCATGCACTGATCACGTGGCTGATCACACATGTATCACGTGACTGATCATGCACTGATCACGTGGCTCTCATGCACTGATCACGTGGCTGTCATGCACTGATCACGTGGATATCATGCACTGATCATGTGGCTGATCACACACGTATCACATGACTGATCATGCACTGATCACGTGGCTATCATGCACTGATCACGTGGCTATCATGCACTGATCATGTGGCTGATCAGGCAATGTTCACGTAGCTACCATGTACTGGTCACGTGACTGATCATGCACTGATCACGTAATTGATCATGCACTGATCACGTGCCTGATCATGCACTGATCACGTGGCTGATCACACATGTATCACGTGACTGATCATGCACTGATCACGTGGCTATCATGCACTGATCACGTGGCTGTCATGCACTGATCACGTGGATATCATGCACTGATCACGTGGCTGATCACACACGTATCACATGACTGATCATGCACTGATCACGTGGCTATCATGCACTGATCACGTGGCTATCATGCACTGATCATGTGGCTGATCAGGCAATGATCACGTAGCTACCATGTACTGGTCACG
Source organism: Bos javanicus (assembly GCF_032452875.1). Classification (NCBI taxonomy): domain Eukaryota; kingdom Metazoa; phylum Chordata; class Mammalia; order Artiodactyla; family Bovidae; genus Bos; species Bos javanicus. Next base: position 336,751 of record NW_026893807.1, read on the forward strand.
TGACTGATCATGCACTGATCACGTAATTGATCATGCACTGATCACGTGGCTATCATGCACTGATCACGTGGCTGATCATGCAATGATCACGCAGCTATCATGCACTGGTCACGTGACTGATCATGCACTGATCACGTAATTGATCATGCACTGATCACGTGGCTGATCATGCACTGATCACGTGGCTGATCATACACTGATCACGTAACTGATCATGCACTGATCACGTGACTGATCATGCACTGATCACGTGGCTCTCATGCACTGATCACGTGGCTGTCATGCACTGATCACGTGGATATCATGCACTGATCACGTGGCTGATCACACACTATCACATGACTGATCATGCACTGATCACGTGGCTATCATGCACTGATCACGTGGCTATCATGCACTGATCATGTGGCTGATCAGGCAATGATCACGTAGCTACCATGTACTGGTCACGTGACTGATCATGCACTGATCACGTAATTGATCATGCACTGATCACGTGGCTCATCATGCACTGATCACGTGGCAGATCACACATGTATCACGTGACTGATCATGCACTGATCACGTGGCTCTCATGCACTGATCACGTGGCTGTCATGCACTGATCACGTGGATATGATGCACTGATCACGTGGCTGATCACACACGTATCACATGACTGATCATGCACTGATCACGTGGCTATCATGCACTGATCACGTGGCTATCATGCACTGATCACGTGGCTGATCATGCAATGATCACGTAGCTACCATGTACTGGTCACGTGACTGATCATGCACTGATCACGTAATTGATCATGCACTGATCATGTGGCTGATCATGCACTGATCACGTGGCTGATCATACACTGATCACGTAACTGATCATGCACTGATCACGTGACTGATCATGCACTGATCACGTGGCTATCATGCACTGATCACTTGGCTGACATACACTGATCACGTGCCTGGTCATGCACTGATCACGTGGCTGATCATGCACTGATCACGTGACTGATCATGCACTGATCACGTGTCTGATCATGCACTGATCACGTGGCTATCATGCACTGATCACGTGGCTATCATGCACTGATCACGTGGCTGATCATGCACTGATCACGTAGCTACCATGTACTGGTCACATGACTGATCATGCACTGAGCACGTAATTGATCATGCACTGATCACGTGACTGATCATGCAGTGATCACGTGGCTATCATGAACTACTCACGTGGCTGATCATGCAATGATCATGTAGCTACCATGTACAGGTCACGTGAATGATCATACACCCATCAGGTGACTGATCATGCACTGATCACGTGGCTATCATGCACTGATCACGAGACTGGTCATGCACTGTTCACGTCTATATCATGCACTGATCACATGACTGCCCATGCACTGATCACGTGGATGATCATACACTAATCTTGTGACAGATCATGCACTGATCACGTGGCTGATCATGCACTGATACCGTGACTGAGCATGGACTGATCACATGACTATCATGTAGTGATCACGTGACTTAATGGCGCTGATCATGTGACTGATCATGCGCTGATCATGTTTGCTATCATACACTGATCATGTGCCTCTGGAGCAATAAACAAAGAGCTGAGTAGGCACGAATCAAACAGTCAGCAGGCAATAATCATGGAACTCAGGTGTGAGGAATCATGCTGCTCAGCTGGCAATAATCAAGCAGCTGAGCAGGCAGGAATTACGCAGCTCAGCTGGCAATTGTCAAGCAGATGAGCAGACAGTAATCACGCAGCTCAGCAGGCCCAGATCACGTGACTGAGCATGCACTGTTCACGTGGCTGATCATACACTGATCACGTGATGATCATGCACTGATCACTTGGATATCATGCACTGATCACGTGGCTGATCATACACTGTTCACGTGTCTGACCATGCACTGATCACGTGGCTGATCATACACTGCTCACGTAACTGATCATGCACTGATCACGTGGCTATCATGCACTGATCACGTGGCTGAACATGCAATGTTCACGTGGCTGATCACACACCTGTCACGTGACATATCATGCACTGATCACGTGGCACTCATGCACTGATCACGTGGCTGATCATACTCTGCTCACGTAACTCATGCACACACCACGTGGCTATCATGCACTGCTCACGTGGCTCGTCATGCAACGATCACGTAGCAACCATATACTGGTCACGTGACTGATCATGCAAAGATCCCGGAAATGATCATGAACTGTTCACGTGACTGATCATGTACTGATCACGTGACTGATCATGCACTGACCACGTGGCTATCATGCTCTGCTCACGTGGCTGATCATGCAACGATCACGTAGCAACCATGTACTGGTCACGTGACTGATCATGCACTGATCACGTAATTGATCCTGCACTGATCACGTGGCTCATCATGCACTGATCACGTGGCTGATCACACATGTATCACGTGACTGATCATGCACTGATCACGTGGCTATCATGCACTGATCACGTGGCTGTCATGCACTGATCACGTGGATATCATGCACTGATCATGTGGCTGATCACACACGTATCTCATGACTGATCATGCACTGATCACGTGGCTATCATGCACTGATCACGTGGCTATCATGCACTGATCATGTGGCTGATCAGGCATGATCACGTAGCTACCATGTACTGGTCACGTGACTGATCATGCACTGAGAACGTAATTGATCATGCACTGATCATGTGGCTGATCATGCACTGATCACGTGGCTGATCATACACTGATCACATAACTGATCATGCACTGATCACGTGACTGATCATGCACTGATCACGTGGCTATCATGCACTGATCACTTGGCTGGACATACACTGATCATGTGCCTGGTCATGCACTGATCACGTGGCTGATCATGCACTGATCACGTGGCTCATGCACTGATCACGTGGCTGTCATGCACTGATCACGTGGATATCATGCACTGATCACGTGGCTGATCATGCACGATCACGTGACTGATCATGCACTGATCACGTGGCTATCATGCACTGATCACGTGCCTGATCATGCCATGATCACGTAGCTACCATGCACTGGTCACGTGACTGATCATGCACTGATCACGTGACTGATCATGCAGTGATCACGTGGCTATCATGAACTACTCACGTGGCTGATCATGCAATGATCATGTAGCTACCATGTACAGGTCACGTGAATGATCATACACCCATCAGGTGACTGATCATGCACTGATCACGTGGCTATCATGCACTGATCACGAGACTGATCATGCACTGTTCACGTCTATATCATGCACTGATCACATGACTGCCCGTGCACTGATCACGTGGATGATCATACACTAATCTTGTGACAGATCATGCACTGATCACGTGGCTGATCATGCACTGATACCGTGACTGAGCATGGACTGATCACATGACTATCATGTAGTGATCACGTGACTTAATGGCGCTGATCATGTGACTGATCATGCGCTGATCATGTTTGCTAACATACACTGATCATGTGCCTCTGGAGGCAATAAACAAAGAGCTGAGTAGGCACGAATCAAACAGTCAGCAGGCAATAATCATGGAACTCAGCTGTGAGGAATCATGCTGCTCAGCTGGCAATAATCAAGCAGCTGAGCAGGCAGGAATTACGCAGCACAGCTGGCAATTGTCAAGCAGATGACAGGCAGGAATCGTGCAGCTCAGCTGGCAATTGTCAAGCAGATGAGCAGACAGTAATCACGCAGCTCAGCAGGCCCAGATCACGTGACTGAGCATGCACTGTTCACGTGGCTGATCATACACTGATCACGTGATGATCATGCACTGATCACTTGGATATCATGCACTGATCACGTGGCTGATCATACACTGTTCACGTGTCTGACCATGCACTGATCACGTGGCTGATCATACACTGCTCACGTAACTGATCATGCACTGATCACGTGGCTATCATGCACTGATCACGTGGCTGAACATGCAATGTTCACGTGGCTGATCACACACCTGTCACGTGACATATCATGCACTGATCCCGTGGCACTCATGCACTGATCACGTGGCTGATCATACTCTGCTCACGTAACTCATGCACACATCACGTGGCTATCATGCACTGCTCACGTGGCTCGTCATGGAATGATCACGTAGCAACCATATACTGGTCACGTGACTGATCATGCAAAGATCACGTAAATGATCATGCACTGTTCACGTCACTGATCATACACTGATCACGTAACTGATCATGCACTGATCACGTGGCTATCATGCACTGATCACGTGGCTGATCATGCAACGATCACGTAGCAACCATGTACTGGTCACGTGACTGATCATGCACTGATCACGTAATTGATCATGCACTGATCACGTGGCTCATCATGCACTGATCACGTGGCTGATCATACACTGATCACGTAACTGATCATGCACTGATCACGTGACTGATCATGCACTGATCACGTGGCTATCATGCACTGATCACTTGGCTGACATACACTGATCACGTGCCTGATCATGCACTGATCACGTGGCTGATCATGCACTGATCACGTGGCTGATCATGCACTGATCACGTGGCTGATCATGCACTGATCACGTGGCTGATCATGCACTGATCACGTAACTGATCATGCACTGATCACGTGGCTATCATGCACTGATCACGTGGCTGATCATGCACTGATCACGTGGCTGATCACACACTGATCACGTGACTATCATGCACTGATCACGTGGCATCATGCACTGATCACGTGGCTGATCATACACTGCTCACGTAACTCATGCACACATCACGTGGCTATCATGCACTGCTCACGTGGCTGTCATGCACTGATCACGTGGCTACCATGCACTGATCACGTGACTGATCATGCACTGATCACGTGGCTGATCATGCACTGATCACGTGACTGATCATGCACTGATCACGTGGCTATCATGCACTGATCACGTGGCTGATCATGCAATGATCACGTAGCAACCATGTACTGGTCACGTGACTGATCATGCACTGATCACGTAACTGATCATGCACTGATCACGTGGCTCTCATGCACTGATCACGTGGCTGATCATGCACTGATCACGTGGCTATCATGCACTGATCACGTGGCTGATCACACACGTATCACGTGACTGATCATGCACTGATCACGTGGCTATCATGCACTGATCACGTGGCTATCATGCACTGATCACGTGGCTGATCATGCAATGATCACGTAGCTACCATGTACTGGTCACGTGACTGATCATGCACTGATCACGTAATTGATCATGCACTGATCACGTGGCTCATCATGCACTGATCACGTGGCTGATCACACATGTATCACGTGACTGATCATGCACTGATCACGTGGCTGATCATGCACTGATCACGTGGCTGTCATGCACTGATCACGTGGCATCATGCACTGCTCACGTGGCTGATCATGCCATGATCACGCAGCTACCATGTACTGGTCACATGACTGATCATGCACTGATCACGTGACTGATCATGCAGTGATCACGTGGCTATCATGCACTACTCACGTGGCTGATCATGCAATGATCATATAGCTACCATGTACAGGTCACGTGAATGATCATACACCCATCAGGTGACTGATCATGCACTGATCACGTGGCTATCATGCACTGATCACGAGACTGATCATGCACTGATCACATCTATATCATGCACTGATCACATGACTGCCCATGCACTGATCACGTGGATGATCATACACTAATCTTGTGACAGATCATGCACTGATCACGTGGCTGATCATGCACTGATACCGTGACTGAGCATGGACTGATCACATGACTATCATGTAGTGATCACGTGACTTAATGGCTCTGATCATGTGACTGATCATGCGCTGATCATGTTTGCTATCATACACTGATCATGTGCCTCTGGAGGCAATAAACAAAGAGCTGAGTAGGCACGAATCAAACAGTCAGCAGGCAATAATCATGGAACTCAGGTGTGAGGAATCATGCTGCTCAGCTGGCAATAATCAAGCAGCTGAGCAGGCAGGAATTACGCAGCTCAGCTGGCAATTGTCAAGCAGATGAGCAGACAGTAATCACGCAGCTCAGCAGGCCCAGATCACGTGACTGAGCATGCACTGTTCACGTGGCTGATCATACACTGATCACGTGATGATCATGCACTGATCACTTGGATATCATGCACTGATCACGTGGCTGATCATACACTGTTCACGTGTCTGACCATGCACTGATCACGTGGCTGATCATACACTGCTCACGTAACTGATCATGCACTGATCACGTGGCTATCATGCACTGATCACGTGGCTGAACATGCACTGTTCACGTGGCTGATCACACACCTGTCACGTGACATATCATGCACTGATCACGTGGCACTCATGCACTGATCACGTGGCTGATCATACTCTGCTCACGTAACTCATGCACACATCACGTGGCTATCATGCACTGCTCACGTGGCTCGTCATGGAATGATCACGTAGCAACCATATACTGGTCACGTGACTGATCATGCACAGATCACGTAAATGATCATGCACTGTTCACGTGACTGATCATGTACTGATCACGTGACTGATCATGCACTGATCACGTGGCTATCATGCACTGATCACGTGGCTGATCATGCACTGATCACGTGACTGATCATGCACTGATCACGTGACTGATCATGCACTGATCACGTGAATGATCATGCACTGATCACGTGGCTCATCATGCACTGATCACGTGGCTGATCACACATGTATCACGTGACTGATCATGCACTGATCACGTGGCTAATCATGCACTGATCACGTGGCTATCATGCACTGATCACGTGGCTATCATGCACTGATCATGTGGCTGATCACACACGTATCACGTGATCATGCACTGATCACGTGGCTATCATGCACTGATCACGTGGCTATCATGCACTGATCACGTGGCTGATCATGCAATGATCACGTAGCTACCATGCACTGGTCACGTGACTGATCATGCACTGATCACGTGACTGATCATGCAGTGATCACGTGGCTATCATGCACTACTCACGTGGCTGATCATGCAATGATCATGTAGCTACCATGTACAGGTCACGTGAATGATCATACACCCATCAGGTGACTGATCATGCACTGATCACGTGGCTATCATGCACTGATCACGAGACTGATCATGCACTGATCACGTCTATATCATGCACTGATCACATGACTGCCCATGCACTGATCACGTGGATGATCATACACTAATCTTGTGACAGATCATGCACTGATCACGTGGCTGATCATGCACTGATACCGTGACTGAGCATGGACTGATCACATGACTATCATGTAGTGATCACGTGACTTAATGGCGCTGATCATGTGACTGATCATGCGCTGATCATGTTTGCTATCATACACTGATCATGTGCCTCTGGAGGCAATAAACAAAGAGCTGAGTAGGCACGAATCAAACAGTCAGCAGGCAATAATCATGGAACTCAGGTGTGAGGAATCATGCTGCTCAGCTGGCAATAATCAAGCAGCTGAGCAGGCAGGAATTACGCAGCACAGCTGGCAATTGTCAAGCAGATGACAGGCAGGAATCGTGCAGCTCAGCTGGCAATTGTCAAGCAGATGAGCAGACAGTAATCACGCAGCTCAGCAGGCCCAGATCACGTGACTGAGCATGCACTGTTCACGTGGCTGATCATACACTGATCACGTGATGATCATGCACTGATCACTTGGATATCATGCACTGATCACGTGGCTGATCATACACTGTTCACGTGTCTGACCATGCACTGATCACGTGGCTGATCATACACTGCTCACGTAACTGATCATGCACTGATCACGTGGCTATCATGCACTGATCACGTGGCTGAACATGCACTGTTCACGTGGCTGATCACACACCTGTCACGTGACATATCATGCACTGATCACGTGGCACTCATGCACTGATCACGTGGCTGATCATACTCTGCTCACGTAACTCATGCACACATCACGTGGCTATCATGCACTGCTCACGTGGCTCGTCATGGAATGATCACGTAGCAACCATATACTGGTCACGTGACTGATCATGCACAGATCACGTAAATGATCATGCACTGTTCACGTGACTGATCATGTACTGATCACGTGACTGATCATGCACTGATCACGTGGCTATCATGCTCTGCTCACGTGGCTGATCATGCAACGATCACGTAGCAACCATGTACTGGTCACGTGACTGATCATGCACTGATCACGTAATTGATCCTGCACTGATCACGTGGCTCATCATGCACTGATCACGTGGCTGATCACACATGTATCGCGTGACTGATCATGCACTGATCACGTGGCTCTCATGCACTGATCACGTGGCTGTCATGCACTGATCACGTGGATATCATGCACTGATCACGTGGCTGATCACACACGTATCACATGACTGATCATGCACTGATCACGTGGCTATCATGCACTGATCACGTGGCTATCATGCACTGATCATGTGGCTGATCAGGCAATGTTCACGTAGCTACCATGTACTGGTCACGTGACTGATCATGCACTGATCACGTAATTGATCCTGCACTGATCACGTGGCTCATCATGCACTGATCACGTGGCTGATCACACATGTATCACGTGACTGATCATGCACTGATCACGTGGCTCTCATGCACTGATCACGTGGCTGTCATGCACTGATCACGTGGATATCATGCACTGATCACGTGGCTGATCACACACGTATCACATGACTGATCATGCACTGATCACGTGGCTATCATGCACTGATCACGTGGCTATCATGCACTGATCATGTGGCTGATCATGGCAATGATCACGTAGCTACCATGTACTGGTCACGTGACTGATCATGCACTGATCACGTAATTGATCATGCACTGATCATGTGGCTGATCATGCACTGATCACGTGGCATCATACACTGATCACATAACTGATCATGCACTGATCACGTGACTGATCATGCACTGATCACGTGGCTATCATGCACTGATCACTTGGCTGACATACACTGATCACGTGCCTGGTCATGCACTGATCACGTGGCTGATCATGCACTGATCACGTGACTGATCATGCACTGATCACGTGTCTGATCATGCACTGATCACGTGGCTATCATGCACTGCTCACGTGGCTGATCATGCACATGATCACGCAGCTACCATGTACTGGTCACATGACTGATCATGCACTGATCACGTGACTGATCATGCACTGATCACGTGGCTATCATGCACTACTCACGTGGCTGATCATGCAATGATCATATAGCTACCATGTACAGGTCACGTGAATGATCATACACCCATCAGGTGACTGATCATGCACTGATCACGTGGCTATCATGCACTGATCACGACTGATCATGCACTGTTCACGTCTATATCATGCACTGATCACATGACTGCATGCACTGATCACGTGGATGATCATACACTAATCTTGTGACAGATCATGCACTGATCACGTGGCTGATCATGCACTGATACCGTGACTGAGCATGGACTGATCACATGACTATCATGTAGTGATCACGTGACTTAATGGCGCTGATCATGTGACTGATCATGCGCTGATCATGTTTGCTATCATACACTGATCATGTGCCTCTGGAGGCAATAAACAAAGATCTGAGTAGGCACGAATCAAACAGTCAGCAGGCAATAATCATGGAACTCAGGTGTGAGGAATCATGCTGCTCAGCTGGCAATAATCAAGCAGCTGAGCAGGCAGGAATTACGCAGCACAGCTGGCAATTGTCAAGCAGATGACAGGCAGGAATCGTGCAGCTCAGCTGGCAATTGTCAAGCAGATGAGCAGACAGTAATCACGCAGCTCAGCAGGCCCAGATCACGTGACTGAGCATGCACTGTTCACGTGGCTGATCATACACTGATCACGTGATGATCATGCACTGATCACTGGATATCATGCACTGATCACGTGGCTGATCATACACTGTTCACGTGTCTGACCATGCACTGATCACGTGGCTGATCATACACTGCTCACGTAACTGATCATGCACTGATCACGTGGCTATCATGCACTGATCACGTGGCTGATCATGCACTGTTCACGTGGCTGATCACACACTGTCACGTGACATATCATGCACTGATCACGTGGCTCGTCATGCACTGATCACGTAGCAACCATATACTGATCACGTGACTGATCATGCACTGATCACGTAACTGATCATGCACTGATCACGTGACTGATCATGCACTGATCACGTAACTGATCATGCACTGATCACGTGGCTATCATGCACGGCTCATGTGGCTGATCATGCAACGATCACGTAGCAACCATGTACTGGTCACGTGACTGATCATGCACTGATCACGTAATTGATCATGCACTGATCACGTGGCTCATCATGCACTGATCACGTGGCTGATCACACATGTATCACGTGACTGATCATGCACTGATCACGTGGCTCATGCACTGATCACGTGGCTGTCATGCACTGATCACGTGGATATCATGCACTGATCACGTGGCTGATCACACACGTATCACATGACTGATCATGCACTGATCACGTGACTGATCATGCACTGATCACGTGGCTATCAAGCACTGATCATGTGGCTGATCAGGCAATGATCACGTAGCTACCATGTACTGGTCACGTGACTGATCATGCACTGATCACGTAACTGATCATGCACTGATCACGTGGCTGATCATGCACTGATCACGTGGCTGATCATACACTGATCACGTGACTGATCATGCACTGATCACGTGGCTATCATGCACTGATCACGTGGCTGATCATGCACTGATCACGTGGCTGGTCATGCACTGATCGCGTGGCTGATCATGCACTGATCAGGTGGCTCTCATGCACTGATCACGTGGCTGTCATGCACTGATCCGTGGATATCATGCACTGATCACGTGGCTGATCACCACGTATCATGACTGATCATTCACTGATCACGTGGCTATCATGCACTGATCACGTGGCTATCATGCACTGATCATGTGGCTGATCAGGCCATGATCACGTAGCTACCATGTACTGGTCACGTGACTGATCATGCACTGATCCGTAATTGATCATACACTGATCATGTGGCTGATCATGCACTAATCCGTGGCTGATCATACACTGTCACATAACTGATCATGCACTGATCACGTGATTGATCATGCACTGATCACGTGGCTATCATGCACTGATCACTTGGCTGGACATACACTGATCACGTGCCTGGTCATGCACTGATCCGTGGCTGATCATGCACTGATCACGTGACTTATCATGCACTGATCTCGTGTCTGATCATGCACTGATCACGTGGCTATCATGCACTGCTCACGTGGCTGATCATGCCATGATCACGCAGCTACCATGTACAGGTCACGTGAATGATCATACCCATCAGCTGACTGATCATGCACTGATCACGTGGCTATCATGCACTGATCACGAGACTGATCATGCACTGTTCACGTCTATATCATGCACTGACCACATGACTGCCCGTGCACTGATCACGTGGATGATCATACACTAATCTTGTGACAGATCATGCACTGATCACGTGGCTGATCATGCACTGATACCGTGACTGAGCATGGACTGATCCCATGACTATCATGTAGTGATCACGTGACTTAATGGTGCTGATCATGTGACTGGTCATGCGCTGATCATGTCTGCTATCATACACTCATCATGTGCCTCTGGAGGCAATAAACAAAGAGCTGAGTAGGCACGAATCAAACAGTCAGCAGGCAATAATCATGGAACTCAGGTGTGAGGAATCATGCTGCTCAGCTGGCAATAATTAAGCAGCTGAGCAGGCAGGAATTCGCAGCACAGCTGGCAATTGTCAAGCAGATGACAGGCAGGAATCGTGCAGCTCAGCTGGCAATTGTCAAGCAGATGAACAGACAGTAATCACGCAGCTAAGCAGGCCCAGATCACGTGACTGAGCATGCACTGTTCACGTGGCTGATCATACACTGATCACGTGATGATCATGCACTGATCATGGATATCATGCACTGATCACGTGGCTGATCATACACTGTTCACGTGTCTGACCATGCACTGATCACGTGGCTGATCATACACTGCTCACGTAACTGATCATGCACTGATCACGTGGCTATCATGCACTGATCACGTGGCTGAACATGCACTGTTCACGTGGCTGATCACACACCTGTCACGTGACATATCATGCACTGATCACGTGGCACTCATGCACTGATCACGTGGCTGATCATACTCTGCTCACGTAACTCATGCACACATCACGTGGCTATCATGCACTGCTCACGTGGCTCGTCATGGAATGATCACGTAACAACCATATACTGGTAACGTGACTGATCATGCAAAGATCACGTAAATGATCATGCACTGTTCACGTGACTGATCATGTACAGATCACGTGACTGATCATGCACTGACCACGTGGCTATCATGCTCTGCTCACGTGGCTGATCATGGAACGATCACCTAGCAACCATGTACTGGTCACGTGACTGATCATGCACTGATCACGTAATTGATCCTGCACTGATCACGTGGCTAATCATGCACTGATCACGTGGCTGATCACACATGTATCACGTGACTGATCATGCACTGATCACGTGGCTCTCATGCACTGATCACGTGGCTGTCATGCACTGATGACGTGGATATCATGCACTGATCATGTTGCTGATCACACACGTATCACATGACTGATCATGCACTGATCACGTGGCTATCATGCACTGATCACGTGGCTATCATGCACTGATCATGTGGCTGATCAGGCAATGTTCACGTAGCTACCATGTACTGGTCAAGTGACTGATCATGCACTGATCACGTAATTGATCCTGCACTGATCACGTGGCTCATCATGCACTGATCACGTGGCTGATCACACATGTATCACGTGACTGATCATGCACTGATCACGTGGCTCTCATGCACTGATCACCTGGCTGTCATGCACTGATCACGTGGATATCATGCACTGATCACGTGGCTGATCACACACGTATCACATGACTGATCATGCACTGATCACGTGGCTATCATGCACTGATCACGTGGCTATCATGCACTGATCATGTGACTGATCAGGCAATGATCACGTAGCTACCATGTACTGGTCACGTGACTGATGATGCACTGATCACGTAATTGACCGTGCACTGATCTTGTGGCTGATCATGCACTGATCACGTGGCTGATCATACACTGATCACATAACTGATCATGCACTGATCACGTGACTGATCATGCACTGATCACGTGGCTATCATGCACTGATCACTTGGCTGGACATACACTGATCACGTGCCTGGTCATGCACTGATCACGTGGCTGATCATGCACTGATCACGTGACTGATCATGCACTGATCTCGTGTCTGATCATGCACTGATCACGTGGCTATCATGCACTGCTCACGTGGCTGATCATGCCATGATCAGGCAGCTACCATGTACTGGTCACATGACTGATCATGCACTGATCACGTGACTGATCATGCAGTGATCACGTGGCTATCATGCACTACTCACGTGGCTGATCATGCAATGATCATATAGCTACCATGTACAGGTCACGTGAATGATCATACACCCATCAGGTGACTGATCATGCACTGATCACGTGGCTATCATGCACTGATCACGAGACTGATCATGCACTGTTCACGTCTATATCATGCACTGATCACATGACTGCCCGTGCACTGATCACGTGGATGATCATACACTAATCTTGTGACAGATCATGCACTGATCACGTGGCTGATCATCCACTGATCACGTGACTGATCATGCACTGATCACGTGACTGATCATGCACTGATCACGTGGCTATCATGCACTGATCACTTGGCTGGTCATACACTGATCACGTGGCTGATCATGCACTTATACCGTGACTGAGCATGGACTGATCATATGACTATCATGTAGTGATCACGTGACTTCATGGCGCTGATCATGTGACTGAGCATGCACTGTTCACGTGGCTGATCAAACACTGATCACGTGATTAATCATGCACTGATCACTTGGATATCGTGCACTGATCACGTGGCTGATCATACACTGTTCACGTGTCTGACCATGCACTGATCACGTGGCTGATCATACACTGCTCACGTAACTGATCATGCACTAATCACGTGGCTATCATGCACTGAATACGTAGCTGAACATGCACTGTTCACGTGGCTGATCACACTCCTGTCACGTGACATATCATGCACTGATCACGTGGCACTCATGCACTGATCACGTGGCTGATCATACTCTGCTCACGTAACTCATCATGGACACATCAAGTTTCTCTCATGTACTGCTCACGTGGCTCGTCACGGAATGATCATGTAGCTACCATATACTGGTCACGTGACTGATCATGCGCAGATCACGTAAATGATGATGCACTGTTCACGTGCCTGATCATGTACTGATTACGTGACTGATCATGCACTCAACACGTGGCTGATCATGCACGTATCACGTAATTGATCATGCACTGATAATGTGGCTGATCATGCACTGATCACGTGGCTGATCATCCACTGATCACGTGACTGATCATGCACTGATCACGTGAGTGATCATGCACTGATCACGTGGCTATCATGCACTGATCACTTGGCTGGTCATACACTGATCACGTGGCTGATCATGCACTGATACCGTGACTGAGCATGGACTGATCCCATGACTATCATGTAGTGATCACGTGACTTAATGGCGCTGATCATGTGACTGATCATGTGCTGATCATGTTTGCTATCATACACTGATCATGTACCTCTGGAGACAATAAACAAAGAGCTGAGTAGGCACGAATCAAACAGTCAGCAGGCAATAATCATGGAACTCAGCTGTGAGGAATCATGCTGCTCAGCTGGCAATAATCAAGCAGCTGAGCAGGCAGAATTACGCAACACAGCTGGCAGTTGTCAAGCAGATGACAGGCAGGAATCACGCAGCTCAGCAGGCCCAGATCACGTGACTGAGCATGCACTGTTCACGTGGCTGATCATACACTGATCACGTGATGATCATGCACTGATCACTTGGATATCATGCACTGATCACGTGGCTGATCATACACTGTTCACGTGTCTGACCATGCACTGATCACGTGGCTGATCATACACTGCTCACGTAACTGATCATGCACTGATCACTTGGCTATCATGCACTGATCACGTGGCTGAACATGCAATGTTCACGTGGCTGATCACACACCTGTCACGTGACATATCATGCACTGATCCCGTGGCACTCCTGCACTGATCACGTGGCTGATCAAACTCTGCTCACGTAACTCATGCACACATCACGTGGCTATCATGCACTGCTCACGTGGCTCGTCATGGAATGAGCACGTAGCAACCATATACTGGTAACGTGACTGATCATGCAAAGATCACGTAAATGATCATGCAGTGTTCACGTCACTGATCATGTACTGATCACGTGACTGATCATGCACTGACCACGTGGCTATCATGTTCTGCTCACGTGGCTGATCATGCAACGATCACGTAGCAACCATGTAGTGGTCACGTGACTGATCATGCACTGATCACGTAATTGATCCTGCACTGATCACGTGGCTCATCATGCACTGATCACGGGGCTGATCACATGTATCACGTGACTGATCATGCACTGATCACGTGGCTCTCATGCACTGATCACGTGGCTGTCATGCACTGATCACGTGGCTGATCACACACGTATCACATGACTGATCATGCACTGATCACGTGGCTATCATGCACTGATCACGTGGCTATCATGCACTGATCATGTGGCTGATCAGGCAATGATCACGTAGCTACCATGTACTGGTCACGTGACTGATCATGCACTGATCACGTAATTGATCATGCACTGATCATGTAGCTGATCATGCACTGATCACGTGGCTGATCATACACTGATCACATAACTGATCATGCACTGATCACGTGACTGATCATGCACTGATCACGTGGCTATCATTCACTGATCACTTGGCTGGACATACACTGATCACGTGCCTGGTCATGCACTGATAACGTGGCTGATCATGCACTGATCACGTGACTGATCATGCACTGATCTCGTGTCTGATCATGCACTGATCACGTGGCTATCATGCACTGCTCACGTGGCTGATCATGCCATGATCACGCAGCTACCATGTACTGGTCACATGACTGATCATGCACTGATCACGTGACTGATCTTGCAGTGATCACGTGGCTATCATGAACTACTCACGTGGCTGATCATGCAATGATCATGTAGCTACCATGTACAGGTCACGTGAATGATCATACACCCATCAGGTGACTGATCATGCACTGATCACGTGGCTATCATGCACTGATCACGAGACTGATCATGCACTTTTCACGTCTATATCATGCACTGATCACATGACTGCCCGTGCACTGATCACGTGGATGATCATACATAATCTTGTGACAGATCATGCACTGATCACGTGGCTGATCATGCACTGATACCGTGACTGAGCATGGACTGATCACATGACTATCATGTAGTGATCACGTGACTTAATGGCGCTGATCATGTGACTGGTCATGCGCTGATCATGTTTGCTATCATACACTGATCATGTGCCTCTGGAGGCAATAAACAAAGAGCTGGTAGGCACGAATCAAACAGTCAGCAGGCAATAATCATGGAACTCAGGTGTGAGGAATCATGCTGCTCAGCTGGCAATAATCAAGCAGCTGAGCAGGCAGGAATTACGCAGCACAGCTGGCAATTGTCAAGCAGATGACAGGCAGGATTCGTGCAGCTCAGCTGGCAATCGTCAAGCAGATGAGCAGACAGTAATCACGCAGCTCAGCAGGCCAAGATCACGTGACTGAGCATGCACTGATCACGTGGCTGATGATGCACTGATCACGTGACTGATCATGCACTTATCTCGTGTCTGATCATGTACTGATCACGTGGCTATCATGCACTGCTCACGTGGCTGATCATGCGATGATCATGCAGCTACCATGTACTGGTCACATGACTGATCATGCACTGATCACATGACTGATCATGCAGTGATCACATGGCTATCATGCACTACTCACGTGGCTGATCATGCAATGATCATGTAGCTACCATGTACAGGTCACGTGAATGATCATACACCCATCAGGTGACTGATCATGCACTGATCACGTAATTGATCATGCACTGATAATGTGGCTGATCATGCACTGATCACGTGGCTGATCATCCACTGATCACGTGACTGATCATGCACTGATCACGTGACTGATCATGCACTGATCACGTGGCTATCATGCACTGATCACTTGGCTGGTCATACACTGATCACGTGGCTGATCATGCACTGATACCGTGACTGAGCATGGACTGATCACATGACTATCATGTAGTGATCACGTGACTTAATGGCGCTGATCATGTGACTGATCATGTGCTGAACATGTTTGCTATCATACACTGATCATGTGCCTCTGGAGGCAATAAACAAAGAGCTGAGTAGGCACGAATCAAACAGTCAGCAGGCAATAATCATGGAACTCAGGTGTGAGGAATCATGCTGCTCAGCTGGCAATAATTAAGCAGCTGAGCAGGCAGGAATTACGCAGCACAGCTGGCAATTGTCAAGCAGATGACAGGCAGGAATCGTGCAGCTCAGCTGGCAATTGTCAAGCAGATGAACAGACAGTAATCACGCAGCTAAGCAGGCCCAGATCACGTGACTGAGCATGCACTGTTCACGTGGCTGATCATACACTGATCACGTGATGATCATGCACTGATCACTTGGATATCATGCACTGATCACGTGGCTGATCATACACTGTTCACGTGTCTGACCATGCACTGATCACGTGGCTGATCATACACTGCTCACGTAACTGATCATGCACTGATCACGTGGCTATCATGCACTGATCACGTGGCTGAACATGCACTGTTCACGTGGCTGATCACACACCTGTCACGTGACATATCATGCACTGATCACGTGGCACTCATGCACTGATCACGTGGCTGATCATACTCTGCTCACGTAACTCATGCACACATCACGTGGCTATCATGCACTGCTCACGTGGCTCGTCATGGAATGATCACGTAACAACCATATACTGGTAACGTGACTGATCATGCAAAGATCACGTAAATGATCATGCACTGTTCACGTGACAGATCATGTACTGATCACGTGACTGATCATGCACTGACCACGTGGCTATCATGCTCTGCTCACGTGGCTGATCATGGAACGATCACCTAGCAACCATGTAGTGGTCACGTGACTGATCATGCACTGATCACGTAATTGATCCTGCACTGATCACGTGGCTCATCATGCACTGATCACGTGGCTGATCATACATGTATCACGTGACTGATCATGCACTGATCACGTGGCTCTCATGCACTGATCACGTGGCTGTCATGCACTGATGACGTGGATATCATGCACTGATCATGTGGCTGATCACACACGTATCACATGACTGATCATGCACTGATCACGTGGCTATCATGCACTGATCACGTGGCTATCATGCACTGATCATGTGGCTGATCAGGCAATGTTCACGTAGCTACCATGTACTGGTCACGTGACTGATCATGCACTGATCACGTAATTGATCCTGCACTGATCACGTGGCTCATCATGCACTGATCACGTGGCTGATCACACATGTATCACGTGACTGATCATGCACTGATCACGTGGCTCTAATGCACTGATCACCTGGCTGTCATGCACTGATCACGTGGATATCATGCACTGATCACGTGGCTGATCACACACGTATCACATGACTGATCATGCACTGATCACGTGGCTATCATGCACTGATCACGTGGCTATCATGCACTGATCATGTGGCTGATCAGGCAATGATCACGTAGCTACCATGTACTGGTCACGTGACCGATGATGCACTGATCACGTAATTGACCGTGCACTGATCATGTGGCTGATCATGCACTGATCACGTGGCATCCTACACTGATCACATAACTGATCATGCACTGATCACGTGACTGATCATGCACTGATCACGTGGCTATCATGCACTGATCACTTGGCTGGACATACACTGATCACGTGCCTGGTCATGCACTGATCACGTGGCTGATCATGCACTGATCACGTGACTGATCATGCACTGATCTCGTGTCTGATCATGCACTGATCACGTGTCTGATCATGCAGTGATCACGTGGCTATCATGCAGTGATCACGTGGCTATCATGCACTACTCACGTGGCTGATCATGCAATGATCATATAGCTACCATGTACAGGTCACGTGAATGATCATACACCCATCAGGTGACTGATCATGCACTGATCACGTGGCTATCATGCACTGATCACGAGACTGATCATGCACTGTTCACGTCTATATCATGCACTGATCACATGACTGCCCGTGCACTGATCACGTGGATGATCATACACTAATCTTGTGACAGATCATGCACTGATCACGTGGCTGATCATGCACTGATACCGTGACTGAGCATGGACTGATCACATGACTATCATGTAGTGATCACGTGACTTAATGGCGCTGATCATGTGACTGATCATGCGCTGATCATGTTTGCTATCATACACTGATCATGTGCCTCTGGAGGCAATAAACAAAGATCTGAGTAGGCACGAATCAAACAGTCAGCAGGCAATAATCATGGAACTCAGGTGTGAGGAATCATGCTGCTCAGCTGGCAATAATCAAGCAGCTGAGCAGACAGGAATTACGCAGCACAGCTGGCAATTGTCAAGCAGATGACAGGCAGGAATCGTGCAGCTCAGCTGGCAATTGTCAAGCAGATGAGCAGACAGTAATCATGCAGCTCAGCAGGCCCAGATCACGTGACTGAGCATGCACTGTTCACGTGGCTGATCATACACTGATCACGTGATGATCATGCACGGATCACTGGATATCATGCACTGATCACGTGGCTGATCATACACTGTTCATGTGTCTGACCATGCACTGATCACGTGGCTGATCATACACTGCTCATGTAACTGATCATGCACTGATCACGTGGCTATCATGCACTGATCACGTGGCTGAACATGCACTGTTCACGTGGCTGATCACACACCTGTCACGTGACATATCATGCACTGCTCACGTGGCTCGTCATGGAATGATCACGTAGCAACCATATACTGGTAACGTGACTGATCATGCAAAGATCACGTAAATGATCATGCATTGTTCACGTCACTGATCATGTACTGATCACGTGACTGATCATGCACTGAATACGTGGCTATCATGCTCTGCTCATGTGGCTGATCATGCAACGATCACGTAGCAACCATGTAGTGGTCACGTGACTGATCATGCACTGATCACGTAATTGATCCTGCACTGATCACGTGGCTCATCATGCACTGATCACGTGGCTGATCACACATGTATCACGTGACTGATCATGCACTGATCACGTGGCTCTCATGCACTGATCACGTGGCTGTCATGCACTGATCCCGTGGATATCATGCACTGATGACGTGGCTGATCACACACATATCACATGACTGATCATGCACTGATCACGTGACTGTTCATGCACTGATCACGTGGCTATCATGCACTGATCATGTGGCTGATCAGGCAATGATCACGTAGCTACCATGTACTGGTCACGTGACTGATCATGCACTGATCACGTAATTGATCATGCAATGATCATGTGGCTGATCATGCACTGATCACGTGGCTGGTCATACAATGATCACGTGACTGATCATGCACTGATCACGTGGCTATCATGCACTGATCACTTGGCTGGACATACACTGATCACGTGCCTGGTCATGCACTGATCACGTGGCTGATCATGCACTGATCAGGTGGCTCTCATGCACTGATCACGTGGCTGTCATGCACTGATCACGTGGATATCATGCACTGATCACGTGGCTGATCACACACGTATCACATGACTGATCATTCACTGATCACGTGGCTATCATGCACTGATCACGTGGCTATCATGCACTGATCATGTGGCTGATCAGGCCATGATCACGTAGCTACCATGTACTGGTCACGTGACTGATCATGCACTGATCACGTAATTGATCATACACTGATCATGTGGCTGATCATGCACTAATCACGTGGCTGATCATACACTGATCACATAACTGATCATGCACTGATCACGTGATTGATCATGCACTGATCACGTGGCTATCATGCACTGATCACTTGGCTGGACATACACTGATCACGTGCCTGGTCATGCACTGATCACGTGGCTGATCATGCACTGATCACGTGACTTATCATGCACTGATCTCGTGTCTGATCATGCACTGATCACGTGGCTATCATGCACTGCTCACGTGGCTGATCATGCCATGATCACGCAGCTACCATGTACAGGTCACGTGAATGATCATACACCCATCAGCTGACTGATCATGCACTGATCACGTGGCTATCATGCACTGATCACGAGACTGATCATGCACTGTTCACGTCTATATCATGCACTGACCACATGACTGCCCGTGCAATGATCACGTGGATGATCATACACTAATCTTGTGACAGATCATGCACTGATCACGTGGCTGATCATGCACTGATACCGTGACTGAGCATGGACTGATCACATGACTATCATGTAGTGATCACGTGACTTAATGGTGCTGATCATGTGACTGGTCATGCGCTGATCATGTTTGCTATCATACACTCATCATGTGCCTCTGGAGGCAATAAACAAAGAGCTGAGTAGGCACGAATCAAACAGTCAGCAGGCAATAATCATGGAACTCAGGTGTGAGGAATCATGCTGCTCAGCTGGCAATAATTAAGCAGCTGAGCAGGCAGGAATTACGCAGCACAGCTGGCAATTGTCAAGCAGATGACAGGCAGGAATCGTGCAGCTCAGCTGGCAATTGTCAAGCAGATGAACAGACAGTAATCACGCAGCTAAGCAGGCCCAGATCACGTGACTGAGCATGCACTGTTCACGTGGCTGATCATACACTGATCACGTGATGATCATGCACTGATCACTTGGATATCATGCACTGATCACGTGGCTGATCATACACTGTTCACGTGTCTGACCATGCACTGATCACGTGGCTGATCATACACTGCTCACGTAACTGATCATGCACTGATCACGTGGCTATCATGCACTGATCACGTGGCTGAACATGCACTGTTCACGTGGCTGATCACACACCTGTCACGTGACATATCATGCACTGATCACGTGGCACTCATGCACTGATCACGTGGCTGATCATACTCTGCTCACGTAACTCATGCACACATCACGTGGCTATCATGCACTGCTCACGTGGCTCGTCATGGAATGATCACGTAACAACCATATACTGGTAACGTGACTGATCATGCAAAGATCACGTAAATGATCATGCACTGTTCACGTGACTGATCATGTACAGATCACGTGACTGATCATGCACTGACCACGTGGCTATCATGCTCTGCTCACGTGGCTGATCATGGAACGATCACCTAGCAACCATGTACTGGTCACGTGACTGATCATGCACTGATCACGTAATTGATCCTGCACTGATCACGTGGCTAATCATGCACTGATCACGTGGCTGATCACACATGTATCACGTGACTGATCATGCACTGATCACGTGGCTCTCATGCACTGATCACGTGGCTGTCATGCACTGATGACGTGGATATCATGCACTGATCATGTGGCTGATCACACACGTATCACATGACTGATCATGCACTGATCACGTGGCTATCATGCACTGATCACGTGGCTATCATGCACTGATCATGGGGCTGATCAGGCAATGTTCACGTAGCTACCATGTACTGGTCACGTGACTGATCATGCACTGATCACGTAATTGATCCTGCACTGATCACGTGGCTCATCATGCACTGATCACGTGGCTGATCACACATGTATCACGTGACTGATCATGCACTGATCACGTGGCTCTCATGCACTGATCACCTGGCTGTCATGCACTGATCACGTGGATATCATGCACTGATCACGTGGCTGATCACACACGTATCACATGACTGATCATGCACTGATCACGTGGCTATCATGCACTGATCACGTGGCTATCATGCACTGATCATGTGGCTGATCAGGCAATGATCACGTAGCTACCATGTACTGGTCACGTGACTGATGATGCACTGATCACGTAATTGACCGTGCACTGATCTTGTGGCTGATCATGCACTGATCACGTGGCTGATCATACACTGATCACATAACTGATCATGCACTGATCACGTGACTGATCATGCACTGATCACGTGGCTATCATGCACTGATCACTTGGCTGGACATACACTGATCACGTGCCTGGTCATGCACTGATCACGTGGCTGATCATGCACTGATCACGTGACTGATCATGCACTGATCTCGTGTCTGATCATGCACTGATCACGTGGCTATCATGCACTGCTCACGTGGCTGATCATGCCATGATCACGCAGCTACCATGTACTGGTCACATGACTGATCATGCACTGATCACGTGACTGATCATGCAGTGATCACGTGTCTATAATGCACTACTCACGTGGCTGACCATGTAATGATCATATAGCTACCATGTACAGGTCACGTGAATGATCATACACCCATCACGTGACTGATCATGCACTGATCACGTGGCTATCATGCACTGATCACGAGACTGATCATGCACTGTTCACGTCTATATCATGCACTGATCACATGACTGCCCGTGCACTGATCACGTGGATGATCATACACTAATCTTGTGACAGATCATGCACTGATCACGTGGCTGATCATCCACTGATCACGTGACTGATCATGCACTGATCACGTGACTGATCATGCACTGATCACGTGGCTATCATGCACTGATCACTTGGCTGGTCATACACTGATCACGTGGCTGATCATGCACTTATACCGTGACTGAGCATGGACTGATCACATGACTATCATGTAGTGATCACGTGACTTCATGGCGCTGATCATGTGACTGAGCATGCACTGTTCACGTGGCTGATCAAACACTGATCACGTGATTAATCATGCACTGATCACTTGGATATCGTGCACTGATCACGTGGCTGATCATACACTGTTCACGTGTCTGACCATGCACTGATCACGTGGCTGATCATACACTGCTCACGTAACTGATCATGCACTAATCACGTGGCTATCATGCACTGAATACGTAGCTGAACATGCACTGTTCACGTGGCTGATCACACTCCTGTCACGTGACATATCATGCACTGATCACGTGGCACTCATGCACTGATCACGTGGCTGATCATACTCTGCTCACGTAACTCATCATGGACACATCAAGTTTCTCTCATGTACTGCTCACGTGGCTCGTCACGGAATGATCATGTAGCTACCATATACTGGTCACGTGACTGATCATGCGCAGATCACGTAAATGATCATGCACTGTTCACGTGCCTGATCATGTACTGATTACGTGACTGATCATGCACTCAACACGTGGCTGATCATGCACGTATCACGTAATTGATCATGCACTGATAATGTGGCTGATCATGCACTGATCACGTGGCTGATCATCCACTGATCACGTGACTGATCATGCACTGATCACGTGAGTGATCATGCACTGATCACGTGTCTATCATGCACTGATCACTTGGCTGGTCATACACTGATCACGTGGCTGATCATGCACTGATACCGTGACTGAGCATGGACTGATCCCATGACTATCATGTAGTGATCACGTGACTTAATGGCGCTGATCATGTGACTGATCATGTGCTGATCATGTTTGCTATCATACACTGATCATGTACCTCTGGAGACAATAAACAAAGAGCTGAGTAGGCACGAATCAAACAGTCAGCAGGCAATAATCATGGAACTCAGCTGTGAGGAATCATGCTGCTCAGCTGGCAATAATCAAGCAGCTGAGCAGGCAGGAATTACGCAACACAGCTGGCAGTTGTCAAGCAGATGACAGGCAGGAATCACGCTGCTCAGCAGGCCCAGATCACGTGACTGAGCATGCACTGTTCACGTGGCTGATCATACACTGATCACGTGATGATCATGCACTGATCACTTGGATATCATGCACTGATCACGTGGCTGATCATACACTGTTCACGTGTCTGACCATGCACTGATCACGTGGCTGATCATACACTGCTCACGTAACTGATCATGCACTGATCACTTGGCTATCATGCACTGATCACGTGGCTGAACATGCAATGTTCACGTGGCTGATCACACACCTGTCACGTGACATATCATGCACTGATCCCGTGGCACTCCTGCACTGATCACGTGGCTGATCAAACTCTGCTCACGTAACTCATGCACACATCACGTGGCTATCATGCACTGCTCACGTGGCTCGTCATGGAATGAGCACGTAGCAACCATATACTGGTAACGTGACTGATCATGCAAAGATCACGTAAATGATCATGCAGTGTTCACGTCACTGATCATGTACTGATCACGTGACTGATCATGCACTGACCACGTGGCTATCATGTTCTGCTCACGTGGCTGATCATGCAACGATCACGTAGCAACCATGTAGTGGTCACGTGACTGATCATGCACTGATCACGTAATTGATCCTGCACTGATCACGTGGCTCATCATGCACTGATCACGGGGCTGATCACACATGTATCACGTGACTGATCATGCACTGATCACGTGGCTCTCATGCACTGATCACGTGGCTGTCATGCACTGATCACGTGGCTGATCACACACGTATCACATGACTGATCATGCACTGATCACGTGGCTATCATGCACTGATCACGTGGCTATCATGCACTGATCATGTGGCTGATCAGGCAATGATCACGTAGCTACCATGTACTGGTCACGTGACTGATCATGCACTGATCACGTAATTGATCATGCACTGATCATGTAGCTGATCATGCACTGATCACGTGGCTGATCATACACTGATCACATAACTGATCATGCACTGATCACGTGACTGATCATGCACTGATCACGTGGCTATCATTCACTGATCACTTGGCTGGACATACACTGATCACGTGCCTGGTCATGCACTGATAACGTGGCTGATCATGCACTGATCACGTGACTGATCATGCACTGATCTCGTGTCTGATCATGCACTGATCACGTGGCTATCATGCACTGCTCACGTGGCTGATCATGCCATGATCACGCAGCTACCATGTACTGGTCACATGACTGATCATGCACTGATCACGTGACTGATCTTGCAGTGATCACGTGGCTATCATGAACTACTCACGTGGCTGATCATGCAATGATCATGTAGCTACCATGTACAGGTCACGTGAATGATCATACACCCATCAGGTGACTGATCATGCACTGATCACGTGGCTATCATGCACTGATCACGAGACTGATCATGCACTTTTCACGTCTATATCATGCACTGATCACATGACTGCCCGTGCACTGATCACGTGGATGATCATACACTAATCTTGTGACAGATCATGCACTGATCACGTGGCTGATCATGCACTGATACCGTGACTGAGCATGGACTGATCACATGACTATCATGTAGTGATCACGTGACTTAATGGCGCTGATCATGTGACTGGTCATGCGCTGATCATGTTTGCTATCATACACTGATCATGTGCCTCTGGAGGCAATAAACAAAGAGCTGAGTAGGCACGAATCAAACAGTCAGCAGGCAATAATCATGGAACTCAGGTGTGAGGAATCATGCTGCTCAGCTGGCAATAATCAAGCAGCTGAGCAGGCAGGAATTACGCAGCAAAGCTGGCAATTGTCAAGCAGATGACAGGCAGGAATCGTGCAGCTCAGCTGGCAATCGTCAAGCAGATGAGCAGACAGTAATCACGCAGCTCAGCAGGCCAAGATCACGTGACTGAGCATGCACTGATCACGTGGCTGATGATGCACTGATCACGTGACTGATCATGCACTTATCTCGTGTCTGATCATGTACTGATCACGTGGCTATCATGCACTGCTCACGTGGCTGATCATGCGATGATCATGCAGCTACCATGTACTGGTCACATGACTGATCATGCACTGATCACATGACTGATCATGCAGTGATCACATGGCTATCATGCACTACTCACGTGGCTGATCATGCAATGATCATGTAGCTACCATGTACAGGTCACGTGAATGATCATACACCCATCAGGTGACTGATCATGCACTGATCACGTAATTGATCATGCACTGATAATGTGGCTGATCATGCACTGATCACGTGGCTGATCATCCACTGATCACGTGACTGATCATGCACTGATCACGTGACTGATCATGCACTGATCACGTGGCTATCATGCACTGATCACTTGGCTGGTCATACACTGATCACGTGGCTGATCATGCACTGATACCGTGACTGAGCATGGACTGATCACATGACTATCATGTAGTGATCACGTGACTTAATGGCGCTGATCATGTGACTGATCATGTGCTGAACATGTTTGCTATCATACACTGATCATGTGCCTCTGGAGGCAATAAACAAAGAGCTGAGTAGGCACGAATCAAACAGTCAGCAGGCAATAATCATGGAACTCAGCTGTGAGGAATCATGCTGCTCAGCTGGCAATAATCAAGCAGCTGAGCAGGCAGGAATTACGCAGCACAGCTGGCAATTGTCAAGCAGATGACAGGCAGGAATCGTGCAGCTCAGCTGGCAATCGTCAAGCAGATGAGCAGACAGTAATCACGCAGCTCAGCAGGCCCAGATCACGTGACTGAGCATGCACTGATCACGTGGCTGATGATGCACTGATCACGTGATTGATCATGCACTGATCACTTGGATATCATGCACTGATCACGTGGCTGATCATACACTGTTCACGTGGCTGACCATGTACTGATCACGTGGCTGATCATACACTGCTCACGTAACTGATCATGCACTGATCACGTGGCTATCATGCACTGAATACGTGACTGAACATGCACTGTTCACCTGTTTGATCACACACCTGTCACGTGACTTATCATGCACTGATCACGTGGCACTCATGCACTGTTCACGTGACTGATCATGCACTGACCACGTGGCTATCATGCTCTGCTCACGTGGCTGATCATGGAATGATCACCTAGCAACCATGTACTGGTCACGTGACTGATCATGCACTGATCACGTAATTGATCCTGCACTGATCACGTGGCTCATCATGCACTGATCACTGGGCTGATCACACATGTATCACGTGACTGATCATGCACTGATCACGTGGCTGTCATGCACTGATGACGTGGATATCATGCACTGATCATGTGGCTGATCACACACGTATCACATGACTGATCATGCACTGATCACGTGGCTATCATGCACTGATCACGTGGCTATCATGCACTGATCATGTGGCTGATCAGGCAATGTTCACGTAGCTACCATGTACTGGTCACGTGACTGATCATGCACTGATCACGTAATTGATCCTGCACTGATCACGTGGCTCATCATGCACTGATCACGTGGCTGATCACACATGTATCACGTGACTGATCATGCACTGATCACGTGGCTCTCATGCACTGATCACCTGGCTGTCATGCACTGATCACGTGGACATCATGCACTGCTCACGTGGCTGATCATGCCATGATCAGGCAGCTACCATGTACTGGTCACATGACTGATCATGCACTGATCACGTGACTGATCATGCACTGATCACGTGGCTATCATGCACTACTCACGTGGCTGATCATGCACTGATACCGTGACTGAGCATGGACTGATCACATGACTATCATGTAGTGATCACGTGACTTAATGGCGCTGATCATGTGACTGATCATGCGCTGATCATGTTTGCTATCATACACTGATCATGTGCCTCTGGAGGCAATAAACAAAGAGCTGAGTAGGCACGAATCAAACAGTCAGCAGGCAATAATCATGGAACTCAGGTGTGAGGAATCATGCTGCTCAGCTGGCAATAATCAAGCAGCTGAGCAGGCAGGAATTACGCAGCTCAGCTGGCAATTGTCAAGCAGATGAGCAGACAGTAATCACGCAGCTCAGCAGGCCCAGATCACGTGACTGAGCATGCACTGTTCACGTGGCTGATCATACACTGATCACGTGATGATCATGCACGGATCACTTGGATATCATGCACTGATCACGTGGCTGATCATACACTGTTCACGTGTCTGACCATGCACTGATCACGTGGCTGATCATACACTGCTCACGTAACTGATCATGCACTGATCACGTGGCTATCATGCACTGATCACGTGGCTGAACATGCACTGTTCACGTGGCTGATCACACACCTGTCACGTGACATATCATGCACTGATCACGTGGCACTCATGCACTGATCACGTGGCTGATCATACTCTGCTCACGTAACTCATCATGGACACATCAAGTTTCTATCATGTACTGCTCACGTGGCTCGTCACGGAATGATCATGTAGCTACCATATACTGGTCACGTGACTGATCATGCACAGATCACGTAAATGATCATGCACTGTTCACGTGCCTGATCATGTACTGATCACGTGACTGATCATGCACTGATCACGTGGCTGATCATGCACTGATCACGTAATTGATCATGCACTTATCATTTGGCTGATCATGCACTGATCACGTGGCTGATCATACACTGATCACGTGACTGATCATGCACTGATCACATGACTGATCATGCACTGATCACGTGGCTATCATGCACTGATCACTTGGCTGGTCATACACTGATCACATGACTAATCATGCACTGTTCACGTGACTGATCATGTACAGATCACGTGAATAATCATAAAGTGATCACGTGGCTCATCATGCACTGATCACGTGGCTGATCACACATGTATCACGTGACTGATCATGTACAGATCACGTAAATAATCATGAAGTGATCACATGACTATCCTGCACTGATCACGTGGCTATCATGCACTACTCACGTGGCTGTTCATGCAATGATCATGTAGCTACCATGTACAGGTCACGTGAATGGTCATACACCCATCAGGGGACTGATCATGCACTGATCACGTAATTGATCATGCACTGATAATGTGGCTGATCATGCACTGATCACGTGGCTGATCATCCACTGATCACGTGACTGATCATGCACTGATCACGTGGCTATCATGCACTGATCACTTGGCTGGTCATACACTGATCACGTGGCTGATCATGCACTCATACCGTGACTGAGCATGGACTGATCACATGACTATCATGTAGTGATCACGTGACTTAATGGCGCTGATCATGTGACTGATCATGTGCTGAACATGTTTGCTATCATACACTGATCATGTGCCTCTTGAGGCAATAAACAAAGAGCTGAGTAGGCACGAATCAAACAGTCAGCAGGCAATAATCATGGAACTCAGCTGTGAGGAATCATGCTGCTCAGCTGGCAATAATCAAGCAGCTGAGCAGGCAGGAATTACGCAGCACAGCTGGCAATTGTCAAGCAGATGACAGGCAGGAATCATGCAGCTCAGCTGGCAATTGTCAAGCAGATGAGCAGACAGTAATCACGCAGCTCAGCAGGCCCTGATCACGTGACTGAGCATGCACTGTTCATGTGGCTGATCAAACACTGATCACGTGATTGATCATGCACTGATCACTTGGATATCATGCACTTATCACGGGGCTGATCATACACTGTTCACGTGGCTGACCATGTACTGATCACGTGGCTGATCATACACTGCTCACGTAACTGATCATGCACTGATCACGTGGCTATCATGCACTGAATACGTGGCTGAACATGCACTGTTCACGTGGCTGATCACACACCTGTCACGTGACATATCATGCACTGATCACGTGGCACTCATGCACTGATCACGTGGCTGATCATACTCTGCTCACGTAACTCATCATGGACACATCAAGTTTCTATCATGTACAGCTCACGTGGCTCGTCACGGAATGATCATGTAGCTACCATATACTGGTCACGTGACTGATCATGCACAGATCACGTAAATGATCATGCACTGTTCACATGCCTGATCATGTACTGATCACGTGACTGATCATGCACTGATCACGTGGCTGATCATGCACTGATCACGTAATTGATCATGCACTTATCATTTGGCTGATCATGCACTGATCACGTGGCTGATCATACACTGATCAGGTGACTGATCATGCACTGATCACGTGACTGATCATGCACTGATCACGTGGCTATCATGCACTGATCACTTGGCTGGTCATACACTGATCACATGACTGGTCATACACTGATCACATGTCTGATCATGCACTGTTCACGTGACTGATCATGTACAGATCACGTGAATAATCATGAAGTGATCACGTGGCTCATCATGCACTGATCACGTGGCTGATCACACATGTATCACGTGACTGATCATGCACTGATCACGTGGCTCTCATGCACAGATCATGTGGCTATCATGCACTGATCACGTGGCTGATCACGCAATGATCACGTAGCTACCATGTACTGGTCATGTGACTGATCATGCACTGATCATGTAATTGATCCTGCACTGATCACATGGCTCATCACGCACTGATCCGGTGGCTGATCACACACGTATCACGTGACTGATCATGTACAGATCACGTAAATAATCATGAAGTGATCACGTGGCTATCCTGCACTGATCACGTGGATAACATGCACTGATCACGTGGCTGATCACACACGTATCACGTGACTGATCATGCACTGATCATGTGGCTATCATGCACTGATCACGTGGCTATCATGCACTGATCACGTGGCTCATCATGCAATGATCACGTAGCTACCATGCACTGGTCACGTGACTGATCATGCACTGATCATGTGACTGATCATGCAGTGATCACGTGGCTATCATGAACTACTCACGTGGCTGATCATGCAATGATCATGTAGCTACCATGTACAGGTCACGTGAATGATCATACACCCATCAGGTGACTGATCATGCACTGATCACGTGGCTATCATGCACTGATCCCGAGACTGATCATGCACTGTTCACGTCTATATCATGCACTGATCACATGACTGCCCGTGCACTGATCACGTGGAGGATCATACACTAATCTTGTGACAGATCATGCACTGATCACGTGGCTGATCATCCACTGATCACGTGGCTGATCATGCACTGATCACGTGACTGATCATGCACTGATCACGTGGCTATCATGCACTGATCACTTGGCTGGTCATACACTGATCACGTGGCTGATCATGCACTTATACCGTGACTGAGCATGGACTGATCACATGACTATCATGTAGTGATCACGTGACTTCATGGCGCTGATCATGTGACTGAGCATGCAGTGTTCACGTGGCTGATCAAACACTGATCACGTGATTAATCATGCACTGATCACTTGGATATCGTGCACTGATCACGTGGCTGATCATACACTGTTCACGTGTCTGACCATGCACTGATCACGTGGCTGATCATACACTGCTCACGTAACTGATCATGCACTAATCACGTGGCTATCATGCACTGATCACGTGGCTGATCATGCACTGATACCGTGACTGAGCATGGACTGATCACATGACTATCATGTAGTGATCACGTGACTTAATGGCGCTGATCATGTGACTGGTCATGCGCTGATCATGTTTGCTATCATACACTGATCATGTGCCTCTGGAGGCAATAAACAAAGAGCTGAGTAGGCACGAATCAAACAGTCAGCAGGCAATAATCATGGAACTCAGGTGTGAGGAATCATGCGGATCAGCTGGCAATAATCAAGCAGCTGAGCAGGCAGGAATTACGCAGCACAGCTGGCAATTGTCAAGCAGATGACAGGCAGGAATCGTGCAGCTCAGCTGGTAATTGTCAAGCAGATGAGCAGACAGTAATCACGCAGCTCAGCAGGCCCTGATCACGTGACTGAGCATGCACTGTTCATGTGGCTGATCAAACACTGATCACGTGATTGATCATGAACTGATCACTTGGATATCGTGCACTGATCACGTGGCTGATCATACACTGTTCACGTGTCTGACCATGCACTGATCACGTGGCTGATCAGACACTGCTCACGTAACTTATCATGCACTAATCACGTGGCTATCATGCACTGAATACGTGGCTGAACATGCACTGTTCACGTGGCTGATCACACACCTGTCACGTGACATATCATTCACTGATCACGTGGCACTCATGCACTGATCACGTGGCTGATCATACTCTGCTCACGTAACTCATCATGGACACATCAAATTTCTCTCATGTACTGCTCACGTGGCTCGTCACGGAATGATCATGTAGCTACCATATAATGGTCACGTGACTGATCATGCACAGATCACGTAAATGATCATGAACTGTTCACGTGCCTGATCATGTACTGATCACGTGACTGATCATGCACTGATCACGTGGCTGATCATGCACTGATCACGTAATTGATCATGCACTGATAATGTGGCTGATCATGCACTGATCACGTGGCTGATCATCCACTGATCACGTGACTGATCATGCACTGATCACGTGACTGATCATGCACTGATCACGTGGCTATCATGCACTGATCACTTGGCTGGTCATACACTGATCACGTGGCTGATCATGCACTGATACCGTGTCTGAGCATGGACTGATCCCATTAATATCATGTAGTGATCACGTGACTTAATGGCGCTGATCATGTGACTGGTCATGCGCTGATCATGTTTGCTTTGATACACTGATCATGTGCCTCTGGAGGCAATAAACAAAGAGCTGAGTAGGCACGAATCAAACAGTCAGCAGGCAATAATCATGGAACTCAGGTGTGAGGAATCATGCTGCTCAGCTGGCAATAGTCAAGCAGCTGAGCAGGCAGGAATTACGCAGCACAGCTGGCAATTGTCAAGCAGATGACAGGCAGGAATTGTGCAGCTCAGCTGGCAATTGTCAGGCAGATGAGCAGACAGTAATCACGGAGCTCAGCAGGCCCAGATCACGTGACTGAGCATGCACTGTTCACGTGGCTGATCATACACTGATCACGTGATGATCATACACTGCTCACGTAACTGATCATGCACTGATCACGTGGCTATCATGCACTGATCACGTGGCTGAACATGCAATGTTCACGTGGCTGATCACACACCTGTCACGTGACATATCATGCACTGATCACGTGGCACTCATGCACTGATCACGTGGCTGATCATACTCTGCTCACGTAACTCATGCACACATCACGTGGCTATCATGCACTGCTCATGTGGCTCGTCATGGAATGATCACGTAGCAAACATATACTGGTAACGTGACTGATCATGCAAAGATCACGTAAATGATCATGCACTGTTCACGTCACTGATCATGTACTGATCACGTGACTGATCATGCACTGACCACGTGGCTATCATGCTCTGCTCACGTGGCTGATCATGCAACGATCACGTAGCAACCATGTAGTGGTCACGTGACTGATCATGCACTGATCACGTAATTGATCCTGCACAGATCACGTGGCTCATCATGCACTGATCACGTGGCTGATCACACATGTATCACGTGACTGATCATGCACTGATCACGTGGCTCTCATGCACTGATCACGTGGCTGTCATGCACTGATCACGTGGATATCATGCACTGATCACGTGACTGTTCATGCACTGATCACGTGGCTATCATACACTGATCATGTGGCTGATCAGGCAGTGATCACGTAGCTACCATGTACTGGTCACGTGACTGATCATGCACTGATCACGTAATTGATCATGCACTGATCATGTGGCTGATCATGCACTGATCACGTGGCTGATCATACACTGATCACATAACTGATCATGCACTGATCACGTGACTGATCATGCACTGATCACGTGGCTATCATGCACTGATCACTTGGCTGGACATACACTGATCACGTGCCTGGTCATGCACTGATCACGTGGCTGATCATGCGATGATCACGCAACTACCATGTACTGGTCACATGACTGATCATGCACTGATCACGTGACTGATCTTGCAGTGATCACGTGGCTATCATGAACTACTCACGTGGCTGATCATGCAATGATCATGTAGCTACCATGTACAGGTCACGTGAATGATCATACACCCATCAGGTGACTGATCATGCACTGATCACGTGGCTATCATGCACTGATCACGAGACTGATCATGCACTGTTCACGTCTATCATCATGCACTGATCACATGACTGCCCGTGCACTGATCACGTGGATGATCATACACTAATCTTGTGATCAGATCATGCACTGATCACGTGGCTGATCATGCC